>NW_026571095.1:35186116-35243616 GCF_026225935.1 Boleophthalmus pectinirostris | reverse complement strand
AGGACGACGCGACACAAGACGACGCGACGACGCAATGGCCGACGTGACAGCCAACACGACGAAATGACAGATACGACGCAACAACCGACACAACGCAACGACCAAGATAACACAACGACCGACAAAACATAACAACAGACACAATGACAGACACGACGACTGACGCGATGCAACGACAGACGCGACACGACAACTGACACGACACAACGACCAACACGACGCAACAACCGACACGAAGCGATGACCGACACGACGCAACGACATGACGCAACGACGAGACACGACACGACGGCTGACATGACAGGACGACACAACATGACAGGATGACAGGAAGACGTGACGACGCGACGACGCGACACGTCACGAGTGTCATGTCCGTCCTCAGGGTCCCATGTCCGTACGCGACGACGCAATGGCTGACGTGACAGCCAACACAACGCAACGACAGACACAACGCAACAACCGACACGATGCGACGACCGACCCGACGCAACGACTGACGCGACGACCAACGTGATGACCGACATGACGCGACGACCGACACAACGCAACGACCAAGATAACACAACGGCCGACACAACATAACAACAGACACAACGACAGACACGACACGAGGACAGACGCGACGAGACGACTGACGCGATGCAACGACCGACGCGACAACTGACACGACATAACAAGTGACACTGAGCAGGGCATCTGTGGGAGGGCATCTGACACACAGGGACACAGTGGGATATAGGTCAGTAAAAGTAGAGTCGTAGTTACAGTACATAAATATAAATATAAATATATAAATGTATATCTGTGTATATGTGGATGTGGGTCTCGTCCTGGAGGCTGAAATGAACTGAATCAATCACATCTGCTCAGTCACACAGAAAGAAAGAGAGAGATGGAGAGATGGAGACAAGGAAGACAGAGAGATGAAGAGAGAGAGAGGGAGGAAAAAAGAGAGGTGGGAGAGAGAGAAGAAGGGAGAGAGAGAGAGAAATTTAGAGAGTGAGAAGAGGAAAAGACAGAGGTAGAAGGAGGAAGAAAGAGAGATTTAGAGAGAAGAAAGAAAGCGCAATGGAGAGAGAGAAGAGGAAGAGAGAAAGATGGAGAGAGAGAGGGAAGGGGCAAGAGAAGGAGGAGGAGAGAGAGAGAAGAGAGAGATGTAGAGAGAGAAATGGAGAGAGAGATTGAGAGAGAGAGAGAAAGAAGAGGAGGAAGAGAGGTCTTTAAATGTTTGTTTTAACTCGCTCTACGTGATCCTGGTGTTTTTATTTTGTTGTTTTGTTTGTTCATAAATTTCTATTTGTAATAAAAATGCAATTTGAGCCCATAAAAGCAGACCTCAATGAGCTTCATTTGACTTCATACACTCTGGGTTTGTGCAGTTGTGTCATGAATATAGGTCAGATATATTTATGGACGGGCTGCCACTCGTCCGTCACTCTGCCCCGGGGCGAGTCTGCTCTGTGCTTTTTCACTTTCTTTCTCTCTGTTTGTGTTTCAGTGTCTTTGGCCGAACTCTACGCAAACCCCGAGCTCCTTCTGCAGAGGAAACACCACTCCTCCGCCTCCTCCTCTTCCTCCTCTTCTTCGTCCAGACAGGTGACGGCGTACAGGTCCCTCCCCAGCTCCCCCAGCACCCTGCCCCGCCGACAGCACCCGCCCAACTCCAGCAGCAGGGGGCAGCAGAGGGAGCAGAGCAGCGCACTGGACGAGCTCAGAGAGGTGAGACCGACTTCACAGGCTCCACATAAACCTTTATCACAACGACTGGAAGTTTCCTGCAGTAAGTTTGTGGATCTAACGTTATGATCGTGTAACAAGTTCACTCAGACTGATTCTACAATTCAAATAAAAAATCAATAGATATAGATTTGTGCAGTTTAAATGTGACATGTTCACAAAACCTACAGTGAGGCTCTTCCACAGCTGTGAAAAATGTTTAATAAAGGTCTGGTATTATGCAATATTTACTCTTGGGCCCAGTCAAGCAGAAGTAAACAACAAGGCCAAAAATTCAAGTTAATTCATCTGATATAAAAATGTATTGAACAGATACATATGTGCTCTAGTTTATGAAACTGTTTACCTTTTTTCTGTACCATTTTTGGTTCTAAAGTTCCATATGTTTTAAACAGACCATGTATGAAACATGGAACAAAAATTATTTCCCAAATTTCAAAGACCTGAAAATCATGTAAATAAATGGATGTATTTCATCATATCTTGTGTTATTCCATCTTTGAACTGTTGATGAAGGTACATGATTTAAAAAAAAAAAAAATGTATTTAAAATGATAAAAATTTGCTTGGAAGGACTGACATATTTTATAGAAATAGTTTCCTTTCATTTTGAAGTAATATTAAAGTATTCAGAAAAAAAAGTGACAAATGATGTAAAATCCTGCACCTTCTACTTGTTTGTACAATTTTCCCTCTGTTACTTTTCCCTCCGTTACCATGAACTTTCTTAATAAAAAATCTCATGAGTCAAAAAGTAAGAGGTTTTTCAACCTAATCTTGTACCATATGGTAGAAAACTATATGAAGCAAATATTCAAACCAGTTTGTTAAGGATATGTAAGTGAGAACCAAGAGTTATCACTGTTTGTATTTATTGCCCAAAAAGTGCTGCATATTTCATTCCCTCCGTTACCGACATGAGTTTTAAAATTTTTTTGTCAACAACTTGAAAGAATATCACAGGTTTAACTTGACCCTGTTGGAGTGTAACTCTTTCCTACATTCTGATACTTTACTTATTTCAATAGTTCCTCTAGTTTCTGAATATATTTGAATGTCAAAAATCTGCCCCTGTTTCCCTCCGTTACCACTTGACCCATACATATATAGATTTGTGAAGGTTGAATGAGACGTCTCTAGGACCATAACATTAGTTTTGCTCAGTAGTTCACTAATGTTTCCACAAAACCTGCAGCGAGGAACTTACGGTCGTTGTGAAAAATGTATTTAAGTGAAAAATGTGAATTAAGGCTCCTATATTATTGCAATTTTGACTCTTGTGAGCTTTAAACTGTTCCCTCCTCAAAAACAGACCTGGAGTTGTGTTTTGTTTCATTCACATGTTTGAGTAACACTTTATTATTCATCTGTCCATGTCTCGTTGTGGTGAAGATGGAGCTGAGTCGATTTACCGCTCAGTCTTCGTTCCTCCCCTCACCTCTGGTCATGAGCTCTGAGAAACATTAGAACAGAAATAAACTAGAGTAATACAAGTGCTTTTAATGATATTTATGTCAATGATCCTTACAGAAACATCAGCATGAAAAATATATTATGAAGAACTTTAGAATCAAATTCTCTTTAATACATAGACTGTATAAAAAAGTCCTCAGGGTGTCACGTCCGTCCTCAGGGTGTCATGTCCGTCCTCAGGGTGTCACGTCCGTCCTCAGGGTCCCATGTCCGTCCTCAGGGTGTCATGTCCGTCCTCAGGGTGTCACGTCCGTCCTCAGGGTCCGTCAGGGTGTCCGTCCTCAGGGTCCCATGTCCGTCCTCAGGGTCCGTCCGTCCGTCCTCAGGGTGTCACGTCCGTCCTCAGGGTGTCACGTCCGTCCTCAGGGTGTCACGTCCGTCCTCAGGGTCCCATGTCCGTCCTCAGGGTGTCCCATGTCCGTCCTCAGGGTGTCACGTCCGTCCTCAGGGTGTCATGTCCGTCCTCAGGGTCCCATGTCCATCCTCAGGGTGTCACGTCCGTCCTCAGGTGTTCCGTCCGTCAGGGTCCCATGTCCGTCCTCAGGGTGTCACGTCCGTCCTCAGGGTGTCACGTCCGTCCTCAGGGTCCCATGTCCGTCCTCAGGGTCCCATGTCCGTCCTCAGGGTGTCACGTCCGTCCTCAGGGTGTCACGTCCGTCCTCAGGGTGTCACGTCCGTCCTCAGGGTGTCATGTCCGTCCTCAGGGTGTCACGTCCGTCCTCAGGTGTCATGTCCGTCCTCAGGGTGTCATGTCCGTCCTCAGGGTCCCATGTCCGTCCTCAGGGTGTCACGTCCGTCCTCAGGGTCCCATGTCCGTCCTCAGGGTGTCATGTCGTCCTCAGGGTGTCCTAGTGTCACTCCGTCCTCAGGTCCCATGTCCGTCCTCAGGGTGTGTCCGTCCTCAGGGTGTCACGTCCGTCCTCAAGGTGTCACGTCCGTCCTCAGGGTGTCATGTCCGTCCTCAGGGTGTCCATGTCCGTCCTCAGGTGTCAGTCCGTCCTCAGGGTGTCCGTCCTCAGGGTGTCATGTCCGTCCTCAGGGTGTCACGTCCGTCCTCAGGGTGTCATGTCCGTCCTCAGGGTGTCATGTCCGTCCTCAGGGTGTCATGTCCGTCCTCAGGGTGTCATGTCCGTCCTCAGGGTGTCACGTCCAGTCCCGTGTCCGTCCTCAGGGTGTCATCCGTCCCAGTGTCCGTCCTCAGGTCCGTCCTCAGGTGTCAGTCCGTCCTCAGGGTGTCACGTCCGTCCTCAGGGTGTCATGTCCGTCCTCAAGGTCCCATGTCCGTCCTCAGGTGTCACATCCGTCCTCAGGGTGTCATGTCCGTCCTCAGGGTCCCATGTCCGTCCTCAGGGTCCTATGTCCGTCCTCAGGGTGTCACGTCCGTCCTCAGGGTGTCATGTCCATCCTCAAGGTCCCATGTCCGTCCTCAGGGTCCCATGTCCGTCCTCAGGGTCATGTCCATCCTCAAGGTCCCACGTCTGTCCTCAGGGTGTCACGTCCGTCCTCAGGGTGTCATGTCCGTCCTCAAGTCCGTCCTCAGGGTCCATGTCCGTCCTCAGGGTCATGTCCGTCCGTCAGTCTCAGGGTGTCATGTCCGTCCTCAGGGTGTCATGTCCTTCCTCAGGTGTCATGTCCGTCCTCAGGGTGTCATGTCCGTCCTCAGGGTGTCATGTCCGTCCTCAGGGTGTCATGTCGTCCTCAGGGTGTCATGTCCTTTTATCGGCAGGGTTTCGATAAATGAATCATGAATCATTTCTGTCATAAAACTCTGAAAATAAAACCTTCGTTCAGTCGTTATCGCGCTGAGAGTCGCCCGTGAGTCTATCTCTGGCGTCGAAACTGTCCGTGTGTGACGTTTGGATCTCACCCAACAGGAAGTGCTCCGTCAGCATGGCACACACTCTTCACAGGTTTGTTTATGTTCACTGTTGATTTAATCAGCTCCAGACGCGATGGAGTTGAGATAAGAAAAGAAAAGATAAGATTGAAAGGCTCGGTGTGTGACAGTGAGGAAAGTGCGTCGTCACAAAAGAACGTCCGTGTGAACTCGGGTTTATCACGGATTAAGTCAGATATTTTTTGTTTTTGTTTTTGAATCTTTGATCCACTGTTGGTTTTGGTTTGAACTTTTGTTACCTTTGGTATTTAGACCTGGTTTAGACCTGGTTTAAACCTGGTTTAATACTGATTTAGCCCCGGTTTAGTGCTGGTTTAATCCCAAATTTAGCTGTGGTTTCGTCCCTGGTCTTGCCCTGGTTCAGTCCTGGTTTAGTCCTGGTTTAGTCCCTGGTTTAGACCTGATTTAGACGTGATTTTACAAATGGTTAAGTTCTAGTTGAGGCCTAGTTTAGTCCTGGTTTGTCGCCTTTTTCAACCCTGGTTTAGTCCTGGTTCAATTCTGGTCTGATTTAGTCTTAGTTTAGGCCTGGTTTGGCCCCTTTTTGGCACTTGTTTAGCTCTGATTTAGACCTGATTTAGACCTGGTTTAGACCTAATTTAATCCATAGTTCAGTCCTGGTCTTGTCCTGGTTCAGTCCTGCATTATCCCTGGTTTAGTCCTGGTTTAATTCCTGGTTTAATTCCTGGTTTAGTCCTGGTTTAGTCCTAGTTTGTCCCCCCTTTTTTGCCCTTGTTTAGTCTCTGGTTCAGTCCTGGTTTAGCCCTGGTTTAGACCTGCTTTAGACCTGGTTTAGATCTAGTTTAGTTTAGTTTAGTCTTACTTTAGTCTTGGTTTGTCCCCCCTTTTTAGTCCTTTTTTTAGTCCTGGTTCAGTCCTGGTAGTCCTGGTTAGTCCTGGTTAGTCCTGGTTTGTCCTGTTTAGTCCTGGTTTTCCTGGTTTAGTCCTGGGTTAGTCCTGGTTTAGTCCTGGTTCAGTCCTGTTTTAGTCCTGGTTTAACCCTGGTTTAGTCCTGTTTTAGCCCTGGTTTTATCCTGGTTTAGTCCTGGTTCAGTCCTGGTTTAGTCCTGGTTTAATTCCTAGTTTAATTCCTGGTTTAGTCCTGGTTTAATCCTAGTTTGTCCCCCCTTTTTTGCCCTTGTTTAGTCCTGGTTTAGTCCTGGTTTAGACCCTGCTTTAGACCTGGTTTAGATCTAGTTTAATCCCTAGTTAAGCCCCGGTTCAATTCTGGTTTTGTCCTGCTTCATTCCTGTTTTGTCCCTGTTGTGTTGGTTTAATCCTTGTTTTAGACCTGGTTTAGACCTGGTTTTACACCTGGTTTAGTTCTGGTTGAGGCCAGGGTTCAGTCCTTGTTTAGTCCTAGTTTGCCTCCTTTTTCAGCCCTGGTTTAGCTCTTGTTTAGTCCCCGGTTTGGTCCTCGTTTAGACTGAGTTCAATCCCTAGTTCAGGCCTGGTCTAGTCCTGGTTCAATCCTGGTCTCGTCGTGGTTCAGTTCTGCTTTATCCCTGGTTTAGTCCCCGTTTAATCTCACTTTAGTCTTGGTTTGTCCCCCCTTTTTAGCCCTTGTTTATCCCTGGTTTAGACCTGATTTAGACCTGGTTAAGACCTGGTTTTACCCCTGGTCTAATACTGGCTGTGGCCTGGTTCAGCCTTGGTTTAGCTCTGGTTTATTTTTAGATTAGTCCTGGTCTAGTCCTGTTTTAGTCTTGTTTTAGTCCTGGTTTAGACCTGGTTCAGTCCTAGTTCAGTCCTGGTTTAGTCCTGGTTCAATCCTGGTCTTGTTGTGGTTCTTTGCTGCTTTATCCCTGGTTTAGTCCTCGTTTAGTCTTACTTTAGTCTTGGTTTGTCCCCCCTTTTTAGTCCTGTTTTAGTCCTGGTTTAGTCCTGGGTTTAGTCCTGGTTTAGTCCTGGTTTAGTCCTGGTTTAGTCCTGTTTAGTCCTGGTTTAGTCCTGGTTTAGTCTGGGTTATCCTGTTTAGTCCTGGTTTAGTCCTGTTTAGTCCTGTTTTTAGTCTGTTTTAGTCCTGGTTTAGTCCTGGTTTAGTCCTGGTTCAGTCCTGTTTTAGTCCTGGTTTAACCCTGGTTTAGTCCTGTTTTAGTCCTGGGTTTAGTCCTGGTTTAGTCCTGGTTTAGTCCTGTTTTAGTCCTGCGTTAGTCCTGTTTTAGTCCTGGTTTAGTCCTGGTTTAGTCCTGGGTTAGTCCTGGGTTAGTCCTGGTTTAGTCCTGGTTTAGTCCTGTTTTAGTCCTGGTTTAACCCTGGTTTAGTCCTGTTTTAGTCCTGGTTTAGTCCTGGTTTGGTCCTGGTTTAGTTCTGGTTTAGTCCTGTTCAGTCCTGTTTAACCCTGTTTTAGTCCTGTTTTAGTCCTGTTTTAGTCCTGGTTTAGTCCTGGTTTAGTCCTGATTCAGTCCTGGTTCAGTCCTGGTTCAGTCCTGTTTTAACCCTGGTTTAGTCCTGGTTTAGTCCTGTTTTACTCCTGGTTTAACCCTGGTTTAGTCCTGTTTTAGTCCTGGTTTAGTCCTGGTTTGGTCCTGGTTTAGTCCTGGTTTAGTCCTAGTTCAGTCCTGTTTTAGTCCTGTTTTAACCCTGCTTTAGTCCTGTTTTAGTCCTGTTTTAGTCCTGGTTTAGTCCTGGTTTAGTCCTGGTTTCCTGGTTCAGTCCTGGTTCAGTCCTGTTTTAACCCTGGTTTAGTCCTGGTTTAGTCCTGCTTTAGTCCTGTTTTAGTCCTGGTCTAGTCCTGGTTCTTCCCTGTCCCTCCCCCTGTCTCTTGGCCCTCCCTTACCCGGGTGAGGAGCACTTCGGGTCGGACTGGTTGGACCTGCTCGTGGCTCAGGTCTGGAGGAGGCTTTTGGGGAGTGGAGGAGTTCACTCGTCTCCGGCTCAGACTTCAGTTTGTCAAACTTTGGCGTTTATGGAAATGACACGCGCCTCGTCTCCCGTCGCCTGAAGACACGGTAGGACCAGGACTCAAACCTGCACACATCTCACTTTAGAACCACACGGGACTTTTCTAGACCCAGATTCAAGGACTAACTACTATTAAAAACATGTTTCAGTACTGTCTATGGCTCATACACATTTAATATTTACTTAAATTACTGTCAGGTTTAAGATAAGAATTTATTTTTTCGTAAATGAAACGCTGACCTTACTAAAATACATTATGTCACCTTTATTTATGTGTAATTTAATTTTTATCTATTTATTTATTTATTCTTTTACTTTCTATTTATTCATTTTTTATTCTTTTTTTTATTTCATTTAATTTTGTATTTTAAATTATTTAAATTTTATGCTGATTTTATATTTTTTTTATTATATTTTCATTATATTTTCTACTTTTATTTTATTTTGTATATTTATTTATTTTTTATTTATGCGATTTATTTTTATTTTATATATCTTTACTTTATTTTTTTTTTTTACTTTTTATTTTATTTTTGTATATTTATTTATTTTTATTTATGTATGTTACGCTGATTAATATTTTATTATTTAGTATTTTATATATATATTTTTTTACTTTTTATTATAATTTATTATTTTATTTTTATTTATCATATATTTTTAACTTTTTTATTTCATTTAATTTTGTATTTTAAATTATTAAAATTGTATGCTGATTTTATATTTTTTATTATGCTTTTCATTATATTTTCTACTTTTTATTTTATTTTGTACATTTATTTATTTTTTATATTTTTATATTATTTTCTTAATTTTTTTATAGTATTTTTATATTTTTGATTTTTTACTTTTTATTTTGTTTATTTATTTATTTATTTATTTTTGTTTATGTATTTTATGCTGATTTTATTATTTTATTTACTTTTATTTATTTATTATTATTATTTTTATTTTATTTTTTTTACTTTTTATTTTATTTTGTATGTTTATTTATTTTTACTTATGTCTTTTATGTCGAACTAAAGGTAAAAAAAAAAAAATAGTTGTTTACTTGTTAAGTACAGCTTCATGATGACATCACAAGGTGGAACAGAGCGTCCTGAGGTGTGCAGATGTAGACAGACTAATAATAAAGTGTCACTCAAACACGTGAAAGAAACAAAACACAACTCAACGTCTGATTTTGTTTTTGTTTTTTATAACGCGACTTAAATCTCACAAGAGTCAATTTTTGTGTGAAACCTTCAAATTGATCTGATTCATTTAACAAAACATATTTAGAAGTTTAAAAGTTGCATAATATATTTAAATCGTGTTGAGGTTTTATTTTTTAGCCCAATGAGTAAATTGTTTTGTTGCCATAGCAGCCACAGAAACACAGTAATTAAAACACACAATTAAAGCAACACACAAGAGCACACACGCGACTCCACACACGCCTGGACTTTTACTCTTCACTCACACTCAGTTTGTTTGACTTTCACTTTAGTCCTGGTTTAGTCCTGCTTCAGTTTAGACTCATTCTGGGTTCTGTCCCGGTTTAGTTTTGTTTTAGTCCGAGTTTAGCAGTGGTTAATTCTTGGTTTAGTCCTGGTTTAGTTCTGCTGCAGTCCTGGTTCAGTCCTGTTTCGGTCCTGGTTATGTCTTTGGTTTAGTCTTGGATTAATTCTGGTTTAGTCCTGGTTCAGTCCTTAGTTTAGTCTCTCTTGAGCCCCGAGTCCTGGTTCAGTCTTGGTTTTGTCCTGGTTCAGTTTTGTTTTATTCTTGGTTTAGTCCTGGTTTAACCCTGTTTTAGTCCTGGTTCAGTCCTTGGTTCAGTCCTTCTTTAGTCCTGGTTTAGTCCTGGTGTAGTCCTGGTTCGTTCTTGGTGTAGTCCTGGTTCAGACCTGATTTAGTCCCTCTTGAGCCCTGAGTCTTGGTTGAGTTCTGGTATAGTCCTGGTTCAGTCCTGTTGTAGTCCTGGTTCAGTCCTGTTGTAGTCCTGGTTTAGTCCTGTTGTAGTCCTGTTGTAGTCCTGTTTTAGTCCTGGTTTAGTTCTTGTTTAGTCCTGTTTTAGTCCTGTTTTAGTCCTGGTTTAGTTCTTGTTTAGTCCTGGTTCAGTCCTGGTTTAGTCCTGGTTTAGTCTGGGTTTAGTTCTGGTTTAGTCCTGGTTTAGTCCTGTTTTAGTCCTGTTTTAGTCCTGGTTTAGTCCTGGTTTGGTCCTGGTTTAGTCCTGGTTTAATCCTGGTTCAGTCCTGGTTTAGTCCTGTTTTAGTCCTGTTTTAGTCCTGTTTTAGTCTTGGTCTAGTTCTGGTTTAGTCCTGGTCTAGTCCTGGTTTAGCCCTGGTTTTATCCTGGTTTAGTCCTGATTTAGTCCTGGTTTAGACCTGGTTTAGTCCTGATTTAGTCCTGGTTTAGTCCTGGTTCAGTCCTGGTTTAGTCCTGGTTTAGTCCTGTTTTAGTCCTGTTTTAGTCCTGGTCTAGTCCTGGTTTAGCCCTGGTTTTATCCTGTTTTAGTCCTGTTTTAGTCCTGGTCTAGTCCTGGTTTAGTCCTGGTTCAGTCCTGGTTTAGTCCTGGTTTAGTCCTGTTCTAGTCCTGTTGTAGTCCTGGTTTAGTCCTGGTGTAGTCCGGTTCTAGTCCTGGTTTAGTCCTGTTGTAGTCCTGTTTTAGTCCTGGTTTAGTTCTTGTTTAGTCCTGTTTTAGTCCTGTTTTAGTCCTGGTTTAGTTCTTGTTTAGTCCTGGTTTAGTCCTGTTTAGTCCTGTTTTGTCCTGGTTTAGTCTGTTTAGTCTGGTTTGTTTAGTCTGTTTTAGTCTGTTTAGTCTGTTTAGTCCTGGTTCTGGTTTAGTCCTGTGTTTTTAGTCCTGGTTTAGTCTGTTAGTCCTGTTAGTCCTGGTTCAGTCCTGGTTAGTCCTGTTTAGTCCTGGTTAGTCCTGGTTCTAGTCCTGGTTTAGTCCTGTTGTAGTCCTGTTTAGTCCTGGTAGTTTAGTCCTGTTTAGTCCTGTTTTAGTCCTTGTTTAGTCCTGGTTTAGTTCTGTTTTAGTCCTGTTTTAGTCCTGGTTTTAGTTCTTGTTTAGTCCTGTCTTGTTTAGTCCTGGTTTGTTTAGTCCTGTTTTAGTCCTGGTTTAGTTCTGGTTTAGTTCTGGTTTAGTCCTGTTTTAGTCCTGGTTTAGTTCTGGTTTAGTCCTTGTTTATAATTCCATATTTCTTCTCATATTTCATTTAGTCTCAGACAATTATTTTTTTTTATTCCGTCTCGTGTGTCAAATGTTTAAAGTTGTAAACAAATTAAAAACAACAGTGACACGTGAAGGTGTGTCCATACTTCTCGTCCAAACAAACTCGTTTATCTGACTCATCGCTTTTTAAAAAATAAAATAAATAAAGTGAACACAAGTGACCGCAGAAGTTCGCGAGCGTGTGCAGGAATTTATAAAGTCTCTTGTGTTTCTCTGAGTTTAACCTGACGACTCGTGATTATGCAATTTACGATTTTTACAAACGACTGGAACCTGTTTGACTCCCGGAGCAGTCAGGTCACGCCGTGTCTGTGTGTGCGTTTGTCAAAACATCAAATACAAACGGTAATTTACGAGTTACGATACAAAACCACAGAAATAGACTCTACGGACGTGTCGGTGTTTCCCAAACCTTTTTTTTCTGGGGACCCGTATTTTAAAAGCCACAAACCTTCACGAATCAAGTCAGTTTTTTTGGACTATAAAGTGCAATTAAAAACCTTTACTTTTCTCAAAAATGGACAGTGCGCCTTATGTGATAATTCTGGTTGTGTTTACTGACCTCGAACTGATTTTATGTGGCACACGGCGTCAAAAATCTGTCAAAATGTTTTAGTACGACTTTTGTAAACTACAAAGCCACTACAAAGCTCTGTTTGATGGATTGTCGAAGCGTTACGGCGACCGTAGTCAGGAACCTCGCGGAGTAAAGGGCGAAGTTTAGTTCTGCGTCGGCGTTTATGAACTTAAAGAAATGCGACAGAGAATATTTGTCCATTCACATAAAAGTGTGTCTGTGTGTACGACCTGCAGACGTATAATCTCTGAAAAGTCTCCAACACGACAGAAACACAGAACAGACTCACCATCAGCAGAACACCCCTCTGTCACAGAAAGAACACTCATATAGGCGAGTTTCAGCTGACGTCATTGTTATTAAAAGCCCGCGTTGCTGCTGGGAAATATTTTGGTCGGAGGCGAGAAACACGATAGCGTCAAACACAGTGCGTAACCTCGCGTATTTATCCCCGATAATGGTAAATTCCTGCTGCATTATCGGATGCACAAATAGAAGCACGGAAGAAGGAAAATGTCTTTTTCGTATTCTGAGTGAAAAGAACCGCTAACGGTGAATTAAACGACTTTCAAACATCCGCAGAGCAAACGTAGAAGATCCTAACAAACCGTGGACTCCAACAAGTTCAACAACACATCGAGACTCTTGGAGGTTTTCATCTTTTCTGCTGTGAATGGCCCAGGAGTTTCCACCAAGTCATTGTGGATATCGCCCAAGTGAATATTTGTCCAGTAGTTGGAGATTTCCAACTTTTGTCGGGGTTGAAAAGGGTGATTTGTCGTCCGTCGATGCTTATGACCAATTTCTGGTCAAAAGGTCTTGGGTCCTCTTAGGTTTTTTTTTAGTTTTTTAGTTTAATGCATTTATTTTGGGCAAGTAAAGATCCACATCCACGTACAATGGAACATATGACACAAGTGAAATCACAACAGAAATGAAAATAACAACAACTACTAATAACTGTTATTATTACTATTTTGCCCAAAAAGGAGTAGGAAGAAGAAAACTTATTTAATCCCACCCCTACTCTTCATAATCTAACACAATGATCTTATTTTGCGTTTTTCAGACATTTTGAATTAAACTATATGAACTATTTACAAGTGCAGACAAGAGTCACTGTTATAGTTTGGCAGTATAACATAAGTGCATCAACAGTGGTAAAGTTAAGGATCCAGACAATGGTAAGAAACAACAAATACAAGTAATGCAATGGACTCTGCCGTTAGAGTGGATAAATAACCGGGATCAATACCCTTTACGTGCTTTCTCGCTCCGTCCGTCATGTTGAATTTGTGTTTCTTGCCGCCGACCAAAATAATTCCCAGCATGAAACTCGCCGATTCCACTAAGGCTCCACCCACACTAGTTCGTATTCAAGTCGTTTTCGTTGTGGATACAGTGTTCGTTCACACTAATCCGATTGAAAACGGCTCCAGAGACGGAACGATCTGGTGCCTGAAGCTCCCACGAATTCATGTGAGTACAGCTCTGATCCTGCGCTGTGTGGACGCCTGAAAACGCTGATACTCTGATGCAGGAGCTTAGTCGCGTCCTTATTGGACCACGTGACTGTGACTCGCTTCTTCCTGATTCTCTTTGTTTGTGACATTGATCATGTGACACTTTTAAAACAGTTTAAACAAACCAAAGACAAACGGGAAACAGCGGCGATAGAACTACTCACTAGTACACGGTCCATGAAAAAGCTGTTTTTACGTTTGGCATTTTATTCGGCTCGAAATCGGCTCCTGCAACTTATTAGTGTTTCAGGCAGTTTTGCGTTAAAGGGCGAAGTATAATTCTATAGGTTTATGCGTATGTGCGGTTTTAAGTTTAGTTTCTGTAAAACGTAAACAAATGTGCTCAAAGCTGCGTGGATAGGGAAGGATTGTGGACACAGAAACAACAAGTCTGGACGCAAATAACTTCCGATACAGTGATACGGTGATTCGTTTCACTGTAAACGTAGTCAGAGTCGTGTCCTTCAGTCCGACAGAAGCTGAACCGCGTCAGTGCACAAGGACTGAGTTGTTTTTTTCAGCGCTTATAGTTTATGCAAATGTGGTTTTAAGTTTTGTTTCTGTAAAACGTAAACAAATGTGCACAAAGCTGCATTAAACACATTATTAGTAGGTGTTTATTTGAGTCGTCCTCATAGGAAGTAAAAAAAAAAAAAGCTAATTTAAATTCAATTTAATTCTTATAATCCAGTGCACCGGTCTTGTCTCGGTCCGGAAGGCGCTTGGACTTGGTCTTGTCTCTGTCCTGAAGGTGTTAGGACTCGGTCTTCAAGGCGCTTGGACTCGGTCTCTTCAAGGCGCTCTTGGACTCGGTCTTCTGTATCGGTCTTGAAGGCACTCGGACTCAGTCTTATCTCAGTCTTAAAGGCGCTTGGACTCGGTCTTGTCTCTGTCCTGAAGGTGTTAGGACTCGGTCTTGTCTCGATCTTCAAGGCGCTTGGACTCGGTCTAGTCTCAGTCTTCAAGGCGCTTGGACTCGGTCTAGTCTCGGTCTTCAAGGCGCTTGGACTCGGTCTAGTCTCGGTCTTCAAGGCGCTTGGACTCGGTCTAGTCTCGGTCTTCAAGGCATTTGGACTCGGTCTTGTCTCGGTCTTTCAAGGCGCTTTGGACTCAGTCTAAGTCTCAGTCTTCTTGAAGGCGCTTGGACTCGGTCTTGAAGGTGGATCAAGAACTCGGTCTTGTTCTCGGTCTTGAAGGCATTTGGACTCGGTCTTGTCTCTCGGTCTTTCAAGGCGCTTGGACTCGGTCTTGTCTCGGTCTTCAAGGCGCTTGGACTCGTCTTGTCTCGTCTTTGAAGGTCTTAGAACTCGGTCTTGTCTCGGTCTTGAAGGCGCTTGGACTCGGTCTTGTTCTCGGTCTTCTTGAAGGCGCTTGGACTCTCGGTCTTGTCTCGGTCTTGAAGGCGCTTGGACTCGGTCTTGTCTCGGTCTTGAAGGCGCTTGGACTCGGTCTTGTCTCGGTCTTGAAGGCGCTTGGACTCGGTCTTGTCTCGGTCTTGACCCTCAGACGTCTTTGTCTTGTCTCGGTCTCGACCTTTAAAGTTTCAGTCTTTTGATCTCGACCCTCAGAGGTCTTGGTCTTGTCCTGGTCTCTGGACCCTGTGGTCTTGGACTGGTCTTGGTCTCGATTAGTGCATCTTGACTCCAACACGACTCTGAACATTTGTATTTGTTTTTCTCCTTCAGGTTTGATTCAGTTTGTCTCATTTTTGTCTCTGTCCTTTAAAAAACACCAGATTTTGTGACTTAAAAATCAGATATTCCATCCCGACAGTCGCTCTTTAAAGGTGCACTGCGTAACTTTTTCTGACTCCATGGAGATGTTATTACTTTGTCTAGAATGTTCCGTGGTATAACTTTAAACATTTACATTTACTTTTATTCATTACTTGTGTTTTTATTGTTCAAAAACACATTCGTTCCTTCTGTGAATGGGGACGCCTCTCCACAGATCTGACCTGTAATGTGGTAGTCTGAGCAGTAGAAGTAAAAGTTCAGTCTGGTCTGGTCCCGTGTGTCTCTTCTGGACCAGTCTCCACACGTCTCATGTTTGGATTTGAACAGTTCAGGGTTTTTTTTATGGACCCTGAGACTCACAAATCATAAAAACTGGTCCAGACGCATTTAACAGGAAGAACAGGTTCAGGACAGACTCAGTCCTGTTTAGACCTGGTTTAGACCTGGTTTAGTCCTGGTTTAGTCCTGGTTTAGACTTGGTTTACCCTTTGTTTAGTCTCAGTTTATTCTTAGTTTAGTCCTGGTTTAGTCCTGTTTTAGTCCTGGTTTATTCCTGGTGTAGTCTTGGTTTAGACCTGGTTTAGTTCAGGTTTAGTTCAGATTTAGTCTTGGTTTAGTCTTGATTTGGACCTGGTTTAGTCTTAATTTAGTCCTAGTTTAGTCCTGGTTTAGTCCTTAGTTTAGTCTTGGTTTAGTCCTGGTTTAGTCCTGGTTCAGGCTTGGTTTAGTCCTGGTTTAGTCCTTAGTTTAGTCCTGGTTTAGTCCTTAGTTTAGTCCTAGTTTAGTCTTGGTTTAGTCCTGGTTTAGTCCTTAGTTTAGTCCTGGTTTAGTCCTTAGTTTAGTCCTGGTTTAGACCTGGTTTAGTCCTGGTGTAGACCTGGTTTAGACCTGGTTTAGACCTGGTTTAGTCCTGGTTTAGTCCTGGTGTAGACCTGGTTTAGACCTGGTTTAGTCCTGGTTTAGTCCTGGTTTAGTCCTTAGTTTAGTCCTTAGTTTAGTCTTGGTGTAGTCCAGGTTTAGTCTTTTTTTTCCTTGGTTTGGTCCTGGTTCAGTCCTTAGTTTAGTCCTTAGTTTAGTCCTGGTTTAGTCTGTTTAGTCTTAGTTTAGTAGGTTTTAGTCCTTAGTTTAGTCTTGGTGTAGTCCAGGTTTAGTCTTTTTTTTCCTTGGTTTGGTCCTGGTTCAGTCCTTAGTTTAGTCCTGGTTTAGTCCTGGTTTAGTCCTTAGTTTAGTCCTTAGTTTAGTCCTTAGTTTAGTCTTGGTGTAGTCCAGGTTTAGTCTTTTTTTTCCTTGGTTTGGTCCTGGTTCAGTCCTGGTTTAGTTCATGTTTAGTTCTGGTTTAGTCCTGGTTTAGACTTGGTTTAGTCTCTCTCGAGCCCTGAGTCCTGCTTTAGACCTGGTTTAGGTCCTGGTTCAGTCTTGGTTCAGCTCTGGTTTAGACCTGGTTTAGTCCTGGTTCAGTCTTGGTTAAGTCCTGGTTCAGCCTAGGTTTATTTCTGGTTTAGTTTTACTTGAGCCTTGGTTTTGCCCTGGTTTAGACCTGGAGTAGTCTTGTTTTAGTCCTGCTATAGTCCTGGTTTATCTGCCGACCTCGGTGAGCTTCATTTGCCTGGATCTGAACCTTCTTTTCTGTTTTTTCCGTCTGAGTTTTATCATCGTAAAAGTCTCGTGTCCGTGAAACCGTGAATCCGTCTCATCCAAAGATAAATATTTACAGGTGAAATATTGACTCAGCGTCTGCTCAAGCGTCTCACACGACACCAGACACACACACGACACCAGACACACAGACACACACGACACCAGACACACACACACACACAGACACACACACACACACGACACACACGACACACACGACACCAGACACACACACACACAGACACACACACGACACCAGACACACACAGACACACGACACCAGACACACACGACACCAGACACACACACACACACACACACACGACACACACACGACACCAGACGCACACGACACCAGACACACACACACCAGACACCAGACACACACACACGACACAGACACACACACACGACACCAGACACACACACGACACCACACGACACCAGACACACACGACACCAGACGCACACACACACACACAGACACAGACACACACACGACACCAGACACACACACGACACCAGACACACACACGACACCAGACACACACACGACACCAGACACACACGACACCAGACACACACACGACACCAGACACACACACGACACCAGACACGCACACGACACCAGACACACACGACACCAGACACACACACGACACCACACGACACCAGACACACGACACCAGACGCACACGACACCAGACGCACACGACACCAGACACACGACACAGACGACACCACACCAGACACACACGACACACACACACACACACACAGACGCACACACGACACAGACGCACACGACACCAGACGCACACGACACCAGACACACAGACGACACACACGACACCAGACGACACACAGACACACAGACACACACACGACACCAGACACACACACACACAGACACACACACGACACCAGACACACACGACGACACACACGACGACACACGACACCAGACGCACACGACACCAGACGCACACACGACACCAGACACACGCACACGACACACAGACACACACGAACACCAGACGCACAGACGACACCAGACACACACACGACACCAGACGCACACGACACCACACGACACACACACCAGACACACACGACACGACACACACACCACACACACACACGACACCACGACACACACACGACACCAGACACACAGACACCACACGACACACGACACCACACGACGCACACGACACACGACACACACACGACACACACGACACACGACACACGACACCAACACACACACACGACACCAAACACAGACGACACCAGACGCACACGACACCAGACACACACGACGCACAGACCACACACGACGACCACAGACACACACGACACACACACACACACACCAGACACACACACGACACACACGACACCAGACACACACGACACCAGACACACACAAGACACCAGACACACACGACACCACACACACACACGACACCAGACACACACACGACACCAGACACACGACACAGACACACACGACACACACACGACACGACACACACGACACACACACGACACCAGACACGACACCAGACACGACACCAGACACGACACCAGACGCACACGACGACAGATGCACACGACCAGACATGACACCAGCACCACGACACCAGACACACACGCACATGATTATTTCACACAAACAAAATTTATTTTTATTTAAAATTTTACTTTCACTTTTGACTGAAGCTCGTGGGGGTTTGTCTTTTGTGTCGCAGAAACGTCACGTCCTGGAGTCGTGTTTACGGACAAATCTGCACTGGAAATGTCTCTGATCTGGACAAGATTTTAAAACTTATATCAGGTTTTTCTTCTTGTTTTTAGATTTATTATCGACTTACGAGTTCTGGGACGATTAATTCTAGTCCAGAGGTCGTTTAATTTAAGAAAACTTGTAGAATAAAATTATAATTTCACCACTTTTAAGTCGTTTTCTGATAGATTTAAGTGTTTAGATCTGAAATTTTGGCCAAGCTTTTAGTTGCAGTGGATTTAGGCCAAGTTTAGACCAGGTTTAGACCAGGTTTAGACCAGGTTTAGACCAGGTTTAGTCCAGGTTCAGACCAGGTTTAGACCAGGTTTAGACCAGGTTTAGTCCAGGTTTAGTCCAGGTTTAGTCCAGGTTCAGACCAGGTTTAGACCAGGTTTAGACCAGGTTTAGTCCAGGTTTAGACCAGGTTTAGTCCAGGTTCAGACCAGGTTTAGACCAGGTTTAGACCAGGTTTAGTCCAGGTTTAGACCAGGTTCAGACCAGGTTTAGACCAGGTTTAGGGCAGGTTTAGGCCAAGTTTAGACCAGGTTTAGACCAGTTTTAGGGCCAGGTTTAGGCCAAGTTCAGACCAGGTTCAGACCAGGTTTAGACCAGGTTTAGGGCAGGTTTAGGCCAAGTTTAGACCAGGTTTAGACCAGGTTTAGACCAGGTTTAGACCAGGTTTAGACCAGGTTAGACCAGTTTAGTCCAGGTTTAGTCCAGGTTTTAGAACCAGGTTCAGACCAGGTTTAGACCAGGTTTAGGCAGGTTTAGGCCAAGTTCAGACCAGGTTTTAGACCAAGGTTTAGACCAGGTTTAGGGCAGGTTTAGTTTAGGTTTAGACCAGGTTAGACCAGGTTTAGTCCAGGTTTAGACCAGGTTTAGTCCAGGTTTAGACCAGGTTTTAGACCAGGTTTAGACCAGGTTTAGTCCAGGTTTAGACCAGGTTTAGTCCAGGTTCAGACAAGGTTTAGACCAGGTTTAGACCAGGGTTATAGTCCAGGTTCAGACAAGGTTTAGACCAGGTTTAGACCAGGTTTAGACCTGGTTTAGACCAGGTTTAGGGCAGGTTTAGGCCAAGTTTAAGCCAAGTTTAGACCAGGTTCAGACCAGGTTTAGACCAGGTTTAGGGCAGGTTTAGGCCAAGTTTAGGCCAAATTTAGACCAGGTTTAGACCTGGTTTAGTCCAGGTTTAGACCTGGTTTAGTCCAGGTTCAGACCAGGTTTAAACCAGGTTCAGACCAGGTTTAAACCAGGTTTAGAGAACAAGGTTCAGACCAGGTTTAAGACAAGTTTAGGACAAGTTTAGGCCAAGTTTAGACCAGGTTCAGACCAGGTTTAGTCTAGGTTTAGACCAGGTTTAGACCAGGTTTAGACTGAAAATGTGTCTGAGTTAAACCAGGATGGATTACGTCTTAGAAAAAACTTCTGCTCCAAAATTTCAGAAAACACAGAATCACCAAAACTCTAAACGTCATGTTATTGTCTTCATCACATTTTCTCTTATTCAGCAAATTATTATTCCTCAAACTCGACACAAACACAAACACACAAACACAAACACACAAACAAACACACAAACACACAAACAAACACACAAACACAAACACAACACAAAACACAAACAAACACAACACACAAACAACAAACACACAAACAAACACACAAACACACAAACAAACACAAAACACACAAACAAACACAAACAAACACACACACAAACACAAAACAACAAACAACAACACACACACAAACACACAAACACAAAAACACACAAACACAAACACACAAACAAACACACAACACAACACACAACAAACACAAACACAAAACACAACAAACAAACACACAAACAAACACACAAACACAAACAAACAAACAAAACAAAACACACAAACACAAACACACAAACAAACAACACACACAAACACACAAACAAACACACAAACACAACACAAAACACAAACACACAAACAAACAACAAACAAAAACACACAAACACACAACAACACAACAAACACACAAACACACAAACAAACCAAAACAAACCAACAAACACAAAAACACACACACCAAACACACCAAACAAAAACACAAACAAACACACAACACACAAACACACAAACAAACACACAAACACAAACACACACACAAACACACAAACACACAAACAAACACAAAAACACAAACACACAACACAAACACAAACACAAACACACAAACAAACACACAAACACAAACACAAACAAACAAACAAACACACAAACAAACACACAAACACAAACAGCAGACGAGATCAAACTGAAGCTGAATAAAAGTGGGAGTCAGGTAGAAAACACGACAGTCGATGTTTTTGGGTTTGTGACTTGGTTCTCGTCTCTCTGAAAATCTTTCGACGTTATTACAGTTTTTACGTCGCGTGTTCGTCCCTCCACAGATCTCGACACTTTCCTGACCGTCCTGTGTTTGTTTTCAGGTGAAGAGAGGCTCCAGACCGCCGCCCCCTGGTGGTCTCCTGACAGACGCCGACTCGGAGGAGAACATGACCGAGGAGGAGATGTTCAGCGTGGGCTTCAGCAGAGGCAGCAGGGGGCGCTCCAGCCTGCCCCTGCAACACTCCACCCCCAAACGAGAGCGAGCGCCGGGTGAGTGAGCGTGGCAGAGTGGTTAGCCCAGGGGTGGGCAAACTACGGCCCGGGGGCCTTAAACCTTTTAAACCTTTGAATCTGGCTGAACTTGAATAAATTACAATAATGAGCCTTGTTGATGTTTTATTTTTCCTGCATTTCTGGCGTTTCCCAGTAAATGGCGCATTACATATACAATGAGGTGTATTATGTTGGCCGCAATGCTGTATGAGAAAGTATTCTTACGAGCTAATGTCAGGAGTTATTTTCAGGTGGCGTATTTGGACCATGAGTGAGGTAGAAGTGTTCAAGACATAAGGCTGCACTGTTTCCATTTTAAGTGAGTTAAAAACAAAATCAAAAGACTTACAGATGCTGAGTTATAAATCTTAACACATGGAACGTCTTAAGGGTCTTACTTTACTGCATGTGTCAGTGATTACACGTGTAACCTCGTGGGATGGGCTCTGTGTCTCAGTGAGATCTAGGTGCTCAGGACTTACGCTCGCCTGTGGTGTGCAGTGGATCAGAACTCATTCACTTTTCATGTATTCTGAAACTTACGCGTTCTAAAGTTGCAGTGTGTAGTGCAGAATACATCCCACATGAGCATAAATACCATAAATACGAGTGCAGTGGAGCCGGGCTCTTAACACATCATGTCCTGTCTCCTGTCCGGCCCTTCAGTCAAATTTTAGAACCCTATGTGGCCCCCGAGCCAGAAAGTTAGCCTCTACTCCTCCTCCTCCTCGTGATTTGACTCCAGTTCGGTTTCTGTTGAAAAACCGTGGCTCCTCTTTCTGTACCTGCTGTTTTTCGTTTTTCTTCATACAAATTCGCTAAAATCGCCGCGATATCAGCAGCGATTAAACCCCGGAGACGTGTCCGCGTAGACCGTCGGGTGACCGCGAGCGAAAGGACCGATGCAGAACTCCACGGTCCACGAGGCGAAGAGCAGCTGACGCCCGATCGCGCTTTGCAGACACTCTCTTCCACGGACCCGGGTTCTCTCAGGGGCGGTTCTAGAGGCCAAGTTCTAGTCCAAAATTTGTCCTGGTTTAGTTCTGGTTTAGTCCTGGTTTAGTCCTGGTTTAGTCCTGGTTTAGTCCTGGTTTAGTTCTGGTTTAGTTCTGGTTTAGTCCCTGGTTTAGTCCTGGTTTAGTTCTGGTTTAGTCTGGTTTAGTCTGGTTTAGTCCTGGTTAGTCCTGGTTTAGTTCTGGTTAGTCCTGGTTTAGTCCTGGTTTAGTTCTGGTTTAGTTCTAGTTTAGTCCATGGGTGCAAAAGTTCATCATCTTCACATTATTTTGTGAAGTAATTAAAAGTGTGTAATAGTCGTGTCATGTTTGACATTTTAAATGCAGTAATATTGTAATGTAACTAATGACTTTGAAATGTCAGTAACAAGTCATAAATAAATACACATTACAGTGTTAAAGTCACTGATGTCACCTGGTTTCTTGCAAAGCGTCTAGTGCAGGGGCCCCAACCGACCGGGCCGGGGGCCGGTACCGGGCCATGAAAGTGCGAACCTCCCCTTTCGTATGCAGCGTGGACCGACCCTAAACCAGGTCTAAAACAGGACTAAACCAGGTCTAAACCAGGTCTAAAACAGGACTAAAACTCTAAAACAGGACTAAACCAGGACTAAACAGGACTAAAACAAGACTAAAACAGGTCTAAAAAGGACTAAATCTGGATTAAATCTGGACTAAACCAAGACTAAATCAGGACTAAACCAGGACTAAAACTAAAACAGGACTAAAACAGGACTAGGACTAAACAGGTAAACAGGACAAACCAGGTCTAAAACAGGACTAAACCAGGTCTAAAACAGGACTAAAAACAGGACTAAAACCAAGGACTAAACCAGGTCTAAAGCAGGACTAAACCAGGTCTAAAACAGGACTAAAACAGGACTAAAGCAGGACTAAACCAGGTCTAAAACAGGACTAAACCAGGCTAAAACAGGACTAAACCAGGACTAAACGTGGACAAAACCAAGACTAAATCTGGATTAAATCTGGACTAAACCAAGACTAAATCAGGACTAAACCAGGTCTAAACCAGGACTAAAACTGGACTAAAACAGGACTAAACCAGGTCTAAACCAGGACTAAAACAGGATTTAGACAGGACTTAACGTGCCGCTGGATCGCCCACCGCGCCTCCTCGCAAACGCAACTTTAAACAGAAAACGAAACAAACGAAACAAACAAACCAAGTACGAAAACAAAACCATAAACAAAACAAAAGAAAAGAAAAGTGGTTTTAACAGCTAGCCTCGATGTGCTTCATTTGACTTCATTCTGACTCCGAGCTGCGGTCCGTGGAGGTCAGTGTGGAGGTTGTGGGTTCGACTCCTGATCCGTGCGCTCGTGTGTGGTCTCAGGTGTGGTGTACCTGCAGCTGGGCGAGGAGACCAAGCAGGTGCAGGTGTGTTCGGAGCTCTCCGGCCTGGACGCTCTCCGCGGGCTCTTCGTGCGAGCGTTTCCCCAGCAGCTCAGTCTGAAGCTGCTCCAGTCTCCTCACGCCTCCATCTGCATCCGAGACCAGAGCCACCAGAGCTACAGGCCGCTGGAGGACGTCAGGTCAGGAGAGAGCTCCTCTGAACCTCTGAACCTCATCGCTGCTCCTCTGAACCTCTGAACCTCATCGCTGCTCCTCTGAACCTCTGAACCTCTGAACCTTCGCTGCTCCTCTGAACCTCTGAACCTCATCGCTGCTCCTCTGAACCTCTGAACCTCATCGCTGCTCCTCTGAACCTCTGAACCTCATCGCTGCTCCTCTGAACATCTCCTCTGATCCTTTGACCTTCTCTTCTTCTCCTCTGACGTTTTCTTCTTCTCCTCTGACCTTCTCATCTATTCCTCTAACCTTCTCTGCTCCTCTGACCTTTTCTTCTTCTTCTTCCTCTGACCTTTTCTTCTTCTCCTCTGACCTTTCTTCTTCTCCTCTGACCTTTTTCTTCTTCTCCTTCTGACCTTTTCTTCTTCTCCTCTGAACCTTCTTCTTCTTCTCTCTCTGACCTTTCTTTCTCTCCTCTGACCTTCTTCTTCTTCTCTCTGACCTTTCTTCTCTCTCTCTGAACCTTTCTCTTCTCTCTCTGACCTTCTCATCTATTCCTCTAACCTTCTCTGCTCCTCTGAACTTCTCCTCTGATCCTCTGACCTTCTCCTTTTCTCCTCTGACCTTCTCCTTTTCTTCCTTCTGACCTTCTTCTTTCTCTTCTGACCTTCTCCTCTGCTCCTCTGACCTTCTTTTCCTCTTCTCTGACCTTCTCCTCTGCTCCTCTGACCTTCTCCTCTTTCTCTCTGACCTTCTCCTCTTTCCTCTGACCTTCTCTTTCTGCTCCTCTGACCTCCTCCTCTTCTCCTCTGACCTTCTCCTCTTCTCCTCTGACCTTCTCCTCTGCTCCTCTGACCTTCTCGTGTGGTTTTCTTGTAGGTCCGTCTCTCCTCAGTGCTGTCTGAAGGTTTACGTCCGTGATCCTGGACTGGAGCTCAGATCTGGTCCGAGCAGCGGCGCAGAACCTCGGGTCAGTCCTGCTCATCAAACACCGTTTATCTCTGCTTCAGTTTAGAATCTAACTCCACCAAAGACTAAACCAGGACTTCACCAAAACCAAACCAGGACTAAACAAAGACTGGACCATAAATCATGAGGGCTGCCAAAGTCTAAACCTATGATTCAGGGCTAAGCCAGGACTAAATCAGATCTAAACCTGAACTAAACCTGGACTAAACCTGGACTAAGACTGAGCCAGGACTAAACAGGTCAGAAACTTGAACTAAACCAGGTCTAAAGCAGGTCTAAAGAGGGACTAAACCAGCACAGACAAAGACTAAACCAGGATTAAACCAGAAGTAAACCTGGACTAAAACTTGGACTAAACAGCTCTAAACCAGGCCTAATCCAGGTCTAAACCAGGTCTAAACCAGGTCTAAACTTGGACTAAACCAGAACTGAACGAGGACTAAACCAGAACTAAACCATGAGGACTAAACCTGGACTAAACTTGGATTAAACAGCTCTAAACCAGGCCTAATCCAGGTCTAAACCACGTCTAGACCAGGTCTAGACCAGGTCTAAACCACGTCTAGACCAGGTCTAGTCTAGACCAGGTCTAGACCAGGTGTAATCCTGATCTGAGCCAGGTCTGAAGCCGGTCTTGGCGTGTGCTCGGTCTTGGACAGGTCCTCGTGTGTCGTTTCACTTTTAGCACAAACAGAATGTGTCATTTTGACGAGAGCCGCTCCCTCTATTCAACAAAGTCACTCAGACAGAGACGAGATTACACCTCTGTGTGTGTGTGTGTGTGTGTGTGTGTGTGTGTGTGTCTGTGTGTGTGTGTGTGTGTGTGTGTGTCTGTGTGTGTGTGTGTGTGTGTGTGTGTGTGTGTGTGTGTGTCTGTGTGTGTGTGTGTGTGTGTGTGTGTGTGTGTGTGTGTGTCTGTGTGTGTGTGTGTGTGTGTGTGTGTGTGGCTGTGTGTGTGTGTGTGTGTGTGTGCTGTGTGTGTGTGTCTGTGTGTGTGTGTGTGTGTGTGTGTGTGTGTGTGTGTGTGTCTGTGTGTGTGTGTGTGTGTGTGTGTGTTCTGTGTGTGTGTGTGTGTGTGTGTGTGTGTGTGTGTGTGTGTGTGTGTGTGTGTGTGTGTGTCTGTGTGTGTGTGTGTGTGTGTGTGTGTGTGTCTGTGTGTGTGTGTGTGTGTCTGTGTGTGTGTGTGTGTGTGTCTGTGTGTGTGTGTGTGTGTGTGTGTGTCTGTGTGTGTGTGTGTGTGTGTGTGTGTGTGTGTGTGTGTGTGTGTGTCTGTGTGTGTGTGTGTGTGTGTGTGTGTGTCTGTGTGTGTGTGTGTGTGTGTGTCTGTGTGTGTGTGTGTGTGTGTGTGTCTGTGTGTGTGTGTGTGTGTGTCTGTGTGTGTGTGTGTGTGTGTGTGTCTGTGTGTGTGTGTGTGTGTGTGTCTGTGTGTGTGTGTGTGTGTGTGTGTGTCTGTGTGTGTGTGTGTGTGTGTGTGTGTGTGTGTGTGTGTGTGTGTGTGTGTGCTGTGTGTGTGTGTGTGTGTGTGTGTGTGTCTGTGTGTGTGTGTGTGTCTGTGTGTGTGTGTGTGTGTGTGCTGTGTGTGTGTGTGTGTGTGTGTGTGTGTCTGTGTGTGTGTGTGTGTGTGTGTGTGTGTGTGTGTGTCTGTGTGTGTGTGTGTGTGTGTCTGTGTGTGTGTGTGTGTGTGTGTGTGTGTGTGTGTGTGTGTGTGTGTGTGTGTGTCTGTGTGTGTGTGTGTGTGTGTCTGTGTGTGTGTGTGTGTGTGTGTGTGTGTGTGTCTGTGTGTGTGTGTGTGTGTGTGTGTGTGTGTGTGTGTGTGTGTCTGTGTGTGTGTGTGTGTGTGTGTGTCTGTGTGTGTGTGTGTGTGTGTGTGTGTGTGTGTGTGGTCTGTGTGTGTGTGTGTGTGTGTGTGTGTGTCTGTGTGTGTGTGTGTGTGTGTGTGTGTGTGTGTGTGTGTGTGTCTGTGTGTGTGTGTGTGTGTGTGTCTGTGTGTGTGTGTGTGTGTGTGTGTGTGTGTGTCTGTGTGTGTGTGTGTGTGTGTGTGTGTGTCTGTGTGTGTGTGTGTGTGTGTGTGTGTGTGTGTGTGTGTGTGTGTCTGTGTGTGTGTGTGTGTGTGTGTGTGTGTCTGTGTGTGTGTGTGTGTGTGTGTGTGTCTGTGTGTGTGTGTGTGTGTGTGTGTGTGTCTGTGTGTGTGTGTGTGTGTGTGCTGTACTGTCCAAACACTGATCTAAACCTGGTCTAAACCTGGTTTAAACCTAGTGTAAACCTGGTCTAGACCTGGTCTAAACCTGGTCTAGACCTGGTCTAAACCTGGTGTAAACCTGGTCTAAACCTGTCTAAACCTGGTCTAAACTGGTCTAGACCTGGTCTAACTGGTCTAACCTGGTCTAAACCTGGTTTAAACTTGATCTAAACCTGATCTAAACCTGATCTAAACCTGGTCTAGACCTGGTTTAGACCTGGTCTAAACCAGGTCTAAACCTGGTCTAAACCTGGTCTAGACCTGGTCTAGACCTGTAAACTACAGAAAAGCTCTTCTGAAACCCGTGGGAGTCTTGTTTTGGTTCATGGTTCAGATTCCTGAGAGGAGGAGACAGGCTAACCACTCTGCCGCCGTAACCCGCGGCGACAGCAGACATTTTGAGTTGGTTTTGTTCTGGACGTGCGTCTCTGAGCTCGACATCGTTTCCTCCACAGTTTCTCGTTTCACAGATTTTCTCAGATTGGACCAAAAATCTTCTGACATTTGAGGAAGAAAAAGAAGAAGAAGAAAAAGAAGATCAGGGTTTATTTGTCTCATGATCACAAAACTGGGGCTAAACCAGGACTAAACCAGGACTAAACCAGGACTAGACCAGGACTAAACCAGGACTAGACCAGGACTAGACCAGGACTAAACCAGACAGGACTAGACAGGACTAAACCAGGACTAGACCAGGACTAAAGACCAGGACTAAACCAGGACTAAACCAGGACTAGGACTAGACCAGGACTAAACAGGACTAAACCAGGACTAGACCGGGACTAGACCAGGACTAAACCAGGACTAGACCAGGACTAAACCAGGACTAAGCCAGGACTAGACCGGGAATAAATCAAGACAGAATCAAGACTAGACCAGGACTAAACCAGGATTAGACTAGGACTGAACCAGAACCTAACTAGGACTGAACCAGGACTAAACCAGGTCTAAACCAGGACTGAACCAGGACTAGACCAGGACTAACCAGGTCTAAACCAGGACTAAAAGAATAAACCAGGACTGAACCAGGACTAAACCAGGTCTAAACCAGGACTGAACCAGGACTAGACCAGGACTAAACAAGGACTAAACCAGAACTAAACCAGGGCTGAACGAGGTCTAAACCAGGACTGAATCAGGACTAAACCAGGTCTAAACCAGGTCTAAACCAGGACTAAACCAGGTCTAAACCAAATCTAAACCAGGACTAAACCAGGTCTAAACCAGGTCTAAACCAGGACTAAACCAGGTCTAAACCAGGTCTAAACCAGGACTAAACCAGGACTAAACCAGGACTCAAACAGGATTAAACTTGTTTATGAAATGAAAAACTGGATTAGAAATTGTCCACAGTTCAGGATTTAGGATTTATTTTTATTTTTTTGTTTAACACCCAAAGTCTGTCTGACCTTTGCCCCCTGACGATGTGTGGAGTAGTGTTCAGCGCTCTCGCCTCACAACCAGAAGGTCTCGGGTTCGACTCCTCGACCTAAACCCCTCACTGTTGTCATTTCTTCTTCTCTTTCTCCTGCAGATTTCCAAAGAGATCCTGTACGGCGGGCACCTGCAGGGCTCCGCGTCGCCCCCTGTGGTCCGCTCCGTGCCCTCGTCGCCCGCCAGGGGTCAGGGCTCGTCCACGTTACCGCGACAACGACCCCAAGGGCCGGGACGCAAACTCAGCGCCAACAGCAGCGCCATCCTGGAGCGGCGAGACGTCATGCCCGGTGAGAAAACTCCACAAACCTTTCTGCATCGACACGTCGCGTTTTTAAAATCTGACGCGAGGTTTGGATGGAAAATGTGAACGTTGCCAGACTAAAAGAGGACTAAACCAGGACTAAACCAGGTAAACCAGGTCTAAACCAGGACTAAAAGAGAACTAAACCAGGACTAAAACGCGACTAAACCAGGACTGAACCAGGACTAAAACGCGACTAAACCAGGACTGAACCAGGACCTCTAAACAGGAGGACTAAACCAGGACTAAAGAACCTAGGACTAAAAGGGCTAGGACTAAACCAGGTGGAAACTAAACAGGACTAGGACTAAACCAGGACTAAACAGGACTAAAACTAGGACTAAACCAGGACTAAACCACTGGACTAAAAGAGGACTAAATCAGGACTGACTAACAGACTCCAGGACTAAAAGGTTAAACCAGGACTAAGGACTTAAACCAGGACTAAGACTAAACCAGGGACTAAACCAGGACTAAACTGGACTAAAACAGGACTAAACCAAGGACTAAACCAGGACTAAAAGGACTACTAAACTAGGACTGATGGGCTAAACAGGACTAAAAGGACTCCTCCAGGACTAAACCAGGTGGACTTTAACAGACTGGTTTACCAGGTTTAACCAGGACTGGCTAAACCAGTAGTCCTGGTTTAGTCCTGTTTAGTCCTCAAGGTCCAGCTAAACCAGGTCTAAACCAGGACTAGGACTAAAATGGACTTTAGTAAACCTGGGGGATCTGGACTTTAGTTTAAACCTGGTTTTAGACTAAACCAGACTGGAAAAAGGAGGTTAGGGTTTAGCCTGGTTTAGACACTAAAAGGTCTAAGGGACTGGACTAAAACAGACTTAGGACTGGTAAACCAGGACTGAAACCTAAAACAGGACTAAAAAGGTCTAAAACGCGACTAAACCAGGACTGAACCAGGACTGAACCAGGCTGTTTTAATCCTGGCTTGTACTGGTTTAGTCCTGATTTTAGTCCTGGTTCAGTTCCTGGCAGTCCTGGTAGTCCTGATTTAGACCTGGTTTAGACCTGGTAAGACCTGGTTTAGACCTGTTTAGTCCTGGTTTAGTCCTGGTTTAGACCTGGTTTAGACCTGGTTTAGTTTTCCTGGTTTAGTCCTGGTTTAGTCTGGTTTAGTCTGGTTTAGTCCTGGTTTAGACCTGGTTAAGACCTGGTTTAGACTGGCTTAGTCCCGGTTTTAGACCTGGGATCCGTCCTGGTTTAGTCCTGGTTTAGACCTGGTTTAGACCTGGGATCTGTCCTGGTTTAGTCCTGGTTTAGTCCTGGTTAGACCTGATTTAGACCTGGGATCCGTCCTGGTTTAGTCCTGGTTTAGTCCTGGTTTAGTCCTGGTTTAGACCTGGTTTAGACCTGGTTTAGACCTGGGATCCATCCTGGTTTAGTCCTGGTTTAGACCTGGTTTAGTCCTGGTTTAGTCCTGGTTTAGTCCTGGTTTAGTCCTGGTTTAGACCTGGTTTTAGTCCTGGTTTAGTGCTAGTTAAGACTGGTTTAGTCCTGGTTTAGACCTGGTTTAGACCTGGTTTAGTCCTGTTTAGTCCTGGTTTAGACCTGGTTTAGACCTGGTTTAGTCCTGGTTTAGTCCTGGTTTAGTCCTGGTTTAGACCTGGTTTAGTCCTGGTTTAGTCCTTTAGGACCTGGTTTAGTCCTGGTTTAGACCTGGTTTAGTCCTGGTTTAGACCTGGTTTAGTCCTGGTTTAGTCCCTGGTTTAAGACCTGGTTTAGACCTGGTTTAGCCTGGTTTAGTCCTGGTTTAGACCTGGTTTTAGACCTGGGATCCGTCCTGGTTAGTCCTGGTTTAGTCCTGGTTTAGACCTGGTTTAGACCTGGTTTAGACCTGGTTTAGACCTGGTTTAGTCCTGGTTTAGTCCTGGTTTAGACCTGGTTTAGACCTGGTTTTAGTCCTGGTTTAGTCCTGGTTTAGACCTGGTTTAGTCCTGGTTAGACCTGGTTTAGTCCTGGTTTAGTCCTGGTTTAGACCTGGTTTAGTCCTGGTTATCCTGGTTTAGTCCTGGTTAAGACCTGGTTTAGACCTGGTTTAGACTGGGATCTGTCCTGGTTTAGTCCTGGTTCAGTTCTGTGAAGTGATGTTGTATTTTTGACAGTAAAGTCGCGTCTGTGAATTCGTTTTCGTACTGAAGAAAGTGTAATCGTACATTTTCATTTTGTGATTTTAAATTCTTGACATTGTAACTTTTCAATTCATATTCTGATGGACAAAACACACACAAAACATTTGACATACGACTGGACTCATTTGAGAGTTTAAGAATATTTATTTTACGCTCAACTACAGACAAATATGCACACGAATATTTCTGAAATCTTTCTTACTCTTCACATTATCTCATGGTTAAAAGCTCCAAAAGTCAGAAAATTAAGTGTACCACAAGAAAACGTCTGATGTCTTATTTTTATTGTACTGTTACGGGAAAGTGCAGACGGGTCACGTGACGAGAAAAATGTCAAAAATGCTCATGACAAATTTAAAATATGTTTATTACAAAAGAAACAAGGCAATTTGTCTTTTATCGTTTGGTAAAAATGTGAGAAATGCACCGAGCTGCTTTAAAACACTCACAGTCACACACACACACACACACACACACACACTCACACACAGGTTTATGAGGTGTGTTTAACTCGTGTTTTACAAATTTTTACACAAAGAAAAACAAGTTAATTTATGTTCCGTGACTCAGCTGGCACTAGTACAGCCCTGAGCACTTCCTGTTTAAAGTGTGTTTAACCGGTTTTGACTTAATTTGGTCCAATAATACATGATATGAATATAAATAATACAATAATAATAATAATACACAAATCAAGAAGCAATTTTGTGAGGAAAAGTGTCACAAATCTGTCCACAGGCTGTTAGGATGCTGAACCCTCCCCCCTCTCGAACCACCAGAACTTTGGGCATTTTCCTTTTCATTTAGTTCATTTTATTATGGTTCATTTATTTTCAGTTCATGTGGAAATTAGACATGGAAGTGCGTACGTCACAGTGGGCGTGAACCGGTGGAGCTGAAAACAAGGGGAGATCGACAATGGCGTTTTGAAAATAAGCGATTAAACATGACTCAAACTCTCCAAATAAAACTTCAGAGGGACAATGACAAGAAACTATTAGAACAGGGTTAAAAGTTCAGAAACGTCCATTTTGTAGAACAGGTCCGCTTTAAAAATGTTTGCACGATATCAGTAAATTACGGAAGCCCTGAGCGGCAAGCAAGAAAAAAAAAAAAGAGGCACTTCATTTGGGTTCCATTTTCTTCAGTGTTTTTTTGTTTTTTGTTTTATTTTTTCACCGACGGTGTTTTATTATTATTTTTAATTTATTTATTTGTTTATTTATTTTAATTAATTATTATTATTATTTATTTTAATTTTTTTGAGTTGTTGGTGTCAAAAAAGAAAAAAAAAAGGCAAGGAAAATAAAACTTGCCCAAATGACATGCCTCTTTTTTTTAATTTAATAAAATGTATTTATTTTTTTATTTTTATTTAATTTATTTATTTTTTTGCCGCTCAGGGCTTTTTTGCACCAACAACTCAAAAAAACAAAAAAAAAACAAACAAACAAACAAACAAAAAAATCTCTTGTTTTGTTTTTTTGCAAAAGCAGCAAATTTTTTCTGGAGTATTTTATTTGAGATTTTTTTGAAATAATAATAACAATAAAGTTGTTAGTGGGGTTAAAAAAAAAAAAAAAGAAAAAAAAAACTTAGAAAATGGAGCCGAAATGATATGTGCCTCTTTTTTTCCTTTTTTTTTTTCCTTTTTGCACAAACAGAACATTTTTATTTGATTTTAGAAAAAAATAATAATAATCATAATCATAATAAAGTTGTTGGTGGGGTAAAAAAAAAAATTAGAAAATGGAGCCGAAATTATGTGCTTTTTTTTTTTTTTTTTTTTTTTTTTTTTACAAACAGCTAATTTGTGTTTGTGCAAAAAAAAATTGTGTTGAGTGTTTGATTTTCAATTTAAAAATTATTATAATAATGAGAAGAATAAGAATAATAAAGTTGTTGGTGAGGATAAAATAAGAAAAAAATTAGATTATTTTTTTTTTTTTTTTTGCCGCTCAGGGGTTCCACAGAAAACCCTTTTATCTGTATTAAAAAGTGACTTGAATAAATAAATGTGTGTATTTGTAACTGAATCCTGCTGTGTCTCTGTGTCTCAGATGAGGAGCTGTGTTCGACTCAGGCGGTGGCGGTTCACCCGGATGCCCTCCCGCGCGCCCCCGTCTCCCTGCCCCCCTCCCTGTCGTCCGTGCGGGGCTCCCAGTGCAGCGCCCCTCCCTCCCTCTGTGTGGACCTGCAGGGACCCGGGACCGGACTGCCGCGCTTCCACGCCTCCGTCAAACCTCTGCACAGCCACACGGAGGCGCCGCACAACACCTCACTGCACAGGTAACAGCGCCCCCCAACCACAGGCTCACTGGTTCAGATCTCAAGAGAGTGAGAGCAGTGAAATAGTGCTGTTATTGTTTTAATTTTTGGATCTTTTGCTTGAAAAATATTTGTAAATCGCTCTGGACTTGAATCGATCTTATCCCCTACACTGTCAGGAGGAGGCTCTGGTTTAGCCCTGGTTTAGTCTGGGTTTGTTCCAGATTTGGTCCCTCTTTAGACCAGTTTTTTCCCAGTTTGGTTTTGATAAGTTCTGGTTCTTGTTCAGCCCCAGTTTAAGCCTTTTTGGATCAGGTTCAATCCCGGTTTAGTCTTGGATTCAACTAAGTTTAGTCCTCGCCTGAGCAGCCAGTCCCTTTTGGATTGTCACAGAATGTAGAATCTACGGAAGCCGTGAAACGCCACAACAAATATCAACGCGACAACACAACAAAAAGCCACAATAAACCAAAAAAAAGCCACAACGGAAGCGACCGAGGGACTCTATTTTCCGATGGTCAGATAGCGACAACGATCCTGGCCACAAAACTATACATTTCTTTTACTTCAACTTCTTTCACTTCTTCGTTCCTTTTCTTTTCACATTTGTTCTTCTTCAACTTTTCCCATTCACTTCCCGCTTGATCCTTTAATGCTTCGCTTGGTCCGACGGGAAAATAGAGTCCCGCCGTCACTTCCGTTGTAGCTTTTTTTTAGTTTGTTGTGGCTTTTAGTTGTGTTGTGGCATTTGCGTTTGTTATGACTCCTCCCGGCTTCCGTAAGAATCTGACCACAGTAACATTCAGCACAAATTATAACTTTTTATAACTGAGAAAAGTCATAGTTTGGAAAAAATCAGGGGCATGTCTCAGTCCTCTGTGTTCTTTTTTCCGCGTAAGCCGTCGTGTTTGTTTTGACATGAATAGAGCATGCGTCTCTCTGATTGGTTAATCCGCCTGTCAATCAAACCTTTTGGAATCAGAGACAGGATACAGCTCCAGACTTTTTGATAAAGTGTGCGGTTCTGGCTGGACAGGGAGATTAGTCCATGTATCACTGCTGTAGTTTTGTTAGTTGGGAAGCGGCAGAGTATTTAGCACTTCAGCCTCACAGCGAGAAGGTCTGAGGTTTGATTCCATCTGCTCCAGTCTAGCGTTAAGGAGGGGGCGTGTCCATGTCAGGCTGGATTTTGTTGTTGGAGCCTGGACAATTTTCAACAAATCTTGGTCTAAATCTGCCGTCTTTCTGTCTGTGTGTCCAGACCAAAGATCCATCAGAGGTTCGGGGACTTCCCTCTGTCTCCTCCGGGCTCTCCGCAGAGACGCAGCAGTGTGGGCGGGCGCCTGGTGGGCGGGGCGGGCCGGGTCTCCCCTCTGCCTCCGGAGCTCACCTCGCACAGCGCCGGTGTGAACGGAGTCCCGCACGAGGCCTACAGGGGGCGCAGTCTCGGCTCCTCCACCTCCTCCAACTCCTCCGTGTTCGGGGACCAACCTCTGGCCCTGACGGACGACGTGTTCAGGAACCTGGGTCCACTCGGCGTCCAGTGGTGAGACCTGGAATGACAACAGAGAATAAACACAAACTCGACATAAGGATGTGCAGTTTAAAGCAGCTTTATCTAAAAAGTTACAATAATCACAACTGAACCTGTGTCTCCAGAGCCTGAACCTTCACACAGAGACACGTTACAGTTTGTCTCATTAGTCAGATGGTTGATTAATCGTTATTTATTGAGATTTTCTTGGTTAAGCGGCATGTTTAACTAGGTGTGGCATGTGCGAGTGGGTCTACCTTGAGAACCAATAATTGACAATTACAGTAATATAACTCTAGTCAGGCTGGCGCCACCTAGTGCCTCCGCTCAATTTCATTTCTCTTCAGTGACTAGATCAGGAATCAGAATACACTAGACAGTTCGCAAAAACCCTGAAGGTGCGAGTTCGGGCACCAGCCAATCAGTGAAGAGACAGACATTCTGTGTTGTCAACGATTCCCGAGATCGAGGATTTAAAGCCGGAACAAAGAGAATGTTTGGTGAATTTTATCAAGGAGGAAGACGTTAATGTCCTTCTTCCTACGGGATTTGGAAAAGCTTAATATACCAGTTAGCCCCGATAGCGGCGCATTACATACATCACGACCAAATACCAGCGATTGGTTAAATAAAAAAAGTACCCGCCTACCGTCGAGCGAACGAATTCTAACACTGAGAGGTCAGACGGTTTCTACGAACTGAAACCAGCTGATGAATCAGGCTAACAAAACTCATCATAAAGGAAAAAAACAACACCACCTGGGAGTTGGCCCAGGACCAGCTAATATAAGAGGCACATAGGTTTGTTGTTGAGGAACAGAGGCATAATTCACATGTGTCAAAAGTACAGTATACAGTTTAGTGTACACTAGCCGGCATGACGGGCAGTACACAGACGCCGCAGGAAAATAGGCCCATGGCAGTACTAAATAAAAGTGAGTAATCGACGCTACAGACCTTACTGAATCTTAAACTTCACACTGAATCTGGAACTCTACCTGAGACTGGTGAACGAGCGGCATCAACAAAGGGAAACTGGAAGCAAGAGAGTGAGGTCAGAGGGTGAGGGGACAGAAAGAGAGTGCTTTTATACTTTAGACCAGCGGTGTCAAACTCATTTTGGTCCGGGGGCCATGTCCGACCGACTTTGATCCCTAAGGGGCCGGATCAGAAAACTCATGTCATATAAACCCCAAAAATAGCAATAAGTTCAAATATTTGTGCAGACAAATGCAAATCTATTACAGAAATCTTTTTTAATTGATGAACTCTTTCTTTTACAAAATATTATAATATTATGAACAACCTGAAACTTTAAGAAAAATACAATTTCAACACAATGTTTTAACATGAACTTGTATGTAAATAGGAATAAGTCAATTTTTTTTTGTAAAATCCTGCACTCGGCTCCACTTTTCTCATGTTGGACATTTTTCTGATGAGGGTGTCACGGTCAACAGTCAAAACGATCGTCCTTTAAGAGCGTTTGGAAAGAGACAAGTCTTCATTTGTGCTGCTCTGGTGGGAGGGGCCACGTACAGAGACGCTGGAGACGCTGCTGTGATAAACACCGCAGAAAATTAACAAGATTTTAATAGAAAATATAATTAAAATATTTTAGTAGAAAATCATCCGAGGGCCAGATTAAAGGTCTTGAAGGGCCGGATCTGGCCCCCGGGCCTTATGTTTGACACCTGTGCTTTATACTTATGTCATCTCCAACCAATAGTCAGACTGCACCCACGTGGCAGAGCCCATAATGTCAAACATTGGAAACATTGGTAAGACTGCTACATGTAAAAAAAAAATAGAAAAAAAAATAAAAAATCTGCATTTACCGTGTATTTGTGGACACAGACAGGTCAAAGTTTATGTTTTTTTTTTTATAAATTTCTCAAAATAATTATGTTCATACCTCAATATGATAACTTCTGTTCAAGTTAAACAGATCTTTAAACTGTCTTAAAACAGATACTGATAAAATATTAAACTTTGCAAATATCATCAGTATCTCTGGGGTGTGATGCTACCTGGAGGCTCTGCTCTGTCTGAAGCTCTGTTACTCAAGTTCCACTTTAGTCAGAGTTTTGTTTTAACATAATCTGACCAGAAAGAGCTGACTGAGTTCTTAATTCTGACTCTTCTTCTTCTTTCTTTCTTTCAGTGAGCGTATCTCGGTGATGGAGGAGCAGATCGCCAGTCTGGCCGGTCTGGTTCATCGCGCTCTGTCTGTGGGAGCAGAGATCCCAGAGATACACGACCTCTCCCGGTATGACACTGTTTTAACAATAATAATCAGGTTTTTAATTGTACTACAGGAGTTTTATCGGCTGCAAACTGTGAAGGTCACTAACGCGTACTGAAGGCTTCTAAATAAACGACCGAGGAGAATTTCTTCATTGGAACATCAGAGTTTGCATTTTTATTGAACACAGGAGTAACGACACACAACAGCAACAACACGGTTTCTATTATTATTATTTTTATATAGTCAAGATGCTGGTTAAAATACATTCCAGTTCCTTTCACAATAAAACACATCCAATTTTGGCCACATTTAGAATCTGTGTACTATTCGTTCATTCACTTTTCAAAATAAAACCAAAAACAAGAAAAGAAAAAAACAAGTATTTTCTTCATTATTTGTCTCCAAAACCAAAATGAAAAAACAGATAATGATTTATTTTTTCAGTTTTCAATTTTGTGTTTAAATGAAAAATGAAAAAATGGATAATGACCGTTTCCCGTTTACGTGACCAAAACCGCTGAACTAAACCAGGACTAAACCAGGTCCGGGACAAGACCAGAACCAGACCGGTATTGAGACCAGGAGTGAGACCGACACTGAGACCGGGACCAGACCACCGGAACCCGGGATGGAGACCGAGACTGAGACCGGGACCACACTGGTCCAGACTGGGACTGAGACCAGGACTGAGACTGGGACCAGACCAGGACTGAAAAGGGTTATCCATTTTTTCCATTTTTCATTTAAACACAAAATCAAAAACTGAAAAATTTATCATTATCTGTTTTTTCATTTTGGTTTTGGAGACAAATTATGAAGAAAATTGTTGTTTTTTTGTTTTCTTATTTTAGGTTTTATTTTGAAAAACAAATGAACGAATGACACACGGATTATTTAGTTTATCTTTTTTAGTTGCTTTCAATTTGTATTCAAACCAAATAATACTCCACATTTTCAATAACAATAACATATTAAACACAAATAAAGTAACAGGTTCCAGTGTCATACAGGGTCACAGTTTCATTTACTCTTTTATTTCCTCAGTAAAAGTTGTATTTCTTCTTCACTGTGAGTGAGTCTGAAGTGGCAGTGGTTTTCTGTTGTGTTTGTGTGGACACTGTTTTGTACAGAGTTGAACAAACGTGTGATTTGTCCACAGTGAGAACGGAGCACATCCTGTCCTCCACCTCAGACCAGGTCAGAACATTTTAATTTATCTTCTTTATAAACACACATGTTCTTCAGCGAGCACACTCCTCTTCACTCTTTATACCAGGGGTGTCTAACTCATTTTGGTCCGGGGGTCGTATCCAACCGACTTTGATCCTAAAGGGGCCGGATCAGAAAACTCATGTCATATAAACCCCAAAAATAACAATAAGTTCAAATATTTGTGCAGAGAAACGCAAATCTATTACAGAAATCTTTCTTTTACAAAATATTATAATATTATGAGAAAAAATGCTATTTCAACACAATGTTTTAACATTAACTTGTGTGCAAATAAGAATAAGTACATTTTTTTTGGGAAAATCCTGCACTCGGCTCCACTTTTCTATTTTTGACATTTTTCTGATGAGGGTGTCACGGTCAACAGTCGAAACGATCGTCCTTTAAGAGCGTTTGGAAAGAGACAAGTCTTCATTTGTGCTGCTCTGGTGGGAGGGGCCACGTACAGAGACGCTGGAGACGCTGCGATGCTAAGCGGAATAGAAAATTACCAATATTTTAATAGAAAATATGATTAAAATATTTTAGTAGAAAATCAGCCGAGGGCCAGATTAAAGGTCTTGGAGGGCCGGATCCGGCCCCCGGGCCTTATGTTTGACACCTGTGCTTTATACTGCAGCCTTTTATTTGTTTGTACAGTTTACGTTCTGTGTGTTTTGTCTCATAGTGATGTCACACGCCGCTCCAGGCCACGCCCCTCCAGGCTCCGCCCCTCCTCGCCGTCTGCCCGGTCACACCCTCCAACACAACCTGTCTCTGACCAAACAGTCTGTGTGCGACCTGAGGCTGCAGCTCGAGCAACTGCGCCACCAACAGGTCAGAAGCTGAACAGATGTGCTCCCCGTGTTCCGTCTGGCGCCACCTAGTGCCTCCACTCACTTTCATTTCTCTCCAGAGACTAGATCAAGAATCAGAATACACTAGATGGTTTGCAAGAACCTCCTGGACCCTGGTTCAGATCTGGTTGGACAATATCTTAACTCAGCCATTTCCATCTCCAGAAATACCTACGAGAAATTTCACAGTTTTCCTTATTTTTGATCAAACTCCATGAACTCTCTGTGTCTCAGCTCCATCAGCAGACCTTGGTCACCTCCCTGTATTAATATTACATTGTGTCCTCAGTGAGTTAACCCTCTCCTCTTCTTCTTCTTCCTCTCGTCTCAGCTCTGTCAGCAGGCCGTGGTCCAGTCCATGCTCAGGGCCATGGGGCAGGAGCTCCTGAGCTTCATGAGGCAGAAGCTCCTGCAGAGTCACGAGAACTTCTACGGACCCAGAGCCGAGGTGGAGAGAGGGAGGAGAGAGTACGTGAACAGCCAGGAGCGAATACTCCACCAGCTCAGGTAAGACAGGAGGAGAAAGAAGAGGAGAGGGAGTTCACGAGTGAGGGGAGGATGGAGCGTGAGATTGACAGTTGGACAGGTGCAGCGTCTGCGGTGATGCGGTCGCTGTATCAGACTGTTGTGGTGAAGAGGAGCTGAGTCTCGATTTATCATCAGTCTACGTTCCTCCCCTCACCTCTGGTCATGAGCTCTGGGTAGTGACTGAAAGGACGAGATCGCAGATACAGGCGCTCGAAATGAGTTTCCTCCGCAGGGTGTCTGGGCGCTCCCTTAGAGACAGGGTGAGTCACACGGGAGGAGCTCGGAGTAGAGCCACTGCTCCTCCATGACGAGAGGAGCAGCTGAGGCTTGGGCTTCTGTTCTGTGGTGTTCTGGGCATGTCTCACCGGGAGGAGGCCCCGGGGAAGACCCAGGACACGCTGGAGGGACTACGTCTCTGGGCTGGCCTGGGAACACCTCGGGTTCCCCACCGGAGGAGCTGGAGGAAGTGTCTGAGGTGAAGGAAGTCTGGGAGTCCCTGCTTAGACTGATGGAAGAAAATGGATGGATTAATAAAATTGAGTTAATGTGGTTTATATTCAGGTGCGATCAATAGTCTGGAAATTACAGTAAATTATTCCTTTTGTTGTCAGGAAAATGTTGTTTTTGCGATTGTTCTCAATCCGTGTGTCATTCGTTCATTCGTTTTTTAATATAAAAACAAAAATAAGAAAATGAAAAAAAACAACTATTTTCTTCATTATTTGTCTCCAAAACCAAAATGAAAAAACAAATAATGATTTGTTTTTTCATTTTTCGATTTTGTGTTTAAATGAAAAATGGAAAAAACGTATAACGGCCGTTTCCCGTTTACGTGACTTCCGTGACTGCGATGTCGGATTTTTGCACCGCGTACAGACTGAACCAGGACTGATCCAGGTCCGGGACCAGACCGAGACCAGAGCAGGACCAGACCGGACTCCGAGCTTTGACTCCAAGCCTCTAGAGGGTCCAAGTCTCAGCTTCGAGCTCCAGTCCTGCCGTGGGCTCTGAGCCTCCGGTCTGGTCCCGGTCTGGTCCCGGTCTGGTCCCGGTCTGGTCCCGGTCTGGTCTCAGTCTCGGTCTGGTCCCGGTCTCAGTCCTGATCTTTGTCTCGGTCTGGTCCTGGTATAGTCTTGGTCTCAGTCCCACTCTGGTCCCGGTCTGAACTCAGTCTCGATCTTGTCCCGGTCTAGCCTCGGCCTGGTCCCAGTCTGGTCTCAGTCCCACTCTGGTCCCAGTCTCAGTCCCGGTCTTGTTCCAATCTGGTCCCGTCCATATGCAGCGCAAAAGTCCGGCATCGCAGTCACAGAAGTCACCTAAACGGGAAACGGGTTTTTTCCATTTTTCATTTAAACACAAAATCGAAAACTGAAAAAACAAATTATCCTTTTTCTCATTTTGGTTTTGGAGACAAACAATGAAGAAAACTGTTGTTTTTTCATTTTCTTATTTTTGGTTTTATATTGAAAAACTAATGAATGACACACGGATTGTCCTCCTATATTCACCTCACCCCAGTAAATCTATAGAGATTCAGGCAATGAGAAAAGTGTTTTGCCCAAGGGTAGAAAGAGTAAAGAGTTTGAATACATGTGACGTTAATCCGCTGTCTCCATGGATCCGATCTGAACTTGTGTCTGAATATTTGAGGTTTCTGAGGTAGTTTTTTATTTGAGACTCATGAGACTCGGAGTGACGCGAGGACAGAGTCTTGAGTCGAGTCCTTGAGGCTCTGGAGCTGATGAGATGAGAGAGGACAGGCTCCACACAGCGCCCCCTACCACAGCCTCCAGGTACACCACCATTATTCAGCACTGAAATACCCGTGTCTACAGTAGCTCAGAGAGACGAGGAGTCGAACCCACACCCTCCCGACTGACCGAGCGGAGGAGGAGGAGACGGGAAAACTCTGGAGGAGGATTAGCGGCGTGATGTGTGAAAAGAGCAGGGCTGTCTGTAGGCGCCGCATGGACTTTAGACAAAGGACAAAACGTGACATTTCAAGTTTATGTTTCTAATCAGAGCAACGATCTCACGTCGAACTGTTCTGATCCACAACGAAGCGTCACGGAACATTTCCTCTCAGCAAAGTTCTCTGTAAACTCCCCCAAGTTCAAGCTGAATCATGTAGACAACAAATTCTGTCAGATATTTTAGTTTAGTTTTGGCAATTTTCTGATCTATGTTATAATTTCCTTTCTTTTCCAGAAAGGAAAAGACCTGGAGACCGGCCATGAGACCACTTTTTTACAGTCTTGGACTCGACCACATTTGTCTCAGTCTTGAAGGAGCTTGGTCTTGGTCTTGTCTCGGTCTTGAAGGAGCTTGGTCTTGGATTTGTCTCGGTCTTGAAGGAGCTTGGTCTTGGATTTGTCTCTGTCTTGAAGGAGCTTGGTCTTGGTCTTGTCTCGGTCTTGAAGGAGATTGGTCTTGGTTTTGTCTCGGTCTTGAAGGAGATTGGTCTTGGTCTTGTCTCGGTCTTGAAGGAGCTTGGTCTTGGTCTTGTCTCGGTCTTGAAGGAGCTTGGTCTTGGTTTTGTCTCAGTCTTGAAGGAGATTGGTCTTGGTTTTGTCTCGGTCTTGTTTCGGTCTTGAAGGAGATTGGTCTTGGTTTTGTCTCGGTCTTGAAGGAGCTTGGTCTTGGTCTTGTCTCGGTCTTGAAGGAGCTTGGTCTTGGATTTGTCTCGGTCTTGAAGGAGATTGGTCTCGGTCTTGTCTCGGTCTTGTTTCGGTCTTGAAGGAGATTGGTCTTGGTCTTGTCTCGGTCTTGAAGGAGATTGGTCTTGGTCTTGTCTCGGTCTTGAAGGAGCTTGGTCTTGGATTTGTCTCGGTCTTGAAGGAGATTGGTCTTGGTCTTGTCTCGGTCTTGAAGGAGATTGGTCTTGGTCTTGTCTCGGTCTTGAAGGAGATTGGTCTTGGTCTTGTCTCGGTCTTGAAGGAGCTTGGTCTTGGTCTTGTCTCGGTCTTGAAGGAGCTTGGTCTTGGTCTTGTCTCGGTCTTGAAGGAGCTTGGTCTTGGTCTTGGTCTTGTCTCGGTCTTGAAGGAGATTGGTCTTGGTCTTGTCTCGGTCTTGAAGGAGCTTGGTCTCGGTCTTGTCTCGGTCTTGAAGGAGCTTGGTCTTGGTCTTGTCTCGGTCTTGAAGGAGATTGGTCTTGGTCTTTGTCTCGGTCTTGAAGGAGATTGGTCTTGTCTCGGTCTTGAAGGAGCTTGGTCTTGTCTGTCTCGGTCTTGAAGGAGCTTGGTCTTGGTCTTGTCTCGGTCTTGAAGGAGCTTGGTCTTGGTCTTGTCTCGGTCTTGAAGGAGATTGGTCTTTGTCTTGTCTCGGTCTTGAAGGAGCTTGGTCTCGGTCTTGTCTCGGTCTTGAAGGAGCTTGGTCTTGGTTTTGTCTCGGTCTTGAAGGAGCTTGGTCTTGGTCTTGTCTCGGTCTTGAAGGAGATTGGTCTTGGTCTTGTCTCGGTCTTGAAGGAGCTTGGTCTTGGTCTTGTCTCGGTCTTGAAGGAGCTTGGTCTTGGTCTTGTCTCGGTCTTGAAGGAGCTTGGTCTTGGTCTTGTCTCGGTCTTGAAGGAGCTTGGTCTTGGTCTTGTCTCGGTCTTGAAGGAGCTTGGTCTTGGATTTGTCTCGGTCTTGAAGGAGATTGGTCTTGGTTTTGTCTCGGTCTTGAAGGAGCTTGGTCTTGTCTCGGTCTTGAAGGAGATTGGTCTTGGTTTTGTCTCGGTCTTGTTTCGGTCTTGAAGGAGCTTGGTCTTGGTCTTGTCTCGGTCTTGAAGGAGCTTGGTCTTGGTCTTGTCTCGGTCTTGAAGGAGCTTGGTCTTGGTTTTCTTGGTCTTGATTGGTCTTGTCTTGAGGAGTTGTCTTGGATTTGTCTCGGTCTTGAAGGAGATTGGTCTTGGTTTTGTCTCGGTCTTGAAGGAGATTGGTCTTGGTTTTGTCTCGGTCTTGAAGGTGCCTGGTCTCGGTCTTGTCTCGGTCTTGAAGGAGATTGGTCTTGGTTTTGTCTCGGTCTTGAAGGAGCTTGGTCTTGGTCTTGTCTCGGTCTTGAAGGTGCCTGGTCTCGGTCTTGTCTCAGACTCGAGGTCTGACACTCAGTGAGAGTGAGGGTCCAAAAAAGGGGCACTGAGAGTTTCAGTGCAGCACAGTTTGTTTGGAACATTTAATGAAACATTAATCAGATCAAATGGGAATCGATTCATAAAAACATAGATATAAATGTGCCAAAATACCTGTAAAATACAAATAAATGTAGAAAATAACAAAGATTGATTTGGTCTCGAAAGGCTGTGGTCTCAGTTTTGTCTCAGTCTCGACTTTTAAAAGTCTCTGTCTTGTCTTGGTCTTATCCTGGTCTTGGTCTAGTCTCGCTCTTGACTACAACTACAACACTAGTGGAAACTTCCCCACATATCTTATATATCTTACATTTGTTCATTTACAGTTGCTAAAATACTGTTAAAAATGTTCAGTGTTACTGTGAGTTGGATCTGACTGGAGACTCGTTTTGATCACTTCTCCTGCTTGGAGATTCAGTGACAGACGAGCAGTGGACCTGAATATCTCTGAAAAGTTAAATAATGCAGATTTGTGAACAGGTTTATGTTGAATATTTCTGTTTAGTGTGTGTTTGTGTGTATTATATGTGTGTTTGTTATATGTGTGTGTTATATGTGTGTGTTATATGTGTGTTTGTGTGTGTTTGTGTGTGTTTGTGTGTGTTATATGTGTGTTTGTTATATGTGTGTTTGTTATATGTGTGTTTGTTATATGTGTGTTTGTGTGTGTTTGTGTGTGTGTTTGTGTGTGTTATATGTGTGTTTGTGTGTGTTTGTGTGTGTTTATGTGTGTGTTATATGTGTGTGTTATATGTGTGTGTCATATGTGTGTGTTGTTATATGTGTGTTTGTTATATGTGTGTTTTAGGTGTGTGTTTGTGTGTGTTTGTGTGTGTATATGTGTGTTTGTATGTGTTTGTGTGTGTTATATGTGTGTGTCATATGTGTGTTTGTTATATGTGTGTTTGTTATATGTGTGTTTGTGTGTGTGTGTGTGTGTGTTGTGTGTGTTTATGTGTGTTTGTGTGTGTTTGTGTGTGTTTGTGTGTGTTATATGTGTGTGTCATATGTGTGTGTCATATGTGTGTTTGTGTATTGTGTGTTTGTTATGTGTGTGTTTGTGTGTGTTTGTGTGTGTTATGTGTTATATGTGTGTTTGTTATGTGTTTGTGTGTGTTATATGTGTGTTTGTTATGTGTTTGTTATGTGTGTGTTTGTGTGTGTTTGTGTGTGTTTGTGTGTGTTTGTGTGTGTGTTGTTTGTGTGTGTGTGTGTTTGTGTGTGTTATATGTGTGTGTTTGTGTATGTGTGTTTGTATATGTGTGTTTGTTATATGTGTGTTGTGTGTGTGTGTATGTGTGTTTGTTATGTGTTTGTTATGTGTGTTTTGTGTGTGTTTGTGTGTGTTTGTGTGTGTGTGTGTTTTGTGTGTGTTATATGTGTGTTTGGTGTGTGTGTGTGTTTGTGTGTGTGTGTGTGTGTGTGTTATATGTGTGTTTGTGTGTGTTTGTGTGTGTTATATGTGTGTGTCATATGTGTGTTTGTTATATGTGTGTTTGTTATGTGTGTGTTTGTGTGTGTGTGTGTTATATGTGTGTTTGTGTGTGTTATGTGTGTATGTGTGTGTTTATGTGTGTTTGTGTGTGTGTGTGTGTTTGTGTGTTATATGTGTGTGTTATATGTGTGTGTTATTGTGTGTTATGTTGTTTGTTATATGTGTGTTTGTGTGTGTTTGTGTGTGTTGTGTGTTTATGTGTGTGTTATATGTGTGTCATATGTGTGTTGTTATGTGTGTGTTTGTGTGTGTGTGTTGTATATGTGTGTTTTATATGTGTGTTTGTGTGTTATATGTGTGTGTTATATGTGTGTTTGTTATATGTGTGTTTGTATATGTGTGTTATATGTGTGTTTGTGTGTGTTTGTGTGTGTTATATGTGTGTGTCATATGTGTGTTTATGTGTGTGTCATATGTGTGTTTGTTATATGTGTGTGTTATATGTGTGTTTGTGTGTGTTTGTGTGTGTTATATATGTGTGTTTTATATGTGTGTGTGTCGTGTGTTTGTGCAGTGACCTGGAGCAGTTGGTGGGATCTCTGCAGACGTCCGTGCGCTCGGGTCCTGGAGCCGTGAGTCTCTCTGACGTGGAACATGCAGCGGTGAACCTGCGACGAGTCGGACAGGACATGGCTCTGCTCAAAGGTACAACACCAGGATACAGAAAGAGGGAGAGAGACTGAGAGAGTCAGAGACAGAGGGAGAAACAAAGAGCAAAGAGAGCAGAAAGAGAAGGAAAGGGAGAGAGACAAAGAGAGAGGGGGGCAGAGAGAGAAAGAGTGAGTTGCTGTTGTAGCCACAGTTGCCCTGGGGCAGACTGTCTAAAGCGAGGCTGCCGATCTGCACCATCGGCCCCTCCAGCCGCCACTTGCTCTTTCACCACATTCACACTAGACAATGTGGGTGAAGTGTCTTGCCTAAGGACACAAGGATTTGTGTTTTGTCGAGAAACACTGAGCCCGGGGAAGAACCAGGACACACAGGAGGGACTGAGTCTCTGGACTGACCCGGGAACACCTCAGGACGGACGGATGAATGGATGGAAAAACGGACGGATGGATGGACGGATGGACGGTTAGATGGATGGATGGATAGATGAAAATATAGATGATGGACGGATCAGATGGATGGACAGATGGATGGACGGACAGAAGGATGGACGGACAGAAGGATGGACGTACAGAAGGATGGATGGACAGAAGGATGGATGGAGACAGTTGGACGGTCAGATGGATGGACAGATGGATGGACGTACAGACGGATGGATGGACAGACAGTTGGACGGTCAGATGGATGGACAGAAGGATGGATGGACAGAAGGATGGATGGACAGATGGATGGACGTACAGACGGATGGATGGACGTACAGACGGATGGATGGACGTACAGACGGATGGATGGACGTACAGACGGATGGATGGACAGATGGATGGATGGACAGACAGTTGGACGGTCAGATGGATGGACAGATAGATGGATAGATAGATGGATGGATAGATGGATGGATAGATGAAAATATAGATGTATGGGCGGTCAGACGGATGGACAGATGCTCTAAACGTGTGTTGTATTCTGTTGTGTTGTGTTGTTCAGGAGAGTTCCCGCAGCTGCAGAGTCGTATGTGCTCGGTGCTGCGTCTGGAGGTGGAGGTCGTGCGCTTCCTCAAAGAAGAACCTCTCAAGATGGACTCCATGTTGTCCCGAATCAGGAACCTGACGGAAGAACTCAGCTCCCTGCACCGGTAAAACACACACACACACACAGAAACACACACACACACACACACACAGAAACACACACACACACACACACACACACACACACACCTGCGTACAGCAAAAAAGAGAGACCTAATCCGTGTTTTATTTTGTGTCTTCTTCTTCTTCTCAGGAGTGTGTCGGAGTCGTTCGTTCAGGCCAAAGACGAGCAGGGTTCCCCCAGACCCCTGCCCCGCTCCTCCTTCAGAACCCCACAAACCAGCTCCGACTCTGGGGAAACTCAGACGGGACCAGCCTCTCCTGTGACCCGGAGATCCACAACCTCCACACCACAAAACACCAACACAACTACAGAGGTGACACAGGTTTAGACCTGGTTTAGACCTGGTTTAGACCTGGTTTAGACCTGGTTTAGGGTTTAGTCCTGGTTTAGACCTGGTTTAGTTCCTGGTTTAGACCTGGTTTAGTCCTGGTTTAGTCCTGGTTTAGTCCTGGTTTAGTCCTGGTTTAGACCTGGTTTAGTCCCTGGTTTAGACCTGGTTTAGACCTGGTTTTAGTCCTGGTTTAGTCCTGGTTTAGTCCTGGTTCAGTCCTGGTTCAGTCCTGGTTTAGTCCTGGTTTAGTCCTGGTTCAGTCCTGGTCCAGTCCTGGTTTAGTCCTGGTTTAGTCCTGGTTCAGTCCTGGTTCAGTCCTGGTTTAGTCCTGGTTTAGTCCTGGTTTAGTCCTGGTTTAGTCCTGGTTTAGTCCTGGTTTAGTCCTGGTTTAGTCCTGGTTCAGTCCTGGTTCAGTCCTGGATTAGTCCTGGTTCAGTCCTGGTTCAGTCCGGTTAGTCCTGGTTTAGTCCTGGTTAGTCCTGGTTTTAGTCCTGGTTCAGTCCTGGTTCAGTCCTGGTTTAGTCCTGGTTTAGTCCTGGTTAGTCCTGGTTCAGTCCTGGTTTTAGTCCTGGTTCAGTCCTGGTTCAGTCCTGGTTTAGTCCTGGTTTAGTCCCTGGTTCAGTCCTGGTTAGTCCTGGTTTAGTCCTGGTTTAGTCCTGGTTTAGTCCTGGTTCAGTCCTGGATTAGTCCTGGTTCAGTCCTGGTTTAGTCCTGGTTTAGTCCTGGTTTAGACCTGGTTCAGTCCTGGTTTAGTCCTGGTTTAGTCCTGGTTTAGTCCTGGTTTAGTCCTGGTTTAGTCCTGGTTCAGTCCTGGTTTAGTCCTGGTTTCCTGGTAGTCCTGGTTTAGTCCTGGTTCAGTCCTGGTTCAGTCCTGGTTGTCCTGGTTAGTCCTGGTTTAGTCCTGGTTAGTCCTGGTTCAGTCCTGGTTTAGTCCTGGTTCAGTCCTGGTTTAGTCCTGGTTTAGTCCTGGTTTAGTCCTGGTTTAGTCCTGGTTAGTCCTGGTTCAGTCCTGGTTTAGTCCTGGTTTAGTCCTGGTTCAGTCCTGGATTAGTCCTGGTTTAGTCCTGGTTTAGTCCTGGTTCAGTCCTGGTTTAGTCCTGGTTTAGTCCTGGTTTAGTCCTGGTTTAGTCCTGGTTTAGTCCTGGTTTAGTCCTGGTTTAGTTTTTGTTTTAATTCTGGTTTTATTTTTCATCTTTTATGTAAAAAAGTCATGATGTAAAAACACAAACACCTCCTAAAGGCTTTCAGTCTCATTTGCATCTTACTTTAATATTTATATTTTTATTCATAAAGTCTGAAATGGAAAATTAGACGTTAGCTCCTCTCAAACTTTTTTTTTTTTTTTTTACTGCAAAATTGTCTCTTATGAGTTTTAAATTGTGTTATGATGTTGTTTCTCCTCAAAAACAGATCTGGATTTGTGTTTCGCTTCATTCACACATGTTTATTTAACCCTTTATTTTCTTTTAGTTTAGTCTCTCTACATCTCCAAACCTCAAAACGCTCTGTTCCACCTTGTGATGTCATCATGAAGTGTGATTTTTCGAGTTAACAGCTTCTTTTTTTTTTTTTTTTACCTTTAGTTCAGTCGAGATTGGAAATTTTTCAAGGACTGAAATGGTCCAAATGTTTCTAGTGAAGGTGTGTGGAGTTTAAAAACACAGTGGAGCTCTTCCTGTATCACCACATGATGACATCACAAGGTGGAACGGAGTGTTTTCAGTTTGTGTGAATTAAACAAAACGGGAAACACAGATCAAAAAATGATGTAAAATTGTGTTAATTTGAGTTCGTTTATGATCATAGGAAACAACAAGGATACTGGTTTAGTCCTGGTTCAGTCCTGGTTTAATCCTGGTTTAGTCCTGGATTAGACCCGGTTTAGTCCCGGTTTAGTCCCGGTTTAATCCTGGTTTAGTCCTGGTTCAGTCCTGGTTTAGTCCTATTTTAGTCCTGGTACAATCCTGGTTTAATCCTGGTTTAGACCTGGTTCAGTCCTGTTTTAGTCCTGGTTTTGGTCCTCGTTTTAGTCCTGCTTTAGTGCTGTTTTAGACCTGGTTTAGTCCTGGTTTAGTCCTGGTTTAGTCCTGGTTTAGTCCTGGTTTTAGACTGGATTAGTCCTGGTTTAGTCCTGGTCTAGTCCTGGTTTAGTCCCATTTTAGTCCTGGTTTAGTGCTGTTTTAGACCTGGTTTGGTCCTGGTTCAGTTCTGGTTTAGTCCTGGTTTAGACCTGTTTTAGTCCTGGTTTAGTCCTGGTTTAGTCCTGGTTTAGTCCTGGTTTAGTCCTGGTTCAGTTCTGTGTTTTCAGTTTGCGTGAATTAAAGGTTGTATGGAGGATTTTTGTTTTTGTTTTTTTTGGTTTTCAAGTTGTCAATGATGCATTATAGAGGGTGCAGTAGCCTTGTAATTATGATGACCAAAAAAAAGAGAATAAAAATTCATCAACTCTGGACGTGGTGGGGCTAAACATTTGCCAATAGATAACGACACTGCCTCGTTATCTGTGAGCTGACAGTGTCAATCAATCTCCCTACGTTTCTAGCGTAACTGACTTGCCTGCGCCGCCGGTACGTGGTTTACGTACGACTGTCACGCAGTCCACAGACGCAAGACGCACAGACGCTGTTTACTCCACCAACGCAACAGTTTCTTAGCGGCTTTTTTTTACCTTTTTTTTACTATAAACATCCTCCTTTTTCAGGACACGAGCGAAAGCGATATCCTATGTCTGAAAACGTAATTTTCAAGGCAAAGAAAGAGTCCGCTTGCTGCTTGCGTGTTGTAGCTAGTTCATTCGCACTGAATCTCCGCGCACTCTTCTCTGCACCCCTTTCCTGCTCCTGTCCCCGCTGCCCGTTCCGCTCTTTCCCCCTGCTTCCTCACTTCTCCGGGCACGGAATCTCCGCGCACCGCTCCCCTCTCCTCTTCTCCTCTCTCCTGCTCCGCTCTTTCTCCCTGCTCCTCACTTCTCGTCCGCGAACGAAATGTCCGCACACCCGCTCCCCCTGCTCCTCACTTCTCCACCTTGCCTAACCAACACTGTAGTTAGTTGTTTACAAGTCATGTGCAGCTCACCGGCTGTAAACAAAACCTGTTTCTGGCGTAAAGAGGAGGCGGGAGAAGGCGTTCTACGTAGGAGCTGTAGGGAGGGGGGGTGGTTTACGCATGCGCAAATTTGAAAAAGGACAAACAGTCGCTGGATTTCTCGTTCCTTGGAAAATCTATACAACCTTTACAACAAAAGGAAACAGAATCAGAAAATGTCATAAAATTTTTGTTCGTTTTTGATCATAGGAAACGACAAGGATTCCTCCAGACGGCAGCATGAGCCCGGACTCAAACCAGACCAAACCAGACCAAACCAGGACCAACCAGGACCGGCCCGAGTCCTCACAGTCCCAGCTGAACCAGTCTCTCCAGGATCCCCTCACCTCCAGAGAAAGTCCGACCCAGGACCCAGAGACTTCGCCAGGTTAGACTCTTTGACGGTTCTGTGTTAAAGCTGGATTATGTAGCTTTTCTGAGAGTCCGTCACCTGCTTGTTTCCATGGAGACGTCATTGCTCTGCTGAGAAAGTTCCACAGTGTGACATTAAACAGCTTTATTTGACGTTTATTCAATTACGAAGAAAAAGGATCAATGCAGAACTCCATGCCCCTGGTTTAGTCCTGGTTTAGTTCTGGTTCAGTCCTGATTTAATCCTGGTTTAGACCTAGTTTAGTTCTGGTTTAGTCCTGGTTTAGTCCTAGTTTAGTTCTGGTTTAGTTCTCGTTTAGTCCTGGTTTAGTCCTGTTTTAGTCCTGGTTTAGTCCTGGTTTAGACCTAGTTTAGTCCTGGTTTAGTCCTGCTTTAGTCCTGGTTTAGATCTAGTTTAGTTCTGGTTTAGTTCTCGTTTAGTCCTGGTTTAGTCCTGGTTTAGTCCTGGTTTAGTCCTGGTTTAGTCCTGGTTTAGTCCTGGTTTAGTCCTGGTTTAGTCCTGGTTTAGACCTAGTTTAGACCTAGTTTAGTCCTGGTTTAGTTCTGGTTTAGTCCTGGTTTAGTCCTGGTTTAGATCTAGTTTAGTTCTGTTTAGTCCTGGTTTAGTCCTGGTTTAGTCCTGGTTTAGACCTAGTTTAGTCCTGGTTTAGTCCTGGTTTAGTCCTGGTTTAGAACTAGTTTAGTTCTGGTTTAGTCCTGGTTTAGTCCTAGTTTAGTTCTGGTTTAGTTCTCGTTTAGTCCTGGTTTAGTCCTGGTTTAGTCCTGGTTTAGTCCTGGTTTAGTTTAGTCCTAGTCCTGGTTTAGTTTTTAGTTCTGGTTTAGTCCTGGTTTAGTCCTGGTTTAGACCTAGTTTAGTCCTGGTTTAGACCTAGTTTAGTTCTGGTTTAGTCCTGGTTTAGTCCTGGTTTAGACCTAGTTTAGTCCTGGTTTAGTTCTGGTTTAGTCCTGGTTTAGTCCTGGTTTAGACCTAGTTTAGTTCTGGTTTAGTCCTGGTTTAGTCCTGGTTTAGTCCTGGTTTAGTCCTGGTTTAGTTCTGGTTTTATAGCTCAAAAAAACCCCAGAAAAACAGCCATTCTGACTGTGAGCAGGGTCGCCTCTCCACAGATCTGACCTGTAACTCTTTCTGGTTTGGTCTCCGTGGAGATAGAAAGGTTTAATGCCACACTGCGAAACTTTCCAGGCCCGTGGAGATGTCGTTCTTTGCTAAAACTTGGTATTGGTTGATGTAAATTGGTCTGTTACGGTCAAGACAAACTGAAATCTTTATGGAGATAACCAGGCCAAGTTCCAGGTCAGATCTGCGGAGAGGCGAGCCGAGTCAGTGAGAACACACGACCTCCAGCATAACACACGTAATGGAGTAAATACAGTCTATCTCCAATTATAATTTAATGAAAAAGATCAATATTTTTGTTTGTTACGTCCAATCCATCCAGTATATAAACTCATGACTAGACTGTAGTGTATGTGTGTATGTTTAATGCTGTACTGTGGAACATTCAGAGCAAAGCAGCGTTTGGCAGAGCGCGTCTGTAACTTAAAATAATGTCAGGAGTGTAAATAAATAAAGTGAGTGTTGTTTTTTTTTGTTGCAGTTGGATCAGGAGCAGAGCAGAAGTCCACACAGGCTCAAGACTCCAAACATAAAGATGATTCTGGTGTTTTCAAAAGACCCGACAGACGTGAGTGTTTCTGATTGTCCAAAATTGTCCAGTTTGTGTATTTTGTGATTTCAATTTCTGTGTTTTTTCACCATCACATTAATTAAACGATCTATAATCAAAATACTCACATCTCTGGTCCTTCGGTAGATTTTTTGTCCCATTGACTCCCACTCAAAATGGCTTTGTTTACTGCCATAACTTTGCCAGGATATGTTTACTTGTTGATTTATTTTTCATTCTTTGGTGTTGAAAATTTTTAGTTTTTGTGCCGTTCTGATTTTCTGATATTTTTTTTCTTTTTTTTAACTGTGTGTCATTTCAAGTTTTTAAACCAAAATACCAAATATATCTTCGATTTTTGCAATTTATATGAATTTTAAACTAAATTGTACTTAAAAATGTATGGTATATTTATACATGAGTATTTATAGAGAGATAAGAGTTGTAGAAATGTAAATTTTCCCTTTTCAAATGTTTTGACAAGATCTTAGTGTGAATTATTACAGTCAGAATATAAATTACGTTAGATCAAATATGATTAATTTCCTTTAAACACAAATAACATAAAGTAAAAAAAAAAAAGATCCAAATGTGCTACAGAACACTTGGACTTAGACTTAGATTCATTTATTTATATTTTTTGTTTTTATTTTCTTTAGCGTCACAAAATAAATCCAGCAGAGCCATCACGACGTCTCCTCCTCCTCAAAGGTCAGTGAACGCACCACTTTTTATCTTATAATACCATAAAATACACAAATAAAATATATCATTATGCAATATCTAGGCCTTTTTTTGTTAAGTCGACCAAAATTTGTTAGTTGAGTAAACATTTCATTTACGATTTTTATGGGACAAAGCAGAGAAATGAGTGAGCTGAACATTTGTTTTTTGTTTTAATTTGTAAAAATGCAGATTAAATCATATAAATACATTGTTTTCTTGTACTTTTTTCTGCATAAATACTAGTAGTAGTTTTTGTGTGAGCTCCCCCTGCAGGTGAAACAGAGATACAGAAGAGTTTTTAGAGCTTTTTAGTCTTTTTAGTCGATCTGCAGAACATGTCCAACGAGAATTTTAGACTTTTAGACCAATTTTATTGATCCACAAGTGAATTTATTTGGACAGAGCAGCTCACACATCACAATATAATATAATAACAAAGAGAAAAAATGTGTTTAGTCGAGCACAGGCCCAGTATTATGTGTAATTCATTGTGTTTTAACAGGTCTGCGGTCGGCTCCAGCGTCACAAACACAAAATCTGTGGAGGCCAAAGAAGCAGCTGGAGCTCCGGTGAGTTTTAAATGTGATTTTTAAAAATACTTTCACTTTTTACTCTTTAAGTACTTTTTTAAACAGGTACTTTAATACTTTAAATTGAGTATTTTTTGCTCCGGTATCTGTACTTTTACTTAAGCGGCAACACAATAATGGGAAAGTAAAAAAAGCCTAAATATATAAAGTTACCGTATTTTTCGGACTATTAGGAGCACTTAAAATCATTTAATTTAGTCAAGAATCGACAATGCGGCTCATGTATTAATTCTGGTTGTGTTTACTGACCTCGGACCAATTTGATGTGATACACGACGCTCAAAAATCTGTCAAAATGTTTTAGTACGGTTTTAGTAAACTATGAAGTCGCTCTGTTTGATGGATTGTCGGAGTATTATGGCGACTGGAGTCAGGAGCCTTGCGGAGTAAAGGATGAAGTCTTGTACTATGTCGGCGTTTATGACATCAATGAAATGCTACAGAGAACATTTGTCCGTTCATATAAACGTTCGATCTGCAGACATACTGTGTAAGTTTCACATGAACCATCTCCAACACGACATACACAGAACAGACTCACCATCAGCAGAACATCCCTCTGTCACAGAAAGAACACTCATATTCCATTGAGTCACTGTGTCCTTTAGTCTGACAGAAACTGAACAGCATCAGCGACACAAGGAGCAGCTGTTTCAATCAGCGCTTATAGTTTATGCAAATGAACCATGTGGTTTTAAGTTTTGTTTCTGTAAAACCTAAACAAATGTGCACAAAGCTGCATTAAACACATTATTACTCAGTGTATATTTGAGTCGTCCTCGTAGGAAATAAAAAAAAAACTAAATTAAATTATGGTCCGTCCATATGAAATCAGCCGCCCTCCACTATGATCCGTCTCAGATTTGGCTGAAAAATTATGAAAAAATGTAAAATTTTAGCTCAATCCCTTTAGTCGTTCCTGAGTTATGGTCCGTTGAAATTTTGTGGTCATACTCACTTTTTCAGAAACCTTAATTTATAAACATGTTTGAGAGACCATAACTTCATAAAAACCAGAGCTAGGAAGCTGAAGTTAAATATTCCCCAAGTTTCTTCCATTATAACAAGCAATTAGTGTCTATTAAGTCTATTAAAGGTAATTGAACCTTTCTATCAGGTGGAAAAATCCCTAAACTCCTCCAAAAATGACCCGTGAGAGCTCATTTTAAAAAAATTCCGTTTGAAATTATGTTAATAGTAGATGTTTTTATTAATTTAATCAGAATATGCCAAAGTTTCTCTGGTAAAAATTTTATCAACATCTAACTGTGTCCACATGGGGAACAGAGGCTCTAAAGAAGTGACCAAAAAGATCATATCTGTTCTGTGACCAGATTTGTGACTCTACACCATCCACATGAAAACTCAGAAAAGTGTGAGATTTGTGTCAGAAATGTTCATTCTCTCAAATATTCAGGTTCAACAGTTAGTTTGTAAATATCTACTTGGAGTAAATAAATCTTGGACCTCAAAAATTGAAAAAAAAATAAAATTGAGCGACAACCAAATGTGAGATTTTGGGGGCCCACAACGCCCCCCTTAATAAAAATACCCAATATTTAACAGCAGATTTAGAATTTGTGACCCAAAATTTACAGTAATACAATTTTCAGCTTCCTAGCTCTATGTTTTACGAAGTTATGGTCTCTCAAAAACACTTATAAATTAAGGTGTCAGAAAAAGTGAGCATGACCCCAACATTTCAGGGAATTTCAAGGGATTGAGCTAAAAATTTAGATTCATTCATTTGAAAATTTTAGAAATTTTAGGGGATTCCTTGAAAACGGCTGATTTCATATGGACGGACTCAATATCTACATTCACATTCATAACACACATTCACCAAGAATTACGCCACGATCTGCCGATGAATCTTGGACGTCTGGGCTAAAGGATCAGTCTCAAGTGTCGTCCGTTTGTTTCGCTTAATGCGCCTTGTAATCCGATGTGTTTTGCGTACGAAAATAGACGAGAGAATTCAACGTTATTGATATTGCGCCTTTACATTCCGATGCGCCTTATAGTCTGAAAAATACGGTATTTAGATTTGAATGCTAAATGTTAAGAGGTTTGACCACAGAATGAGTCCGGTGATGGTTTATGGACTGAAAAACTGAAGAGGAGAAGTCTGGAATTTTGTCTATGATGCAACAATTCAGGCAAAATACAGTCGGAGCATTTTTAGCGCTCAGGGAAAACGAGTTTAGATTACTAGATTTGTTTTAATGTTTAAATGTTGTTGTTTTTTGTTTGTTTTTTTTCAGGTGGAGCGAGAGAAAGTGCAGGTGACCAAACCTCCACGACAGCCTCCAGAAGTCAAACCCAAACCCCCCAAAAGTGCAGCAGCTCTGACGGGGAACGCAAGCTTCAACCACTGCCCCAAAACCACCGCCACTACTACTACTACAAATACTGCAACAAGTACTTCAAATACTGCTACAAGTACTTCAAATACTCCTACTGCGACACCAGACAGCAGCAAGGAGGAGAACAACAACACGGCAGAGGTGAGAAATAACAAAACTCTTAGAAATTACTGTAAAAAGTCAAGACAATTTAATTTAATAAATGTAAGATACTGTAGCAGAGGTGAGGCTTACGAGTCGTGACTTGGACTCGAGTCACTATTTTTAGGACTTGAGACTTGACTGGATAAAATTAAAAGACTCGATTTGGACTTGAAGGTCAATTTGAGACTCGGACTTGAGACTTGTGACTTGAGAAGAGTTGAACAAACTGAAACATGTCCCTCTCACTTAGACTTAGACTTAGAGACTTAAACTTAGAAACTTAGACTTAGACTTAGAGACTTAAACTTAAAACTTAGAAACTTAGACTTAGGCTTAGAGACTTAAACTTAGAAACTTAGACTTACAGACTTAGAGACTTAAACTTAGAAACTTAGACTTAGGCTTAGAGACTTAAACTTAGAAACTTAGACTTAGGCTTAGAGACTTAAACTTAGAAACTTAGACTTAGACTTAGAGACTTTACCTTAGAAACTTAAACTTAGAAATTTAGACTTAGACTTAGAGACTTAAACTTAAAAACTTAGACTCAGAGACTTAGACTTAGAGACTTAGACTTAGAGACTTAGACTTAGAGACTTAGACTTAGAGACTTAGACTTAGAGACTTAGAAACTTAGACTTAGTGACTTAGACTTAGAGACTTAGACTTAGAGACTTAAACTTAGACTTAGTGACTTAGACTTAGATTTAGAGACTTAGACTTAGTGACTTAGATTTAGAGACTTAGACTTAGTGATTTAGACTTAGAGACTTAGACTTAGAGACTTAGACTTAGACTTAGAGACTTAAACTTAGAAACTTAGACTTAGACTTAGAGACTTAAACTTAAAAACTTAGACTTAGGCTTAGAGACTTAACCTTAGAAACTTAGACTCAGAGACTTAGACTTACAGACTTAGACTTAGAGACTTAGAGACTTAGAGACTTAGACTTAGACTTAGTGATTTAGACTTAGACTTAGAGACTTAGATTTAGTGACTTAGACTTAGAGACTTAGACTTAGACTTAGACTGATTTAGACTTAGACTTAGAGACTTAGACTTAGTGATTTAGACTTAGAGACTTAGACTTAGACTTAGTGACTTAGACTTAGAGACTTAGACTTAGAGACTTAAACTTAGAAACTAAGACTTAGACACTTACACAGACACACACGGTGAATAAAAAACCTGCTCAACCCTTCGGGGACCAGGTAATAATGATAATGAAGGCACAAAGTTTATGGTTTATAATTGTACAAAATAAACAAAACTGAGAATGAAAAATGTAAGGATATTTTTTTCTTGGTTTATGGGCGTATAAACTAACAACAATGACAACAAAGGCACAAAAGTTTATCGTTCATGACCACACAACAACAACAAACCACAATGAGAATGAGTTTGTTTTCGTTTA
>NW_026571095.1:34941116-35181116 GCF_026225935.1 Boleophthalmus pectinirostris | reverse complement strand
GTTTAAAAAAGGTGACGGACCCCAAACGAAAAGTTACACAGTGCACCTTTATGTTTATGTTTACATCTGTGGTACAAATCAGTATATTTTTAACCAAATTAAGTCTATAATCTTTCCTCAAACGTGTAATAAAATGCAAATGTGTTTGTGTATTTGACCCGATGAAACGTCTATGCAAATCTGCTGTAACTCTGTCAAATAACAAGAATACAAGAATAACACATGGTCCGTGTTCAAGCTTTTGTTTGTTCTTTTTTGCTTTTCTGGAATGTTCCGCGGCGTCACGTTCGATGTTAAGGTCGGAGAAGTTACGGATCGTGTCTGCGGGGAGGCGGACCCGCTCGCACGGATCCAGAATCACGTCTCGGTTTGATACGGAGGGAAAAACCGAACACGATCGTCCGGTCAGATTTGTTTATTTTGAGTGAAGCGAGCGAAACAACGATAACAGATTTTGCCGGACGATTAATTGACCGAGAATTTATTGCGATAAACGATAATTTTTACATTTTGAGACCATTTTCAACTAATATAATGAACATGGAATAAAAATGCAGCTACATCCTTTCAAAGATTACGACGGAATATAAGGGTCAGATAAAAAAAAAAGATGCTGGTGCTACGAGAATAAAGTCGTAATATTATGAGAATAAAGTGATAATTTTTCAGGAATAAAGTCGTAATTTTACGAGAATAAAGTCGAAGTTAAAATAAAGTTATAATATCATGAGAATAAAGTCGTAATAAAATCAAAGTCAAAGTGAAAAATGCGGCAGAAGAAGAACCTTGTTTTTCAATATAAAACCAAAAATAAGAAACAAACAACAATTTTCTTCATTATTTGCGCCTCCGGACTGAACCAGGACTAAACCAGGACTAAACCAGGACTGAACCAGGACTGAACCAGGACTGAACCAGGACTAAACCGGGGGACTGAACCAGGACTGAGCCAGGACTAAACCAGGACTGAACCAGGACTAAACCAGGACTGAAACCAGGACTAAACCAGGACTAAACGAAGTCCGAGACCAGACCGGGACTGAGACCAGGACTTAGACCGGGACCAGACAAGGACTGAGTCAGGGACCAAGACTGAGACAAGAACTGAGACCAGGATTGAGACCAGGTACAGGACCAGGACTAAAAATGGTTTAGTCCTGGTTTAGTCCCGATTCAGTCCTGGTTCAGTCTGTATGCGGCGCATTAGTCCCGCATCACATTTTAAAGTCATGGAAACGCCATTTCCCATTTCCGTGACTTAAACCAGGACTAAACCAGGTCCGGGACCAGACCGGGACTGAGACCAGGACTTAGACCGGGACCAGACAAGCACTGAGTCCAGGACCAATACTGAGACCTGAATCAGACCAGAACTGAGGCCAGAACTGAGACCAGGACTGAAACGGGACCAGACCCAGACCACGACCAGGACTGAGACCAGAACTAAGGCCGGGACCAGACCAGGACCAGACTGTGATACCGGGACCAGATCTCAGTCCCAGTCTCTGTCCTGGTCCTGTTCCCGGTCTCAATCCTGGTCTCAGTTCTGGTCAGATCCCGGTCTCAGTCTTGGTCCCAAACTCAGTCCTTGTCTGGTCCCAGTCTAAGTCCTGGTCTCAGTCCCAGTCTGGTCCCGGACCTCGTTTAGTCCTGGTTTAGTCCTGGTTTAGTCCTTGTTTAGTCCTGGTTTAATTCTGGTTTAGTCCTGGTTTAGTCCTGGTTTAGTCCTGGTTTAGTTCTGGTTTAGTCCTGGTTTAGTCCTGGTTTAGTTCTGGTTTAGTCCTGGTTTAGACCTGGTTTAGTCCTGGTTTAGTCCTGGTTTAGTCCTGGTTTAATCCTGGTTTTAGACCTGGTTTAGTCCTGGTTTAGTCCTGGTTTAGTCCTGGTTTAGTCCTGGTTTAGTTCTGGTTTAGTCCTGGTTTAGTCCTGGTTTAATCCTGGTTTAGTCCTGGTTTAGTCCTTGTTTAATTCTGGTTTTAGACCTGGTTTAGTCCTGGTTTAGTCCTGGTTTAGTTCTGGTTTAGTCCTGGTTTTAGTCCTGGTTTAGTCCTGGTTTAGTCCTGGTTTAGTTCTGGTTTAGTCTGGTTTAGTCCTGGTTTTAGTCCTGGTTTAAGTCCTGGTTTAGTCCTGGTTCAGTCCTGGTTTAGTTCCTGGTTTAATCCTGGTTTTAGTCTGGTTTAGTCCTGGTTTAGTTCTGGTTTAGTCCTGGTTTAGTCCTGGTTTAGTCCTGGTTTAGTCCTGGTTTAGTCCTGGTTCAGGCACAAATAATGAAGAAAATTGTTGTTTGTTTCTTATTTTTGGTTTTACATTGAAAAACAAGGTTCTTCTTCTGCTGCATTTTTCACTTTCACTTTGATTTTATTACGACTTTATTCTCGTAATATTATAACTTTAATGTTTTTTATCCTCCGTCGTAACAAACAAAAACAACAGGACTAAATAAAACAGACTTGTTCACGTAAAAATATCCTGATGTGTCTGACTCACAGCGAGGACTTGTTGACAAAAATGCACTTGAATAAACCGTTGTTGAATCAAAACGATAAATAAAAATGGATTATTGAGTCTGTAACAACATGTGCGAGCGGAGAGTCGGAGCGCGCGGGGTAAAGGTCGGACCCGAGCTGCTTGTCTCGACCTGAGCGGAGTCAAAACATGAGGTCACGTCTCTAACGGCTCTCGCTTCACTAAACCCTGGATCAACACAAACAGAACCAGTCGAACCGGAGCGGCGCCTCAGCTCTGGTCCCGACTCGACTCCTCCTCCCACAGCTCTGGTCCCGACTCGACTCCTCCTCCCACAGCTCTGGTCCTGACTCGACTCCCGGTTCAGTCCTGGTTTAGACCTGGTTTAGTCCTGGTTTAGACCTGGTTTAGTCCTGGTTTAGTCCTGGTTTAGACCTGGTTTAGTCCTGGTTCAGTCCTGGTTTAGACCTGGTTCAGTCCCGGTTTAGACCTGGTTTAGTCCTGGTTCAGTCCTGGTTTAGACCTGGTTCAGTCCCGGTTTAGACCTGGTTTAGTCCTGGTTCAGTCCTGGTTTAGACCTGGTTTAGTCCTGGTTCAGTCCTGGTTTAGTCCCGGTTTAGACCTGGTTCAGTCCTGGTTTAGTCCTGGTTAAGTCTTGGTTTAGTCCTAGTTTAGTCCTGGTTCAGTCCTGGTTTAGTCCTGGTTCAATCCTGGTTTAGTCCTGGTTTAGTCCTAGTTTAGTCCTGGTTCAGTCCTGGTTTAGTCCAGGTTTAGTCGAGGTTTAGACCTGGTTTAGTCCTGGTTTAGTCCTGGTTCAATCCTGGTTTAGTCCAGGTTTAGTCCAGGTTTAGACCTGGTTTAGTCCTGGTTTAGTCCTGGTTCAGTTCTGATTTAGTCTTGGTTTAGTCTTGGTTTAGTCCTGGTTTAATCCAGGTTCAGTCCTGGTTTAGACCTGGTTTAGACCTGGTTCAGTTCTGATTTAGTCTTGGTTTAGTCTTGGTTTAGACCTGGTTTAGTCCAGGTTTAGACCTGGTTCAGTCCCAGTTTACTCCTGGTTCAGTTCTGATTTAGTCTTGGTTAAGTCCTGGTTTAATCTTGTTTTAGTCCCGGTTTAGACCTGGTTTAGTCCTGGTTTTGTCCTGGTTTAGTCCTGGTTTAATCTTGTTTTAGTCCTGGTTTAGACCTGGTTTAGTCCTGGTTTAGTCCTGGTTTAGTTCTGGTTTAGTCCTGGTTCAGGACCTAGAGCGGAGGCACTAGGTGGCACCAGTCTGACTACGACTCGATAGATGTAACTGTCAATTTAGGCTACGGGAGCTCGTTTCGACAGAACTCCGGTCCTCCACAGTATTTTCTGTTTCTCGTGTGGCTCAGTGGGAAAAACTTTGTAAAGTTTGTACATTTTTACCATAAATGACACGATGCCACATTGGTCTGTTAAAACGTTATTATAAAAAAATTTAATAAAATCTTGCGGTGTGCTCCTTAAAGAAATCTACATCCGTGTATTTACGCAGTAGATAATAATAATAATAATAATAATAATAATAATAATAATGTACAGTTCGTAAGATTTTACAGTTGTAGTTCCAGGTCCGGTCGCGGGGGGGCGCCACAGCGTTGAGCAGCGCCGCAGACGAACAGCAGAGTGTTTATGTTTTCGTCCTGCACACCGACGCTTCCTGCAGATTTGTACTTTGTCACAGTAAGTTTAAAACGCGTGTTAAATGTTTACAGCGACTCTCCACACGGAAAATGAGGTTTGGAAATGATTTAAAGACGGAAATTTAAGCCCCAAACTGAAAAAGAAGAAAGACAAAAGCGGATTTAAGTGAAGTAGAAGCGTTTATGTGCTGCAAAAAAGCGTAACATTTCCTACGGGGCTTGCATCTCCACAAACCTGATCTTACTTTTTGACTTCCTCGTACTTGTTTCCATGGAAATGTTGTTCCTTTGGCTAAAATGTTCCACAGTGTGGCAGAAAACATGTGGGTCATTCCGCTCTACCGTCTCAGATTTCACACTTTCCAAACAAAAGGAAAAGTCCCACATTTTATCTCCCAACTCATAGTTTTATTTAAGTCCTTATTACTTTAACTTTTCTCATTTCTTATTTTACTTTTCTATCTGAATACTTGTACTTTTGTTGTGATGGTTTTCCAATATTAAAGCTTTGTGAAGCGTGTAACAAAAAAATAATAATAATAATTTGAATAATCGTGATTTCAATATTGACCAAAATATTTCATTCACTTCGTTTCATTTATTTGTTTGTTTATTTGAGCCAGGTACAACAAAATCCAAAAACAATAACAAAAATAATGATATGTACATGAACATATTTGGGACCTGGTGCTCAAAAGGAGGAGGATGAAGTTTAAAAAACGTATAAAGTCCTACTCCAATTGTTTTACATAGTCACGTGGTTCACACTTTTTTTTATTTATTTTTTATTTTTTTAAATGTCACCTTTGGAGTGTTTACCTGTCATTATGCAAAAATATACACACATATAAACAAAAACATATCCACACATACATACATACATGCTTACATACATACATACAAACATACATGCATACATACATACATACATACAAACATGCATACATACATGCTTACATACATGCATACATACATACATGCTTACATACATGCTTACATACATGCTTACATACATACATACATACATACATGCATACATACATACATACATACATGCTTACATACATACATACATACATGCTTACATACATACATACAAACATGCATACATACATGCTTACATACATGCATACATACATACATGCTTACATACATACATGCTTACATACATGCATACATACATACAAACATGCATACATACATACAAACATGCATACATACATGCATACATACATACATACATGCTTACATACATACATGCTTACATACATACATACATACATACATACATGCATACAAACATGCATACATACATACATACATACATGCTTACATACATGCATACAAACATGCATACATACATGCTTACATACATGCATACATACATACATGCTTACATACATGCATACATACATACATGCTTACATACATGCATACATACAAACATGCATACATACATACATACATGCTTACATACATACATGCTTACATACATACATGCTTACATACATACATGCATACATACATACATACATACATACAACATGCATACATACATACATACATACATACATGCTTACATACATGCATACATACATACATACATACAAACATGCATACATACATGCATACATACATACATACATACATACATGCTTACATACATACATACATGCATACATACATACATGCTTACATACATACATACATGCTTACATACATGCATACATACATACATACATGCTTACATACATACATACATGCTTACATACATGCATACAAACATGCATACATACATACATGCTTGCATACATACATACATACATACATACATACATACATGCTTGCATACATACATACATGCTTACATACATACATACATGCTTATACATACATACATACATGCTTGCATACATACATACATACATACATACATGCTTGCATACATACATACATGCTTGCATACATACATACATACATACATACATACATACATACATACATATACTCAATATAAATGTTTATACACATACATGCATAACACACATATTCATACATGCAGAAACATATTTTCGTTTATGGTCGTACAAACTAATAATAATGTTATCGTAGGCACAAAGTTTATTGTTTATGATTGTTTAAAATAAACAGTAATGAGAATGAAAAATTTAAGAATTTTTGTTTTAATTTACGGTCATACAAACTAATAATAGTAATGAAATAGGCACAAAGTTTATCGTTTATGATCGTACAAAATAAACAGTAAAATAATCGTGATAATGATTTTTTCCATAATCGAGCAGCTCTAATCTGTTGTGGGTTTTTGTTTCATCTGTTTTGTTCTAAATGATGTTATAATGTCCACTCCTAAACTCTTTCCTCTCAGCAGAATGTCGTCCGTGTCTCTGGACCCGTCCCGGTTCGTCTGCCCGCTCTGCCTGCAGCTTCTGTCCGACCCGGTCACCGTCCCGTGCGGTCACAGCTTCTGCAGATCCTGCCTCTCGCCGCTCTGGAGCTCTGGAGGCAGCAGCAGCAGCAGCAGCAGCAGCAGCAGCAGGGGCCAGAGCAGCAGCTGTCCCCAGTGCAGAGCCACCTTCAACCCCACACCCGCACTGGGCACCAACCCCCTCCTGCAGGAGCTGGTGCGAGGTACGACCGAGGACACCCGGGAAACTACTGCTTCTCTGGGGGTGTTCTACAGGCACCTCTAGTTGGGTTTCAGTCACGTCATTACAATGACACGAGAATTTGTGAGGATTTAGAGCCAGTAACAAGGCAAAGGTTTGTGCAGTTAGTTGACAAATATGTTGTTGGACGTGACCCAGATCTTATGAAAATGAGTGAATTTTCGACCAAATTCAAACATTTTCACGACAATCGAGGCTGTGGAGATCACGAACTACCTCGTTCTCCAGACATCACACTACACCAGACAACAAATGAAGGAGTATAAAAGTTTGGAAGCATATAACTTTTTTTTAAATCAGCGGATGGGTCCACAACCTGATTATCAGTATTACACTTCTTTAAATGGACATTTAACGACCTAATGCTGCACAGCCACAAAAAACAAAATCTAAGCAAGTTAAGATGACTTGAATTAAGAAAGTTTCATCATGATTTTGAGTAAATTTGACTTGTCAAGTAAAATGATCTGCCAGTGGAACAAGACTTTCTGTACTTAAAATATGAAAATACATCTTAAAATAAGAAAAACAACAACTTTTTGCACTTAAAATAAGAAACAAAATCGAATATTGCTTGAATTTTGAAAAACAAATTTATTCCATTGGTGGATCATTTTACTTGTGAGGTTGAATCGACTCAAATAAAGCAAAATGTTCATAATTTAAGTCTTTTTAATTTACCTAGATGTTGTTTTTTCCAGTTTAGTTTTCTAACATACGTTTGACAAAGTGCTCACTGCAGACACGAGCATTTGCAGACTTAAAATCCACTTTTTACAGATTGTTGTGTGAGCTTTTCCTGTTTCTGACCTTTGTGAATGACTATTTTTGGTACTTTAAAAAAAAAAAACGCTTTTCCTTCTCTCAGTTAGACCAAATGGCACAGCCGTAAACTACACAAAACAAAGGGATTTTCTCGGACAAAGAGCCTCAGCGTTTCACTTCCTGTCCTCTGTCTGATTTGACAAAAGTATCTCTGTGACGTCATGTGAAACCAACTATAGACAGAATGTTTGTTTTTAAGACAAAAACAAAGCTCAGGTGAAGGGTCAGGGATTTGAGTAACAGAGTTTCTAACAGAGCAGTGTTTCTGTTAACTTCACAAGTCCGTGTATCATTCATTCATTGGTTTTTCAATATAAAACCAAAAATAAGAAAACCAAAAAACAACAGTTTTCTTCATTATTTGTCTCCAAAACCAAAATTAAAAAACAGATAATGATTCATTTTTTCAGTTTTTGATTTTGTGTTTAAATGAAGAATTGAAAAAACGGATAACGGCCGTTTCCCGTTTACGTGACTTCCGTGACTGCGATGTCGGACTTTTGCACCGCATACGGACTGAACCAGGACTGATCCAGGACCGGGACCAGAGCGGGACCAGGGTGGACTCCGAGCTTTGACTTTGAGCCTCCGCAGGGTCCGAGCCTCAGCTTCAAGCTCCAGCCCTGCTGTGGGCTCTGAGCCTCCAGTCTGGTCCCGGCCTGGTCTCGGTCTCAGTACCACTCTGGTACCGGTCTGTTTCCGGTCTGGTCTCAGTCCTGATCTCAGTCTCGGTCTGGTCCTGGTCTGGTCCTGGTCTGGTCTCAGTCCCGCTCTGGTCCCGGTCTGGTCTCAGTCTTGGTCTCAGTCTCAGTCTGGTCCCGGTCTGGTCCTGGTCTGGTCTCGGTCTCAGTCCCGATCTGGTCCCAGTCTGGTCCCGGTCTGGTCCTGGTCTGGTCTCGGTCTCAGTCCTGCTCTGGTCTCAGTCTGGTCCCGGTCTGGTCCTGGTCTGGTCCCAGTCTGGTCCCGCTCTGGTCCTGGTCTGGTCTCAGTCTTGATCTCAGTCTCAGTCTGGTCCCGGTCTGGTTCTGGCCTGGTCCCGGTCTAGTCCCGGTCTGGTCCCAGTCTAGTCTCGGTCTAGTCTCGGTCTCAGTCCTGATCTGGTCTCAGTCTGGTCCCTGTTTGGTCCCAGACCTGGATCAGTCCTGGTTCAGTCCGGCGTCGCAGTCACAGACGTCACGTAAACAGGAAACGGTCGTTATCCGTTTTTTCAATTTTTCATTTAAACACAAAATCGAAAACTGAAAAAACAAATCATTATCTGTTTTTTTTTATATTTTGGTTTTGGAGACAAATAATGAAAAAAACTGTTGTTTTTTCATTTTCTTATTTTTGGTTTTATTTTGAAAAACGAATGAACGAATGACACATGGATTCGAGTGCGACGTGCCGCTTCTAGACACGACTGAACAACTGAGTCACTGTGAACACGTCGACAATCCAGACAGCACCTCCCTACACGCCACAACTGAACAAAGCCCAGAGTCACCGTGAACGAACAAACAAACAAAACCACTCACACATCACACTGTTGTGTTTCATTTAAAGTCCCACACGGTTTATTTGTGAAAAAAGTTTAAAAATAGACCATTTAATGACAGTGCGCCTTATAATCCAGAGCGACTAATAGTGCAGAAAATACGGTAATATATTTTTAAACAGTAAATTCCAGAACGTGGTGCCATTATTTAACTCCTTACAGCAACTAGCATGCAAACACACACTTCCTACCCCTCGGACAATGAAATGATGATTAGTAATTAGACGCAGACGGGACACAACGGACTTATTTTAACCTCAGCAGCTTAACAGGTGCATAGTTTTTCATTAAAAGTCTCCTGTTTCTTCGTCGTTATCGTGTTCTCACTTGTGTTTTTTCGCCGTGGAGTTAGTGAGCGTTTTTTTTGTGACAGATCTGAGGGCCGTGAGTCTCCAGCATGGATCTGCCGCTGCACCTGAGAAGCACCGTGGACATGTGAGTCACGAAAACACATTTAGAAACATGATCGTTTGACCCGCGTACTTCAAAACCTCACTAATCACTCATTTTATCTCCTGCATTTGAAAGAAATATTCAAAACCCAGAAATGTTGTTTTTTGTTTCTGCGATTCAGTCGACAACCTGATTCTGAATTTTAACTGATAACATCTTTTGTGTGTTTTTGCTTAAAAATCTGAATAAACAGATCGCCCAGAGGGAAGCAGAGCTCAACAAACTCTGTCATGTGATGAAGGATTTCCCTGTGAGTAGAATTTGTTTTATCAATAACAAAATTTGGGATTGAATGGGCTGTAAGTTTTAGACAAAGTTTTGATTACCGTACTTTTTTTCATGGTTTGTGTGTTTCCTGTGACTTCTATATTAAAATGTTTGAGTGAAGCGGTGAGAGGTTCTAGTCTTGTGTGTGAGTATCTGCTGCTCCTGTTCCTCCTGTACCACTGTCACTTGGCTCTACTGCGCATGTCTCCTGCAGAAAGAGCCTCTGTCCTGCTGCAAGTCGTGAAATCTGCAGCTGAAAACGATAATCGAGCAGCAGAAAGAAAGTTTGGAGTGAGAGAGAAACTTGTGACACCGGGAGGATGCACCACGAAACTTTCCTGAAGTCACTGGATGGATGGACAAAGTCTGGACTTCAGTGACACAGAAACCATCCTGTCAGGATTCAGAAAAAATGGAACTGATGCTGAGTCTGACGACAGCGACACAGAAGAGGAAGCGTTGCTCTGTTTACCTCCGGAGGTCGAGGCCGAGTTGTTCAGAAGTGACACCGAGGATGAAGAATTGAATGGATTTAGTGATTTGGAGTGAGATGGACTTGACTTTACAAAAGAAATGTCAGTTCCTTGTCTCTGATTTTATAAAATGAATTTCCCCCAAAAAGTGCGACTTATATGTTTTTTCTTCTTCATTACACATTTTTTGGCTGGTGTGACTCCATCCATCCGTTTTCTTCCACTTATCCAGGGCCGGGTCGCGGGGGCAGCAGTCTAAGCAGGGACTCCCAGACTTCCTTCACCCCAGACACTTCCTCCAGCTCCTCCGGGGGGACCCCGAGATGTTCCCAGACCAGTACAGAGACATAGTCCCTCCAGTGTGTCCTGGGTCTTCCCCGGGGCCTCCTCCTGGTGGGACATGCCCAGAACACCTCCTGAGGGAGACGTCCAGGAAGCATCCGGAACAGATGACCGAGCCTCAACTGGCTCCTCTCGACGTAGAGGAGCAGCGGCTCTACTCCGAGCTCCTCCCGTGTGACTGAGTTCTTCACTCTATCTCTAAGGGAGCACCCAGACGCCCTGTGGAGGAAACTCATTTCGAGCGCTTGTATCGGCGATCTCGTCCTTTCGGTCACTACACAGTAGAGATGATCCTGGCGCGACTCATACTCCGAAAAATATGGTAATTGAGTCAAGCACCGTATTTTTCTGGCTATAAGATGCACCTGCCAAAAATGAGTAATGAAGAAGAAAAAAACATTTATTTCTGAATCCCGACAGGATGGTTTCAGTGTCACTGAAGTCCAGACTTTGTCCATCCATCCAGTGACTTCAGGAAAGTTTCATGGTGCATCCTCCCGGTGTCACAAGTTTCTCTCTCACTCCAAACTTTCTTTCTGCTGCTCGATTATCGTTTTCAGCTGCAGATTTCACTTCTTGCAGTTTGTAATCTGCAGAATCTGATTTTGTTTTTGGGGGCATTTGTGTTCAGTCTTCTCAGTCTTTGTCTTTATAAGTTTGTTTAAATGTTAAATTGTTCAGTGGTGCAGAAGTAATGTTGCGATCGACTGACATGATACAGACAGAACAGAGGCTCTTTCTGCAGGAGACATGCGCAGTAGAGCCAAGTGACAGTGGTACAGGAGGAACAGGAGCAGCAGATACTCACACACAAGACTAGAACCTCTCACCGCTTCACTCAAACATTTTAAAGCGCCCATCTCATGCAAAATCAACTTTTCAGAGCTTTCTACCTTCTAAGAGTGATGTGTGGGCCTTGTGTTTTGTTGCCAAAGTGTTTTTTAGATCGATTCGGTGTTTTTTTTTCATAAATTGCAGCGTATTTCTGCCACCCTCCCACGTGACGACGAACTAAAGCTGCTACAACGATGACGCGGCAGATACACCTACGACACTTTTGATGTAACAGAAAATGCTTCACACCCGCCTCCGCCCCGACTGCAGTGAACACGATATAATAAGTTTATCTACTAGTGTTTATTAATCCTTTACCAATCAGTAATGTTCAGCTGATGTGGACGCGGTGCTTGAGCTTCGTGCTCCTCAAAGTCCTCGTCCGATTCCGGGTCCAACACATGCGGCTGAACGCGCTGTATCTCCATGATGAATAAAAGTTTATTCCTGCCGCTATCAGGGTGCACGCCTGTCTCCCCCTCCCTCCCTGAGATGGCGGAGGAAGGGCGGCTCACTCGTCGCCTACGTCACGTTTGGAGGGCGGAGCCTGTGCTTTCTCAGGACGGGCGGGGGAGGAGCAATAGTCGGACTTTCATAGTTCCTGGTCTGTGACTGTCTCCAAGAAATCAGTAAGATTTCAGAAATATTGTGTCATGGATGTTCCAAAACCCAAATTGTGCTTGTTTATGTGCAGAAGATACAATGTGAAAAGAGTTATTTTGCATCAGATGGGACATTTAACATATAAGTCGCCGGAAACACCCAAACCTGAAAAAAGTGTCCGACAAATACGGTGATTCATCTTAAAATTGACTCGTTCAGACTCTCTTCCACTCTCTTGATAAATGTTTTTCTACTGGTCAGCGGTTGGCAGACACGGCGGTGGAGGACTGCAGAGGGATCTTCTCCGAGCTGCAGGTCTTCGTGAGGAGGAGCTGCGAGGAGCTGGAGGAGATGATCCGGGCTCAGGAGAAATCTGAACTGACTCGAGCTGAAAATCACCGTCGGCGTCTGGAGCGCGAGGTCCAGACGCTGAAGAGGAGCGGCTCCGAGCTGCAGGCAAGAAACACGAGCCACGAGAGAGACTTTATTTCACCTCAGGTTTTGTTCTTCAGCTTTGTTCTTGAGTCATTTAGTCGAGAGAAGTGAGTGTTTTTTTTTGGTGTTGATGTAAAAAGACTTATGGAGTTTACAGGTGGTTTTAAAGCTCAAAAATACCTAAACATTCTGACTGTGAGCGGCGTCGCCTCTCCACAGATCTGACCTGGAACCATCTGACCTAAACCAGGACTAAAACAGGACTGATCCCAGGACTGAACCAGGACTAATCCAGGACTAAACCAGGACTAAATCAGGACTGATTCCAGGACTTAACCAGGACTAAACCAAGACTAAACCAGGACTAAACCAGGACTTAACCAGGACTAAACCAGGACTAAAACAGGACTTAACCAGGACTAAAACAGGACTATAACAGGTCTAAACCAGGGCTAATCCAGGGCCCCTCCCTGTTTGTTTTAGTCCTGGTTTAGTCCCGGTTCAGTCCTGTTTTAGACCTGTTTTAGTCCTGTTTTAGTCCCGGTTTAGTCCTGGTTTAGTCCTTTTTTTAGTCCTGTTTTAGTCCTGGTTCAGTTTTGTTTTAGTCCTGGTTTAGTCCTTTTTTAGACCTGGTTTAGTCCTGTTTTAGTCCTGGTTCAGTCCTGGATCAGTCTTGATTCAGTCCTGTTTTAGTCCTGGTTTAGTCCTGGTTTAGTCCTGTTTTAGTCCTTTTTAGTCCTGTTTTAGTCCTGTTTTAGTCCTGGTTTAGACCTGGTTTAGTCCTGTTTTAGTCCTGGTTTAGACCTGGTTTAGTTCTGGTTCAGTCCTTTTTTTAGTTCTGTTTTAATCCTGGGATCAGTCTTGGTTCAGTCCTGGTTTAGTCCTGATTCAGTCCTGTTTTAGTCCTGGTTTAGTCCTGTTTTAGACCTGTTTTAGTCCTGGTTTAGTAGTCCTGTTTTAGACCTGTTTTAGTCCTGTTTTAGACCTGTTTCCTGTTTTAGTCCTGTTTTAGACCTGTTTTAGACCTGTTTAGTCCTGTTTAGTCCTGTTTTAGTCCTGTTTAGTGTTAGTTTTAGTCCTGGTTTAGTCCTGTTTTAGTCCTGTTTGTTTCCTGTTTTAGTCCTGTTTTAGTCCTGATTTAGTCCTGTTTTAGTCCTGTTTAGTCCTGGTTTAGACCTGTTTTAGTCCTGGTTTAGTCCTGTTTTAGACCTGGTTTAGTCCTGTTTTAGACCTGGTTTAGACCTGTTTTAGACCTGTTTTAGACCTGTTTTAGACCTGGTTTAGTCCTGTTTTAGTCCTGTTTTAGACCTGTTTTAGACCTGTTTTAGTCCTGGTTTAGACCTGGTTTAGTCCTGGTTTAGTCCTGTTTTAGTCCTGTTTTAGTCCTGTTTTAGACCTGTTTTAGTCCTGTTTTAGTCCTGGTTTAGTCCTGTTTTAGACCTGGTTTAGTCCTGTTTTAGACCTGGTTTAGTCCTGTTTTAGTCTCGATCGATGTTTCTTCTGTCTGTGAAGTGATGTTGTATTTTTGAGTCTCGTCTGTGAGTTCGTGTTCGTTCTGAAGAAATCGATTTTTTGTTTTTTTTGTTTTTTTTTTTATTGCTCCTCGGCCAAAATTGTATCAAACGGGACCGAACAATCCAACCTGCCCCGGGCTTTTTCACACGTCACCACGACACTAAACAGATCTTTCCTTTCTGTTTCCTTGGTGTTGTTGTTTTAGACGGGCGAGTCTTTGAGCCGGTCGGGCTCTTCTCCCGTGGTCCAGCCTCGCGTCTCCTTCGGCCCCGTGAGGAAAGCTCTGGTGGACCTGAAGAAACATCTGGAGTCTGTGTATGTCCAGGAGCTGCCCACCGTCACCAGAGCAGGTCCCACAACAAACACGCTCGGAAACACACGAAACCAACAGGAAAAAAGAAAGAAAACAGTGACGTCTAGATGAAGAAAAGCGGGACATTTTCTCAGTTTTCCCAGATTTTGTTAGAGACTAAACTAGGACTAAAACAGGACTAAAACAGGACTAAAACAGGACTAAAACAGGACTAAAACAGGTCTAAAACAGGACTAAAACAGGACTAAAACAGGTCTAAAACAGGTCTAAAACAGGACTAAAACAGGACTAAAACAGGTCTAAAACAGGACTAAAACAGGACTAAAACAGGACTAAAACAGGACTAAAACAGGACTAAAACAGGACTAAAACAGGTCTAAACAGGACTAAAACAGGACTAAAAACAGGACTAAAACAGGTCTAAAACAGGTCTAAAACAGGACTAAAACAGGACTAAAACAGGTCTAAAACAGGACTAAAAACAGGACTAAAACAGGACTAAAACAGACTAAAACAGGAAAACAGGACTAAAACAGGACTAAACAGGACTAAAACAGGTCTAAAACAGGACTAAAGGACTAAACAGGTCTAAAACAGGACTAAAACAGGACTAAAAAGGACTAAAACAGGACTAAATGAGGACTAAAAAGGACTAAAAACAGGACTAAAACAGGACTAAAAACAGGTCTAAAACAGGTCTAAAAACAGGTCTAAAACAGGACTAAAACAGGTCTAAAACAGGTCTAAAACAGGGTCTAAAACAGGACTAAAACAGGACTAAAACAGGACTAAAACTAAAAAGGTTAAAACAGGAACTAAACAGGACTAAAACAGGACTAAAACAGGTCTAAAACAGGACTAAAACAGGTCTAAAACAGGTCTAAAACAGGACTAAAACAGGTCTAAAACAGGTCTAAACAGGTCTAAAACAGGACTAAAACAGGTCTAAAACAGGACTAAAACAGGACTAAAACAGGTCTAAAACTAAAACAGGACTAAAACAGGTTCTAAAACAGGACTAAAACAGGTCTAAAACAGGACTAAAAACAGGTCTAAAACAGGACTAAAACAGGACTAAAACAGGTCTAAAACAGGACTAAAACAGGTCTAAAACAGGTCTAAAACAGGTCTAAAACAGGACTAAACCAGGTCTAAACCAGAACTAAAACAGGTCTAAACTAGGACTAAACCAGAACTAAAATAGGAATAAACCAGGACTAAACCAGGACTAAAATAGGACTAAACCAGGACTAAAATAGGACTAAACCAGGATTAAACCAGGACTAAACCAGGACTGAACCAGGACTAAACCAGGTCTAAAACAGGTCTAAAACAGGACTAAACTAGGTCTAAAACAGGTCTGAACCAGGACTAAACCAGATCTAAACTGGTCTCAGTCCCGGTTTCCTGATCACCCGACAGTCTACATGGGCCCACCTTTGGGTCCATCCCAGCACCCCTGGTTTAGTCCTGGTTCAGTTCTGGTTCAGTTCTGGCTTAGTCCTGGTTTATGACTGAGAACAGGACCAGTACCAGACTGGGACTGAGATCAGGACTGGTTTAGACTTGGTTTAGACCTGTTTTAGACCTGTTTTAGTCATGTTTTAGTCCTGGTTTAGTCCTAGTTTAGTCCTGGTTCAGTCCGGCATCGCAGTTTAAGTCACGTCGTTATTAGTTTTTTTTCCATTTTTCATTTAAACACAAAATTGAAAACTGAAAAAACAAATCTTTATCTGTTTTTTTTTTTTTTTTTATTTTGGTTTTGGAGACAAATAATGAAGAAAATATAATTAAATAAAGCCAATTTAAGTTTTTTTTCCATATAAACCTCAATTCAGAATTATTATTTCCAAACTTCCAAACTGTTTAACTTAGAACAATTAATTCAGAATTAAAAAAAACATCTAGATCAGGCATGTCCAAACTATGGCCCGTGGGCCAAATGCGGCCCTCAGACAAATTTTTCTTGGCCCTCAGGCTTCCAGGTGAATTGGCCCAAGTTACCATGTGTCAATTAAAATTTGACTTTTTACTGCAAGTTTTTTGAAAATCTACCTTGATAAAGTGAATATTTAATGTTTACTGTGTGGTTTTAAGGATCAATGCATGAATAAAGATGATGGCTCATTCTAATGTGTTAAACCTGCACATATTTTAATTATTCACGGTTTTGAGCACCAGTTTACGGCCCTCGATCGGCCTCTGCTTCATCTGTGTTTAGATATGTGGCCCTTGATGAAAAAAGTTTGGACAGCCCTGATCTAGATGAAAACAAAAAAAAAAAAAAAACTGTGACATTTTCTCAGCCCAAAATAAGCTGTCACGCGCATGTCGCTGTCAAAAACGTTTTAAGATCGTCTGAAAACTCAAGAAAAATCACAAAATGGATTTACGCAGCACATTTCCAGGAGTCTGTGATCGATAAGAGCGATAGATTATCTCGTTTAGGAGTTAAATCAGAGCTTTTCCAATCAGATTAAAGTCCAGTTTGTGTCATACAGGACTTTTAATCTGATCTTCTTTCTTGTTTTTCCAGTGACGTCTGTGAGTTTACTGCAGCAGGAGACACCGGCGAGAGGTTAAGTCCATTTAAAATACTTCACAATGAAAAAATCCTCTTCTTTTTACCACTTATTAAAATCTGTTTTGTTTTGTTTTGTTTTGTAATGGCAGATCATAAACCTGTAACTTTTGTGGACCTGGGCAGCAGAGAGAGTCTCCTTCAGTGTGAGTAAAAAACTGTACAAAGAAATACAAATACTAACAATTTATCAGAAAAATCGTGACTAGTTTGACTGTTTTAATAATCGTGAGTTGTTCCCTCGAATATACAGAGTTTAAAGCTGAAAAAACAAATGAACGATTGATACAAGAATCTGTGTGTCCTTCATTCATTCATTTGTTTTTAAAACAAAACCAAAAATAAGAAAATGAAAAAATAATGATTTTCTTCATTATTTGTCTCCAAAACCAAAATGAAAAAACAGATAAAAATTAGTTTTTTCAGTTTTTGATTTTGTGTTTAAATGAAAAATGGAAAAAACTGAAAACAGAGACCAGGACTGAGACCGGGACCAGACCGGGAAAAGACCGGGGACTGAGGCCAGGACTGAGACCAGGACCAGACTAGGACTGAGGTCGGGACTAGGCGGGGACCAGATTGGGACTGAGGCCGGGACTGAGGCCGGGACCAGGCCGAGACCAGATCAGGACTGAGACCAGGACTGAGATCAGGACTGAGACCAGGGACTGAGACCAGGACGGAGACCAGGACTGAGACCAGGACTGAGGCCGGGGACTGAGGCCAGGACTGAGACCAGGGACTGAGGCCAGGACTGAGGCCGGGGACTGAGACCAGGAGGAGACCAGGACTGAGGCCGGGGACTGAGACCAGGAGGAGACCAGGACTGAGGCCGGGACCAGGCGGGGACCAGATTGGGACTGAGGCCGGGACTGAGACCGGGACTGAGACCAGGAGCAGAATAAGACTGAGACTGTTTTAGTCCTGGTTTAGTCCTGGTTTAGTCCTGGTTTAGTCCTGGTTTAGTCCTGGTTCAGTCCTGGTTTAGTCCTGGTTTAGTCCATTATCCGTTTTTTTCCATTTTTCATTTAAACACAAAATCAAAAACTGAAAAAAATGAATCTTCATCTGTTTTTTCATTTTGGTTTTGGAGACAAATAATGAAGAAAATTGTTGTCGTTTTTTTTGTTTTCATATTTTTGGTTTTATTTTGAAAAACAAATGAACGAGAGAAACCCATCTCCAGGTTTGTTTTCGTCGAGGTCACGTCTTTAAAACGCGACGTCACTTTCATGTTCTGTGTTTCCAGACTTCTGCCCTCTGACCTTTGACCCCTTCTCTGCCCACCGCGACCTCCGTGTGTCCGAGGGGAACCGCGTGATCGGCCGCGGCGGGCCGACCGAGCCGCGCCCCGACCACCCCGAGCGCTTCGACTGCTGGGCCCAGGCGCTGTCGCACGAGGGCGTGAGGGGGCGGGGCTACTGGGAGGCGGAGTGGGCGGGGACGCAGGCGGCGGTGGGCGTGGCCTACAGCAGCGTCCAGAGGAAGGTGAAGAAGTTTTATGTTTTATCGTTGTTTTTGTTCAGTGTTTGTGTCAAGATTTAAACAGCTGGACTTAAAGCTGCACTGTGTAACTTTTATGGTTGGGTATTTGTCACCTGCTTGTTTCTATGGAGACGTCATTGCTCTGCCTGGAATGTTCCGCAGTGTGACATTAAACAGCTCTATTTTACATTTATTCAATTACAGGTGATTTTATGGCTCAAAAATACCTCGAAAAACAGATTTGGGACTCAGGAATCGGGATTCAAACTCGAAAATCGGGACTGGGACTTACACTCAGGAATAGAGACTCAAACACAGGAATCAGGAATCATACTCATACTCAGGAATCAGGAATCATACTCAGGAGTCGGGACTAAAACTCGGGACTGGGACTCACACTCGGGAGTCGGGACTAAAACTCGAGAATCGGGACTGGGACTCACACTCGGGAATCAGGACTCACACTCAAGAATCAGTAATCAGAAATCAAACTCGGGAATCGGGACTGGGACTAAAACTCAGGAAACAGGACTGAGACTCACACTCGGGAATCAGGACTAAAACTCGGGAAACGGGAATCGGGACGGGGACTCACACCTGGGGAGACCGGAACTGAGACCGGGACCAGACCGGGACTGAGGCCGGGACTGAGGCCGGGACTGAGACCAGGACTGAGACCGGGACCAAATCAGGAACACACCGGGACTGAGACCAGGACCAGACCGGGACCAGACTGGGATCAGGCCAGGGCCGGGACTGAGACTGGGACTGAGGCCGGGATTCCTACCAGGACTGAGGCCAGGACTGAGGCCGGGACCGGGTCGGGACTGAGGCCGGGACTGAGACCGGGACTAGACTGGGATTGAGGCCGGGACCAGACCGGGATTGAGGCCGGGACCGGGCCGGGATTGAAGCCGGGACTGAGGCCGGGATTGAGGCCGGGACCAGACCGGGATTGAGGCCGGGACCGGGCCGGGACTGAGGCCGGGACTGAGGCCGGGACTGAGGCCGGGACTGAGGACTGAGGCCGGGACCGAGGCCGGTTTAGTCCTGATTCAGTCCTGGTTTAGACCGTTATCTGTTTTTTTCCATTTTTCATTTATACACAAAATCAAAAACTGAAAAAACAAATCATTATCTGTTTTTTCATTTTGGAGACAAATAATGAAGAAAACTGTTGTTTTTTTCATTTTCTTATTTTTGGTTTTATTTTGAAAAACCAATGACACACGGATTGAGACAAACTGAAAAACTGTTGTCTCGGTTATTTAAGAGGAAGCTCAAAATAAAACTTGAGTCTCAGAGCTTCAGACAGAGCAGTGCCTTTAGTTAACGTCACAGCCCCAGAGAACGTTGACGTCGTTTCTTCTTCTTCTTCTTCAGGGCTCCTCCAACGCCTCCAGACTGGGACACAACTCCGAGTCGTGGTGTCTGAAATGCTCGGAGGCGTCGTGGACGTTCTGTCACGCCGGACGAGAACAGGACGTGGTGGTTTCCGCGGGTCACGGGTCCAGGAGAGTCGCGGTGTTCTCGGACCTGGACTCGGGTCTGCTCTGCTTCTACGCGGTCGCGGCTCGAGGGCTCCACCTGCTGCACCGGCTGGAGAACCGCTTCACTCAGCCTCTGCACGCGGCCGTGTGGCTGGGCAGCAACTCCACTGTGACCCTCTGTGCGGCGAGGGAACGAGAGCCCAGCTGAGCCTCTGACCTTCTGACCTTCTCCTCTCTTTCTTCCTCTGCTCCATCTGACGCTCTCCTCTCGTCTTCTGTTCCTCTTCTCCCCTAATCTTGTCCTCTGCTCCTGACCCTCTCCTGTTCCTCTGCATCCTCTGACCTTCTCCTTTTCTCCTCTGACCTTCTCCTTATGTCTTCTGCTCCAGTCCTCTTTTGACCTTCTCCTCTCGTCTCCTGCTGCTCTCTTCTGCTTCTCTGACCTTCTCGTCTTTCTCTGTTCCTCTTCTCCCTGTCTCTCTGTCCTCTGCTCCTCTGACCTTCTCTTCTGTTCCTCTGACCTTCTCCTTTCATCCTCCACTCCTGACCCTCTCCTGTTCCTCTGATCATCTCTTCTTCTCTCCTCCTCTGCTCCTCTGACCTTCTCCTCTGCATTCTCTACTCCATCTGACCCTCTCTCGTCCTCTGCTCCTGACCCTCTTCTGTTCCTCTGACCATCTCCTCTTCTCCTCTCCTCCTTTGCATCCTCTGCTCCTCTGACCTTCTCCTCTGCTTCTCTGACCTCCTCTCGTCCTCTTCTGACCTTCTCCCCTGCTCCTGTGCTCCTCTGATCTTCTCCTGTCGTGCTCTTCTCCTCTGACCTTCTCTTCCTCTAATCCTCTCCTTCGCTCCTCTGACCTTCTCCTCTGACCTTCTCCTTTTCTCCTCTGACCTTCTCCTCTCATCCTCTGCTCCTTTTCTTTGCATCCTCTGTCCCTCTCTTCTCTCCTCTGACCTTCTGTTCTGCTCCATTTGACCCTCTCCTCTGCCTCCTTTGCACCTCTGACCTTCTCCTCCTCTCCTCTGACCTCCTCTTGTCCTCTGCTCCTCTCATCTTCTGTTCCTCTGACCCTCTCCTCCTCTGACCTTCTCTTCTGCTTCATTTGGCCCTCTCCTCTCATCCTCTGCTCCTCTGACCTTCTTCTTTTGTCTTCTGCTCCTCTCCTCTGCTCCTCTGACCCTCTCTTCTTCTCCTCCTCTGACCTTCTCCTCTGCTCCTCTGACCATCTCCTCTCATCCTCTGCTCCTCTGACCCTCTCTTCTTCTCCTCCTCTGCTCCTCTGACCTTCTCCTTTTGTTTTCTGCTCCTCTCCTCTGCTTCTCTGACTTCCTCTTGTCCTCTTCTTATGACTCTCGTCCTCTGCTCCTGACCTTCTCCTCTCATCCTCCACTCCTGACCCTCTCCTGTTCCTCTGACCTTCTCCTCTCGTCTTCTGCTCCATCTGACCCTGTCCTCTCATCCTCTGCTCCTGACCCTCTCCTGTTCCTCTGCATTCTCTGCTCCTCTGAACTTCTCTGCATTCTCTCCTCCATCTAACCCTTTCCTCCCCTCCTCTGACCTTCTTCTCTTCTGACCCTCTCCTGTTCCTCTGCATCCTTTGCTCCTCTGACCTTCTCCTCCGCTCCTCTTTCCTTTCACTCTCTCCTCTGCTGCGTCTTATCCACATTTCTTCTGTGGAATTTTCCGTCTCTCGCTGTCACACCGAAAACATCTCCACTTATTATTGTTTACATTTCTTCGTCTTTCATTTTTGGACCAGACAAACTGTGAAAACATTTTCCAGGATTACGGACCTCCACACAAACCAAACCCTCTGACTCCACCGCCGTTCAATCAAAAGTTTTTATTTCATGTAAAAAAGCTGTACACTCTTCTGTCGTTTGTTTTTGTTACAGAATATTATGAACGTGATAAAGAAAACTAGAACTTGACTGTATAAGGCATTTTGAGAAGCGTTTAGTTTCTGTTTTCTAACTTAACGTTAAAAGAAAATAAACAAGTTTGAGTCTCTGAACAGAAGTGCTTTTCAGTTTGGTTTAGCAGACATTTCTACTCTACGTTTATTCATCCATGTTTGTGTAACTTTGTGAACCTCTCCCACGTGAAGAAAAGACTTAAGACTTTTTGAGTTTTTAGTTTTAAGACTTTTGAGTTTTCAGTCTGGTCTGACAAAATAACATTAGCTGCCGTCTTTATCGTCAAAAATCCGTCTCGGAATAGTGTTTTTACGTACTTGGTCCTTCACAACTGCTCTGTTTTGGCACAATTTTAACTTAAAAGTCGTCACAGTTTTCACATTTTTTCCAAACTTGGGAATGATTGAAGTGAAAAATGGGAAACACCGTTGTTGCGCACCAAAAAAATAAATTAAATAAAATAAACCGTAAACTTTAGGCCTGTCACGATAATTACTACACATTCTTATCGTTTACTTGATATTATGGAGTAACATCAGGCAGGGGGTGTCCCACATGTATCTCTACGGGTGGAATGTTCAGCGGTTGCCATGGCGCGACGCGACGCCAACGTTATTTTAATACTTTTTCGGCTCCGTTTGCGAACGTGGAAACTCAAGAAAAAAGCAAAATGGACTTTAATCAAGTGTCGAAAGAGAACTGGACGCTTTGCAGTGACGTCCTACATGCGTGTCTAGGGGAGAAATGTTCAGCAGCTACCACGGTGACACGATGCAAACATTATTTTGAAAACTTTTTAGGCTCCGTTTGCAAATCTGGAAACGCAATAAAGAAGAAAAAACTCAAAATAGATTTAAACCAGGTATCAAGAAAAAAACCTATGCTTTGCAGTGACGTCCTACATGCGTGTCTATGGAAAAAAGTTCGGCAGATACCACAGCAACACAATGCAAATGTTTAAAAAAAAAAAAAAGGCTCTGTTTACTAATCTGTAAACTCAAGAAAGAAAAAAAAAAACACAATATGGATTTAAACCAAGTATCAAGAGAAAACTGTTCGCTTTGCAGTGACGTCACGCTGGAGATGTCCTACATGTGTGTCTATGGAGAAATGTTCAGCAGCGACCATGGCAACACAATGCAAATATATGTTTACTCATCTGGAAATTCAAGAAAAAATCCAAAGTGTATTTATGAAAAGAGAAGTGACACTTTGCAGTGATGTCATGCCGAAGATGGTCCTACATGCGTGTCTATGGAGAAATGTTTAGCAGCGACCACAGCAACACACACGCAGCGCAAAATGCACAAACATTTTAAAACTTTTCCGGCTCTGTTTGCTGATCTGAAAACTCAAGAAAAAACGCAAACTGGATTTAAACCAAGTATCGAGAGAAAACTGACGCTTTGCAGTGACGTCCTACAAGTGTGTCTATAAAGAAATGTTCAGCAGTTACCATGGCGACATGACGCAAACATTATTTTAAAACTTTTTTGGCTCTGTTTGCGAATGTGGAAACTCAATAAAAACAAAAAAGCAAAGTGGATTAAAACAAGTATCAAGAGAGAAGTGACGCTTTGCAGTGACGTCACGCCGGGGATGTCTTATATGCGTGTTTATGGAAAAATGTTCAGCAACTACCACGGCAACACAATGCAAACATTACCAAACAGAGCCAAAAAAGTTTTTAAATAATCTGGAAACTCAAGAAAAGGCACAAAATGGATTTAAACCAAGTATGAAGAGAGAACTGTCGCTTTGCAGTGACATCACTCCGGTGATGTCCTGCATATGTGTTTATAGAGAAATGTTCAGCAGCGACCACAGCAACACGATGCAAACATTATTTTAAATCTTTTTTGGCTGTGATTGCTAATCTGGAAACTGAAGCAAAAAATATTTAAAACACAAAATGAATTTAAACCAAGTATCAAGAGAGAATTGAGGCTTTGCAGTGACGTCCTACATGCGTGTCAATTGAAAAATGTTCAGCAGCTACCATGGCAACACAATGCAAACATTATTTTAAAAAAATTGGCTCTGTAAAGTAATCTGAAAACTAAACTAAAAAATGCAAAATGGATTAAACCCAAGTATCAAGAGAGAACTGACGCTTTGGAGTGACATCCTACATGCATGTCTATGGAGAAATGTTCAGCAGCTACCACGGCGACACGATGCAAACATTATTTTAAAACTTTTTTCAGCTCTGTTTGCTAATCTGGAAACTCAAGAGAGAGAAAAAAAAAGCAAAATTGATTTAATCCAAGTATCAAGAGAAAACTCGCTTTGCAGTGACGTCACGGTGGGGGGTGTCCTGCATGCGTGTCTATGGAAAAAAGTTCAGCAGCTGCCATGGCAACACAATGCAAATGTTAAAAAAAAGAATTTGGCTCGGTTTACTCATCTGGAAAGTCAAGAAAAACTGCAAAATGGATTTAAACCCAGTATCGAGAGAGAACTGACGCTCTACATGCGTGTCTATGGAAAAAAGTTCAGCAGCTGCCATGGCAACACAATGCAAATGTGGAAAAAAAAAAAAAATTGGCTCTGTTTATTCATCTGGAAAGTCAAGGAAAAATGCAAAATGGATTTAAACCAAGTATGAAGAGAGAACTGACGCTTTGCAGTGACGTCACGGTCGGGGGTGTCCTACACGCGTGTCTATGGAAAAATGTTGAGCAGCTATCGTGGTACAATGCATACGTCGTCTCTGATTACGAATTTGGAAACTCAATAAAAAATGCACAATGGATTTAAACCAAGTATCAAGAGAAAACTGATTCTGTGCAGTGACGTCATACCGGGGATGTCCTACATGTGTGTCTATGGCGAAATGTTCAGCAGCTACCACAGCAACACAACGCAAACGTTATTTTTAAACTTTTTCGGCTCCGTTTGCCAATCTGGAAACTCAAGGGGAAAAAAAAAAAAAAAACACTCAGCAAACACTGCAAAAAAAAAAAAAGTTTAAAATTGTCTGAAAACTTGAGAAAAAATTGAAAATAAATTTAAGCAGCACATTTTTAGGCGCTTGGGGTCAATGCGAGCGTTCATGGTCCTGTTTAGGTGTTTGATTTTCGACAAAAAGGTCAGAGTGACAAAATAATCTCGTTTGCGGATCAATAAAGTTTGTCAAAGCCGGTGACTGTAATGTTGTAATGTTGTAATGTTGTTCCTGTTGTAGTTCAAGTTAAAACAGTTTTTCTGGTTAAATTGTGTTAAAATAAAAGTAAATTAAAGTTTAATTTGAGTGACAGAGCTTCAGACAGAGCAGTGCCTCCAGTTAGCGTCACAGCAGTATTTCTGGGGGTCAATATTTACCATCTGTACTTTTTTCTTTGCACACTCAGGGAGATTTTTAGTTACTTTTTTGATTACGTAAAGTTGAATTAATGACTTTTATGACTCATTACAGATGCAAACTAAATACTAAAGTGTTTAATCCATGTGTCGTTCGTTTGTTTTTCAATATAAAACTAAAAATAAGAAAACAAAACAAAACCAAAAAAAAACAATTTTCTTCATTATTTGTCTCCAAAACCAAAATGAAAAAATAGATGATTCTTTTTTTTTTTTTTTTATTTGTGTGATTTGTGTTTAGGACTGAGACCTGGACTGACCTGGTTTAGACCTGGTTTAAACCTGGTTTAGACCTGGTTCAGACCTGGTTTAGACCTGGTTAAGTCCTTGTCCAGTTCTGGTTTAGACCTTGTTTAAACCTGGTTAAATCCTGGTTTAGTTCTAGTTTAGTCCTGGTTTAGTCCTGATTCAGGTCGTTATTTGTTTTTTTCCACTTTTCATTTAAACACAAACTCGAAAACTGAAAAAATGAATCTTTATCTGTTTTTTCATTTTGATTTTGGAGACAAATAATGAAGATTTTTTATTATTATTATTTTCCATTTTCTTATTTTTTGGTTTTATTTTGAAAAACTAATGACCGAACGACACACTGATTTTGTTCATTCATGTTTCGTTATTACACCTTTTGACTTTTTAACAGTATTTTACATTTGAATCGTTTCCGTGGTTTTATTCTGTTTTTATTGTGTCGTTCGCTTTAATATTTTCATTTATCGTCCGTGTTTACTTCATAAAAATCGCACTTCAGACTGCGTCGTTATCGTGACAGGCCTACGTTAAATCGATAGTCGCTCCGTCTTTGCACACCGTCGCTTTGTGGTTGAGGAAGTTCGCCTTGGACAGGAAGTGGATGCTGCAGGCGGCGCAGTAAAACGACGCCACGTCTTTGCGTTTTTTGTGTTTTTTCATGTGCGTGCAAAGGTTCGACTTGAGCGTGAACCCCGTGTGACACACCGGACACCTGAACGGTTTGTCGCCCGTGTGCACCGCCATGTGCAGCTGCTGCGACGCCTCGTCCTTAAACTTCCGGTTGCACTTCGAACAGCCGAAAGGCCTGACCGCGATGTGCGCCATTTTTTTGTGCCGCATCAGGCTCTCGAAGTCCGGGAAACTCGACGTACATTCTTTGCAGTTGAAGATCTTCTCCTTGCTGTGGATCGCCATGTGGTTTTTGAGATAAACTTTCCGTCGGAACGTCTTCGGACACTCCGGACAGCTGAACGGTCTGTCCGCGACGTGTACCATGATGTGCGCTTGCAAGTACGCTTTCAGTTTGAAACTTTTTTGGCAAACGGGGCACTTGAACGGCTTCGCTGCGGCCGTGTCCATCGCCCGGGGTTTACTCCCGCCGGGCCGACTGAAGGCGCTGTCCCGCGTGTGCGTCCTCATGTGCGAATTGAGCGTTGAGGCTTGGACGAACCGCTTGTCGCACACGGTACACGCATAAAGTCGCTCTCCCGTGTGAATCCGCATGTGGATTTCCATGTTCTTCTTCACCGTGAACCGTTTCCCGCAAATCGAACACGCGTAAGGTCTCTCTTTGACATGAGTCTCCACGTGTTTGAACAAATCCTCCTTACTCACGAAGACCTTCCCGCACTCGCAAGTTTCCAGTTTGATGTTACTGGCGTCGTCGCACACGTCGCTCGCAGCGCTGTTGTTGTTGAGCTGAATCATGATAGGTTCTTCCTTGAAAACGCGTCGGCTCCTCTGCCTTTTTTGCGTAACTTTGCTGGAGCACGGCGCCCACTCGTCGTCGTCGGTGTCTCGCGTCGGGATCAGGCCCTGGGGATGCGCAGGTGAGACGCTCGTCGCCGCCGCCGCCGCTTCCTCCTCTTCTTTGTCCTGCAGTGGCCCCGCGTCCTGCTCGTTCCCGAAAATTCCCAACCCGAATTCCAGCGCGTTCTCCTGGTCCACGCACACCGCCTCGTACTCCTCTTTGATGTGCACGATCTCCACGGGTTCCTCCTTGACTTTCGCGCACGGCGTCGGCGCGGGGCTCACCAGGTCGATCCGCGCGGGCTCCAGGACGACGCGAGGGTTGTACGCCGCGTTGAGGAGCCGCTGCTGCCGCTCCGTCTCCTTCCCCAGGCGGATGATCTCGTTCTTGTACTCCAGCACCGCGGCGTCGAAAAGCGAAAAGATCTCCTGCGCGGCCAAGGCGAGGCGCTCCCCCACCAGCACGTCCAGTCTTTGGTTGTTAGGCATCATTTTTATTTTTATTTTTTTTTATTTTATTTTTTTTAGGCAGATTCGGGGCAGTTCGGGGGTCTCGCTTTAGCCTCCGCTGCTAACGGTGTGCGCTGTGAGAGTGCGCAGAAGTGACGCCAGTGCGCGCGCCAGGAGGAGGGGGAGGAGGGGGGAGGGATGTCATTGGGTCCCACAGTTGTCACTCATCCCAAAAAACACCACAAAGTTGGAAAAATCGGTCAAATAACGAAGGAAAAAAACAAAAACATCTAAACCAGGACTAAACCAGGTCTAAAACAAGGACTAAACCAGGACTAAACCAGGACTAAACCAGGACTAAACCTGGTCTAAAACAAGACTAAACCAGGACTAAACCAGGTCTAAAACAAGACTAAACCAGGACTAAACTAGGACTAAACCAGGACTAAACCAGGACTAAACCTGGACTAAACCTGGACTAAACCAGGACTAAACCTGGACTAAACCAGGACTAAAGTAGGACTAAACCAGAGCTGAACCAGGACTAAACTAAGACTAAACCAGGAATAAACTAAGACTAAAACAAGACTAAACCAGGACTAAATCAGGTCTAAACCAGGACTAAAACGCGTCTAAACCAGGACTAAACCAGGACTAAACTAGGACTAAAACAGGACTAAAGTAGGACTAAACCAGGACTAAACTAAGACTAAAACAAGACTAAACCAGGACTAAATCAGGTCTAAACCAGGTCTAAACCTGGACTAAACCAGGACTAAACCAGGTCTAAACTGGGTCTAAACCAGGACTAAAACAGGACTAAAGTAGGACTAAACCAGGACTAAACCGGGTCTAAACCGGGACTAAAACAGGACTAAAGTAGGACTAAACCAGGACTAAAACAGGACTAAAGTAGGACTAAACCAGGACTAAACCGGGACTAAAACAGGACTAAAGTAGGACTAAACCAGGACTAAATTAGGACTAAACCAGGACTAAACCGGGTCTAAACCAGGACTAAAACAGGACTAAACCAAGACTACACCAGGACTAAACCAGGACTGAACCAAGATTAAGACAAAGAAAAACGACAAACTCACCACTTCAGTCCAGGTTAAATACTTTGTGACGCTCGTTACTCACATTTGTACACAGTCAAATATGATTTTTTTTTTTTCCTGTAACGTCACATTACTGTGTTACAACAACAACAAAAACTACGCAGTACAATAACTTTTTACTTTTATAACACGTTTCTCCCAACACTGGAAACGAGTCGTAATTAAGGAAAATTATTCTGGACTCTGCTCATTCACGACGAACATGAGTCAGTATAGTCACATTTTCTTTGTGTTTTGGTCGTTTTTAAGCAGCTTTTCTGTATTTTACTTAAACAAATGACAGTTTATGTCTCTCTTTACTGTTGGCAGGGATCAAATTTGTTAAAAAATAGGGACATTTCTTGTATAAAACTGGGACAAATCAGTGGTTTTGTATAAATCCACTGGGACAGGGGACACAGGCTCAAAACTGGGACTGTCCCGGGTAAACAGGGACGTCTGGTCACACTCGTCATGACTTAAACTTAGAGTGACCAGATTTTCAAAATAAAAAACTGCAGACATCCCTGGTTTGGGTTTGTTGGTAATAGTAAAATTGTGAAACAAATGTGTAATTAAGGAAAATTGTTCTGCACTTAGAGCCAATATAATCATATTTTCTTTGTGTTTTGGTCGTTTTTTAAGCAGCTTTTCTGTATTTTACTTAAACAAATGACAGTGTATGTCTTGCTTTACTGTTGGCAGGATCAAATTGGTCAAAAAAAGCGACACCTGGGACATTTCTTGTGTAAAACTGGGACAAATCACTTGTTTTGGTATAAATCCACTGGGACAGGGGACACAGATTTAAACCTGAAACTGTCCTGGATAAACAGGGACGTCTGGTCACACTCGTCTTGACTTAAACTTAGAGTGACCAGATTTTCAAAATGAAAAACTGTGACGCTCTCAGTTTGGGTTGTTGGTAATAATAAAATGGTGAAATGAGTCGTAATTAAGGAGCTTTTCTGTATTTTACACTGCAAAAAACTAAATCTACTCAAGTTCAGATGAATTGAGTTAACAAAAGTTTCATACTGATTTGGGTAAATTTCTCTTAAGTAAAATGATCTGCCAATGGAACAAGACTTTTTGTACTTAAAATATGAAAAACAACAACTTTTTACACTTAAAATAAGAAACAAAATTGGATGTTGTTTGAATAAAAAAAATTTAAAAAAATTATTTCATTGGTAGATGTAATTTTACTCGTCAAGTTGAATCGACTCAAATAAAGTAAAATGCTCTTAATTTAAGTCAGGGGTGTCAAACTCATTTTGGTCCAGGGGCCGTATCCAACCTTGTTTGATCCCAAAGGGGCCGGGAAAAAAACTCATGGCATATAAACCCCAAAAATAGTTTTAAAAAAAAGTTCAAATATTTGTGCAGAGAAACGCAAATCTATTCCAGAAATATTTTTTAATTGATGAACTCTTTCTTTTACAAAATATTGCAATTTCAACACAATGTCAACACACAATCCTGCACTCGGCTCCACTTTTCTCATGTTGGACATTTTTCTGATGAGGGTGTCACGGTCAACAGTCAAAACGATCGTCCTTTAAGAGCGTTTGGAAAGAGACAAGTCTTCATTTGTGCTGCTCTGGTGGGAGGGGCCACGTACAGAGACGCTGGAGACGCTGCTGTGATAAACACCACAGAAAATTAACAAGATTTTAATAGAAAATATAATTAAAATTTTTTAGTAGAAAATCAGATGAGGGCCAGATTAAAGGTCTTGGAGGGCCGGATTCAGCCCCCGGGCCATATGTTTGACACCCCTGATTTGAATCATTTTCACTTAACTAGATATTGCTTTTTTTTTTTGTTTTTTTTTTTCCAGTGAACATAAACAAATGACAGTTTTTGCCTCTTTTCACTGTTGAAAGGATCAGATTGGTCAAAAATAGCGACACCTGAAACTGTCCCGGGTAAACAGGGACGTCTGGTCACACTCGTCATGACTTAAATTCAGAGTGACCAGATTTTCAAAATAAAAAACTGGAACACTCTTTCGTTTGTGGTGGTTGGTAATAATAAAATGAGATAAAATTGTGAAACGAGTGTGTAAATAAGGAAAACTGTTCTGGACTCTGCACTAACATGAATCAGTATAGTCATATTTTCTTTGTGTTTTGGTCATTTTTAAGCATTTTTTTGTATATTTTACTTAAACAAATGACGATTTATGTCGCTTTTTACTGTTGGCAGGATCAGATTGGTCAAAAATAGGGACACTTGGGACATTTCTTGTATAAAACTGCGACAAATCACTGGTTTTGTTTAAATCCACTGGGACAAATCAGTGGTTTTGAATAAATCCACTGGGACAGGGGACACAGGCTCAAAACTGGGACTGTCCCGGGTAAACAGGGACGTCTGGTCACACTCGTCATGACTTTAAACTTAGAGTGACCAGATTTTCAAAATAAAAAACTGCAGACATCCCTGGTTTGGGTTTGTTGGTAATAGTAAAATTGTGAAAAAAGTGTGTAATTAAGGAAAATTGTTCTGCACTTAGAGCCAATATAGTCACATTTTCTTTGTGTTTTGGTCGTTTTTAAAGCAGTTTTTCTGTTTTTTACTTAAACAAATGACAGTTTATGTTGCTTTTTACTGTTCACATTGGTCAAAAATAGAGACACCTTGGACATTTCTTGTATAAAACTGGGACAAATCAGTGGTTTTGTTTAAATCTGCTGGGACAGGAGACACAGACTCAAAACCAGGTAAACAGGGACGTCTGGTCACACTCGTCATGATTTAAACCTTGAGTGACCAGATTTTCTAAATAAAAAACTGGGACACCCTCTGTTTGTGGTGGCTGGTAATAGTAAAATTGTGAAATGAGTCGTAATTAAGAAAAATTGTTCTGGACACGGCCCGTTTATGACGAACATGAGTCAGTATAATCACATTTTCTTTGTGTTTTGGTCGTTTTTAAGCAGCTTTTCTCTCAAAAATAGAAACACCTGGGACAGTTCTTGTATAAAACAGTGATTTCCAAACAAATATACTACATGAACTGAACAAGAAATAAAAAGGATCCAGAAGTCGCCTGTTTGGACTTTAAATGTAGCCAATTTTTTTTTCTTTTCAACATTCAACTGAACCAGCAACAATGGAACAAAACAGTCAATAAAATAATTACAAAACGATTAGAAATGATACAAAACACGTCTTAACATTTGAACATTTCTAAAAAAGAGTTGGGCCTGTGTGTGTTTTTGCAGCGTGTCTAGTCCAGGTGAAGGAGGAGACGCAGACCCAAAAAAAATCTCTTGCGACCCACCTGAGGGCCGCGACCCAGACTTTTGGAAACACTATTTTTTCCCATCTGTTCTAATGCAGTTTCCTCGTCACAAACAGAACTAAAGTCTTGTGTTTTGTTTCTTTCACACGTGTTTAACACACAAACCCTGCACATTTAGGTTCTTAGTTCTTCTCACAAACTGAAAACACAGCTTATGATGTCATGTGGTAAAACAGGAAGTGCTCCACTGTGTTTTTAAACTCTGGAATTGCCGATCTGTACCGAACTAAAGACTGACAATTAAAGACAGATGTATTATAGATATTTGTGAATAAGAAGGATTTATTCAAACACGTGGAAACACATGTTAAAGAGAAACCTTTCGGGTGTTCAGTTTGTGGAAAACGGTTCACGGTCAAGAAAAATAATATAATACTCCCTACAACTGCCTTATGTAACAGATAATACTCCCTACAACTGGACAACAACTCGCTCTTATGTAACACATAATACTCCCTACAACTGCACAACAACTCGCTCTTATGTGACAGATAATACTCCCTACAACTGGACAACAACTCGCTCTTATGTAACACATAATACTCCCTACAACTGCACAACAACTCGCTCTTATGTAACAGATAATACTCCCTACAACTGTACAACAACTCAGCCTTATGTAACAGATAATACTCCCTACAACTTTAAAACAACTCACCTGTATGTCATAGATAATACTCCCTACAACTGTACAACAACTCGCCCTCATGTAACAGATAATACTCCCTACAACTGGACAACAACTCACTCTTATGTAACAGATAATACTCCCTACAACTGGACAACAACTCACCCTTATGTCATAGATAATACTCCCTACAACTGCCTTATGTAACAGATAATACTCCCTACAACTGTACAACAACTCGCCCTCATGTAACAGATAATACTCCCTACAACTGGACAACAACTCACTCTTATGTAACAGATAATACTCCCTACAACTGGACAACAACTCACCCTTATGTCATAGATAATACTCCCTACAACTGCCTTATGTCACAGATAATACTCCCTACAACTGTCTTATGTAACAGATAATACTCCCTACAACTGTACAACAATTCGCCCTTATGTAACAGATAATACTCCCTACAACTGCCTTATGTAACAGATAATACTCCCTACAACTTTACAACAACTCACCCTTATGTCATAGATAATACTCCCTACAACTGTACAACATCTGTATGTAACAGATAATCTAATATATTGTCTTTTAATTTCACTGTTGCTCTGTTTTTCTTCATGACGTCTTGTATAAAGTTCAGATATTGTTGTATTATTATATTTCTATTTTTATTTATACTTGTACATTTACATTTATATAATTATTCTTTATTTGACACTGGTCTCTTGCTATTTTGAGCAACTGTGTCCAAATATTTTTTCTTGTAGATCAATAAAGTTTGTCTAAATCTATTACAACTTTAGTAAAACGTTCACATTTTGATCATTGTAAATCATAATATTGATCTAAAATGGCTTAATCCAGTCCAACTTTATTTGTATAACACATTTTATAAACAAGACAGTTTCCAAAGTGCAGTGTAAAACGTTTAACTTTAAAAGAAAAAATAAAATAAAAAAATAAAAAATAAACTAATAAATAATAATAATAATAATAATAATAATAATAATAATAATAATAATAATAATAATAATAATTTTTAAATTAATTAACAAAAAAAAATCAAATCAATACATAAAAGCTGTACTAAAAGAAAAATAAAAGTATAAGTGTGTAAGTTATAAGTACTTTGTGTTTCTTGTCCTTCCACTGGGTGGCGCTGCAGCTCTGTGTTATATAATTGGCTGCTCAGGCGCTGCAGAGTGGAGGTGTTTTATTTTTATTTTTTTATTTTAATGGAGACTGAGATCTGTGTTTGTTTTGGAGCTCAACAGTGAACGCCCACTGAGCTGACGATAAAATAACATTAAAAAAAATATATAATAATAATAATAATAATAACGCCCAAGTAATTCCCCTTGTGGATGAATAAAGTCTGTCTGTGTCTAAAAAACACAAACAAAAAACGTCTCATTCATTTTTCCCGTTGACTCGATGTTTGAAAACTCAGAGTTCGTCAGCGCTTTGGTGACAAACGACCACGAAACCACATCACCATGGCAACGCTTCACCACAACAAGCACCGGGTTTTTATTCATGTGGTTTTACTGCTGAAAAATGGAAACGTGACACTTTTGGAACCTCCCTGTTTTTCACAAATATAAAGAGAGCTGTGGGCGGAGATAGGGGGTAGGTGAAAACAGGAATTTATGGAGCAGTACAGGATTTTTACTCAAACATCACTGTTAAAACATGGACAAAACTCAGGTAAATAAGTCTAAGTTTGATAAAAATGTGTTATTTACTACACAAATACACAACTGTACAACAACTCACCATTATGTAACAGATAATACTCCCTACAACTGTACAACAACTCACCCTTATGTCATAGATAATACTCCCTACAACTGTACAACAACTCACCCTTATGTCATAGATAATACTCCCTACAACTGTACAACAACTCACCATTATGTAACAGATAATACTCCCTACAACTGTACAACAACTCACCCTTATGTCATAGATAATACTCCCTACAACTGTACAACAACTCACCATTATGTAACAGATAATACTCCCTACAACTGTACAACAACTCACCCTTATGTCATAGATAATACTCCCTACAACTGTACAACAACTCACCCTTATGTCATAGATAATACTCCCTACAACTGTACAACAACTCACCATTATGTAACAGATAATACTCCCTACAACTGTACAACAACTCACCCTTATGTCATAGATAATACTCCCTACAACTGTACAACAACTCACCCTTATGTAACAGATAATACTCCCTACAACTGTACAACAACTCACCCTTATGTCATAGATAATACTCCTACAACTGTACAACAACTCACCCTTATGTCATAGATAATACTCCCTACAACTGTACAACAACTCACCATTATGTAACAGATAATACTCCCTACAACTGTACAACAACTTGCATTGATGTAACAGATAATACTCCCTACAACTGTACAACAACTCACCCTTATGTAACAGATAATACTCCCTACAACTGTACAACAACTCACCCTTATGTCATAGATAATACTCCCTACAACTGTACAACAACTCACCATTATGTAACAGATAATACTCCCTACAACTGTACAACAACTTGCATTGATGTAACAAATAATACTCCCTACAACTGTACAACAACTCACCCTTATGTAACAGATAATACTCCCTACAACTGTACAACAACTCACACTTATGCCATAGATAATACTCCCTACAACTGCCTTATGTAACAGATAATACTCCCTACAACTGTACAACAACTCACCCTTATGCCATAGATAATACTCCCTACAACTGCCTTATGTAACAGATAATACTCCCTACAACTGTGCAACAACTCACCCTTATGTCATAGATAATACTCCCTACAACTGCCTTATGTAACAAATAATACTCCCTACAACTGTACAACAACTCACCCTTATGTAACAGATAATACTCTCTACAGCTGCCTCATGTAACAGATAATACTCCCTACAACTATACAACAGCTCACCCTTATGTCATAGATAATACTCCCTACAACTACAACTGCCTTATGTAACAGATAATACTCCCTACAACTATACAACAACTCACCCTTATGTCATAGATAATACTCCCTACAACTGTACAACAACTCACTCTTATGTAACAGATAATACTCCCTACAACTGTACAACAACTCACCCTTATGTCATAGATAATACTCCCTACAACTGTACAACAACTCACCCTTATGTAACAGATAATACTCCCTACAACTGTACAACAACTCACCCTTATGTAACAGATAATACTCCCTACAACTGTACAACAACTCACCCTTATGTCATAGATAATACTCCCTACAACTGTACAACAACTCACCCTTATGTAACAGATAATACTCCCTACAACTGTACAACAACTCACCTTTATGCCATAGATAATACTCCCTACAACTGCCTTATGTAACAAATAATACTCCCTACAACTGTACAACAACTCACCCTTATGTAACAGATAATACTCCCTACAACTGTACAACAACTCACCTTTATGTAAAAGATAATACTCCCTACAACTGCCTTATGTAACAGATAATACTCCCTACAACTATACAACAGCTCACCCTTATGTCATAGATAATACTCCCTACAGCTGCCTCATATAACAGATAATACTCCCTACAGCTGTACAACAACTCACCCTTATGTAACAGATAATACTCCCTACAACTGCACAACAACTCACCTTTATGTAACAGATAATACTCCCTACAACTGCCTTATGTAACAGATAATACTCCCTACAACTATACAACAACTCACCCTTATGTAACAGATAATACTCCCTACAACTGTACAACTCGCCCTTATGTCATAGATAATACTCCCTACAACTGCCTTACGTAACAAATAATACTCCCTACAACTGTACATCAACTCACCCTTATGTAACAGATAATACTCCCTACAACTGTACAACAACTCACCCTTATGTCATAGATAATACTCCCTACAACTGCCTTATGTAACAGATAATACTCCCTACAAATGCCTTATGTAACAGATAATACTCCCTACAACTGTACAACAACTCACCCTTATGTCATAGATAATACTCCCTACAACTGTACAACAACTCACTCTTATGTAACAGATAATACTCCCTACAACTGCCTTATGTAACAGATAATACTCCCTACAACTATACAACAACTCACCCTTATGTCATAGATAATACTCCCTACAACTGCCTTATGTAACAGATAATACTCCCTACAACTGCCTTATGTAACAGATAATACTCCCTACAACTGTACAACAACTCACCCTTATGCCATAGATAATACTCCCTACAACTGTACAACAACTCACTCTTATGTAACAGATAATACTCCCTACAACTGCCTTATGTAACAGATAATACTCCCTACAACTATACAACAACTCTCACCCTTATGTAACAGATAATGTCCTGTCAATCATCATATAATTTTTGCACTATGACCTCTTGTATAAAGCTGTGATTTTATATTTTATTACTTATTTTTAATTTTGACTTTTTATTTTACATTTATATATTTACATTTATATAATTATGTTTTATTTCACACGTGTCTCTTGCTGTATTTTTTGCTACTTATTTAGAATTTATTATTACCATTTATAATTTTTACTTTGTTATTATATTTTATTGTGACGCGTGAGCTGCTGTGTCCAAATAATTTCCCTTGTGGATCAATAAATTTTGTCTACGTCAAATTTTAAAAATGTACATTACGGTTTAGTTACGTTCAATTTCTAGTAAAAAAAAAATCCTTGTTTTGTTTAATGTAATTTATTTTTATTTACTTTTTTTTGTCCTTTGCTAAATTGATTTCTTATGATGCTGAAAACTGCGTTAAAAAAATAAAATTATATAAAAAATAAAAAAAAGGTTTCGTAAATACATGACGTCATGGACACGCGACGCCCGACACACGCCCCCTTTTTACTTGTATAAACCGATTATTTTACACTATAACCTCATAAATCGAGTGTTTTGTAATGCTTTTTCAAGATGTTTAGTGTAAACAAAAAAATATATAATAATATAAAAAAAATAGTCACGCGTTTGTTTGTGCGTGTTTGGCCTCGTGGAGCGGTCACGTGTGCGCGGCTCGGTCTCCTCGGCGCCTCGCGCAGGGGGCAGTTGCCTAATCGCCACTTTTGCGCAGCGATCGACCCGAAACTTCGCATCCCAAACACGAGGGTGAAGAGGTGAAAAGGTGACGGGGGTGAAGGGCTTATCTGCTGGAGGAAAACGCCCCGCCTCGGTGCACTTTTATCGGGCGGAGACAGACCGGCACCTCGCGCTGCAAAAAAAAAAAAAAAAAAACAAACAGAGAAGACCGCGGCTTTTGTCTCAATAAAGCTTCATTTTTTTTTTTTTGGAAAGGTACGTAATGTTCACTGCGCTTTTGTGATGTGCTTTTGCATGCTGACACACGGGCATCTTTTATCTTTTAACACGCGTATTGTGGAGTCTTTAAACATTTAGATTTTTTTTTTTTTTTTTTTGACAAGGTGCATTGTGTAACTTTTACTTTAACGCTTTTTTTACGTGGAGGTGTTATTGCTTTGTCTAGAATGTTTCACAGTACGGCATTAAACTGTTCTGTCTTCACGGAAACCGAACCAGACCACGGTTACGCCAGTTACGGTTCAGATCTGCGGAGAGGCGACGCCGCTCGCAGTCAGAATGTAAGTTTTTCCAAGTGTTTTTGAGCTGTAAAACCACCTGTAATCGAATAAACGTAAAGTAGAGCTGTTTAAAGTCACACTGCGGAACATTCTAGGCAGAGCAATGACGTATCCATAGAAACAAGCAGGTGACAGACCCCCAACCAGAAAGTTACGCAGTGCACCTTTAAGTGTTTTTTTTTTTAACTCTTGCTTTTTCTTGGACTTCTGCTTTGTTTTTCTACTTGAGTAATATTATTTTGAAGTAACTGTACTCTTAAAACCGAGTAAAATTGTGGTTTTAAAGCTCAAAAATGCCTAAAAAAACCAAAAACATTCTGACTGTGAGCGGCGTCGCCTCTCCACAGATCTGACCTCAGAAGTGTCCTCCACTTAAGTATTCATTTTATTTGTGTACTTTTCAACTCACTGTCCAATGTCTTATCTTTAAATATTTATAAATTTTAGCACGACAAGATAAAATTGGGCAAGAAGTAGTGACGCTGACAATTTTACTCGGAGGAGTAAAATTAAGGAAGAAAAGTGACTGACAGACTTTCCGAAAGAGAAGTTACACAATGCATCTTAAAGTTAAATACACTGCTTCGTATTTTTTTTTAAAATTCCGTACTTTTATTTTACTTTGAACCAGCCAAAACACACTCGATCGCCTAAAGTTAGTCCAGAACGTCGTCGTATTTTAACCGGAAGCAACAAACGCGATCACACGACCTTTTTTTTTTTTTTTTTTTTTTTGACAAGGTGCGTTGTGTAACTTACTTTTAACGCTTTTTTACGTGGAAATGTTATTGTTTTGTCTGGAATGTTTCACAGTACGGCATTAAACCGTTCTATCTTCACGGAAACCGAAGCAGACCACAGTTACGCCAGTCACGGGTCAGATCCGCGGCGAGGCGACGCCGCTCGCAGTCAGAATGTAAGTTTTTCTAGGTGTTTTTGAGCTGTAAAACCACCTGTAATTGAATAAACGTAAAGTAGAGCTGTTTAATGTCACACTGCGGAACATTTTAAGCAGAGAAATGACGTATCCATAGAAACCCCCAACCAAAAAAGTTACACGGTGCACCTTTAACTTGTGAATCATGAGTTTAAAGGTGTGCTGCGTTGGTTGAGGCTTCATCACCTTGTTTCTATGGATACGTCATTGCTCTGGAGCTTTTGGAATGTCCCGCAGTGTGACATTAAACAGCTCTACTTTACATTTATTCAATTACAGGTGCTTTTAAAGCTCAAAAATACTTAGAAAAAAAACATTTTTTTTGAATGTGAGCGGGGTCGGCTCTCCACAGATCTGACCCGTAACTTGGTCTGGTTTGGTCTCCGTGAAGATAGAAAGCCAAAACACACTTTATCACCTAAAGTTGGTCCAGAACGTGGTCGTATTTTAACCGGAAGCAACAAACGCGATCACACAACCTTTTTTTTTTTTTTTTTTTTTGAGAAGGTGCATTGTGTAACTTTTACTTTTAACACTTTTTTTACATGGAGATGCTATTGCTTTGTCTGGAATGTTTCACAGTACGGCATTAATCTGTTCTGTCTTCACGGAAACCGAACCAGCCACGGTCACGGGTCAGATCTGCGGAGAGGCGGCGCCGCTCACAGTTGTTATGAGTTTCCTTCCTCTAGACAAACAACAAAACTGTAGCTGTAACAAAATAATTAAGTAAAATAAACCAAAAAATACTCTTTGGCGATATATCGATACAGCAGCCCACGATATCGACGCTGTATCATCACATTAAACAATACGATATTTTTGCTGAACTGATATTTGAAGCCGATATCTGCGCTGTTGTCCGATACCAGTATCATATCGGTGTTTTTATTTGTCCCATAAACACATGAAATCCAGCCTCTACTTTTACCTTTTGATTTCATTTTTTCTCGTTCTTCTCTTGTTTCTGTGTCTCCAGGTTCGTGTCTGTTCCTCGGTGAGATGTTCGGAGCTGTGGTGGTGGGTCTGGGCGTGGCCGGGTCCGTCCGAATCAGGGACATGTTGGCTCCTTTACCGGGCAGCGCCGCCGAAAAACTCACCGTCAAAGGCTTCGTCTCCAGGTGAGCTTTTATTTTAACACAATCTGACCAGAAACAGCCGACAAGTCTCTTTCAAATAACATTACAAGTTTGCGTTTTTTTAGTTAGTCACTCTTTCTCTCACCTTTTTTTTGTTGTTGTTGAAACTCGTATTGATCACGGGCTCCTGAAAATCTGTCCGTTTGGTGGTTTTTCTTGAATTTTCAGACTTTGTTAACTTTTTTTTTGTTGTCTTTTTTTCTTTCTGTGTGTTGTGTCACGTGTCAAGGTGTGCGAAAATGTTGAAATATCGACATCGTATCGTTTCATGTGATGATACAGTATTGATATCGTGAGCTGATGTGTACGGAAGCCGAGAGGGGTCACAACAAACGCAAACGCCGCGACAAATACAAATGCGACAACACAACAAAAAGCCACAACACACCAAAAAAAGCCACAACACACCAAAAAAAGCCACAACAGAAGTGACCGCGGGACTCTATTTTCCGACAGACCGATCAAGCGGGAAGTGAAGAAGAAGAAGAACTACAACGTGAAACGAATAATGATAAAACAATACATTTTTATTATTTTTTAATTTTACGTTTCCAACTTCTCCGTTCCTTTACTTTTCACGTTGTAGTTCTTCTTCTTCTTCACTTGCCGCTTGATCGGTCCGTCGGAAAATAGAGTCCCGCGGTCACTTCGGTTATGGCTTTTTAATGTGTTGCGGCTTTTGTATTTGTGTTGTGACGTTTGTATTTGTTGCGGCGTTTGCATTAAAATAAAGTCCCGCGGTCATTTCCGTTGTGGCTTTTTTTGTTGTGTTGTGGCTTTTTAATGTGATATGTCGATATTTCAATATTTTTGCACACCCCATCTGTCACTGCAAAGTATCAATCAGAACTGTTATTAGACAAACGAAATTTCCAAAATCACTACGTTCAATAAAGAAATGAGACGTTTTAATGTTTTAATCTCACGTCTTTGTATGGAAGCGAGCAGGAAGTGCTCCTCCTCCAGGTCAAATGAGAACAACGACAATTAATCATGTTTCCTGACAGAGAAAAGGCGTCCAGATATAGAGCTCTGTGTTTGCCCTGACTGAGCCTGTGTAATTTATAAACCCGTTCGTATTGACATGTGTGTTTTATGTATGTTTTGTTATTGTGAAACTCTAAGCTCATGTTCAATATGAAGAAGACAAAGTCCAGCCTGAGTGATACGAGTGTTTCAGAACATAGAAAAACTGGTGGACCAAACCCCCTTTCTTTAGACAATAGACTCTGATTTGCAGGATTAAATGGTAGTACTGTATTTGTCAGACTATAAATCACTCTGGACAGCCAAAAAATGCAGAATGAAGAAGAAAAAAACATATACAAGTCACACTTTTGGGGGGAAATTTATTTTCTAAAATCAAAGATCAGGAGCAGACATTTCCTGTGTAAAGTCAAGTTGTAGTAAAAACAACAGAAGAGAGAACAACAGACTGTTAACGTCACATATGAACAGGCCTGTAACGATAACACATTTTGCTGGACGATTAATTGACCAAGAATTTATTGCGATAAACGATAATATTGACAATTTCAACTAATGTAATGACCATGGAATAAAAATGCAAATACATCCTCTCAATGATGAATAAACTTTACTTTCTGAAGAACATTTAACACAGGAACTGTAAGACAAACAAAAACAACAGGCCTAAATAAAACAGATTTGTTAACACAGGTATTGAAGAGTAAGTTTAAGGACTGTATAGGTGTTAGCTCGGATTGTGATATTGGCCCTGGAGCGCCGGTCAGGATGCAGGATGGTGTATTTAGGAGGTTTAATGAAGCTCAGGCAACATCGCAGAACATTATTGGTCGTATGTGTGGTCTATAAAGAAAAAGAATAACTACACAGGTATTATAGGAACATGAACACATCCTGACACGCGTAAAACCAATAAAAAAGGACTTATAAAACATCCATATAGCCCCGAATACCATAAACTTACTTTAGTCAACAACGCACAACTTGAGCTGACGATACGTGTCTGCACGCCCGAGCCTCAGGAACTAATTAAGACAGCGGTGCCGTGCGCTCTGAACTGAAGCATGCATTAAAGGTTGTATGGAGGATTTTTTGTTTGTTTCAAATTGTCAGTGAAAGTTTAAAATACCATTATAGAGATGCAGCAGCCTTGTAATTATGATGACCAAAAAAAAAAAAAAGAAAGAAAATCTATCAACTGTGGACGTGTTGAGGCCAGATAAACATCAGCCAATAGAAAACGAGGCTGCCTCATTTTCTATTGGCTGTTAGGTCGTCAATCAAACTCCCTACGTTTCTAAGGTAACTATGCAGCAGTTCTTAGAGGGTTTTTCTAATTGTGGCTCTCTCGCAGTTCGCATAAAGTTTGTTGCAATGTCGGACGAGAATCCGCGACCAGTTCGCCGCAAAAGAAAGTCGGTTTTTGAGGTCGCTGAAAGACGAAGAGAAGGGGAAAAGGAGCGAAGACGAACTGAGGTGATTCTTGGAGATTCCTTTCAGTGATTGCACAACTGAAGCAGACAAAGGGTCTAAAAACTGAGGTGTCGGTCTCTAAATTATTTCTAGAGGGACCTGTGGAGGAGGAAGGTGGTGTCAAGGACTGTCGCTGGATTTCTCTTTCCTTAAAAAAATCCTCTATACAACCTTTAAGTCACAGCACCTCTAGTGGGCGCTCTTGACAAAGCTACTTCCTTTCTTACAACAGGACTAGTCTAATGTGTCTGTCTCACAGCGAGGACTTGTTCACAAAAATGCACTTGAATAAACCACTGATGAACCAAACACAACCAAAACAATAAATAAAATGGATTATTAAGTCTCTGTAACAAAATTGCCCTAAAAGTCACCGACTTACATTTCTCGTCTACATGTTCGTATTAACATTATGTTGATAAAAAATTACATTGATTATTTGTTCAGCTCTGGTGTCGCGATTGTCAAAATCGGATCATCACGAGACGTCATGTGGAATGTCAAGGTCCAATTCACCTGAAGAGGGCCAAGAAACTGCAGCTTTGGCGATAAGATTGGCCAATTTTTTATTTTCAACATTTTTTTTTTTCATTCATTCCCACAGACTTGTAGTTGCTTCTCGATCTTTTGACCTGTTCACTCCAAAATGACCCACATCATCTTTGTATAAAACTCTGCACAGACATTGTCCTGCACATCAAAGAGTCCAGATTTCACACACGAGTTCATGACCCAAGATGAGAAAAAGTCACAAAATTATAGGAAGAAAAAAATGGATAAACAGTACTTTGGTCAAAACAAAAACTGAAATGGGTCAAATTGACCCGTAACATAATACAAGGGTTAACCTGCGACACAGCAGCAGCCACAGAGACACGAGACACAATATTCCAATGTAAGTCGGTGACTAAAATCACTTTTAAGGGCAATTTTGTTACAGAGACTTAATAATCCATTTTATTTATTGTTTTGGTTGTGTTTGGTTCAACAATGGTTTATTCAAGTGCATTTCTGTGAACAAGTCCTCACTGCGAGACAGACACAACCAAATTCAAACCAATTCAAACTTCACCTTTTAAATATTCAGCACAGATATTTTCAAGCCCCGAAATTCAACAGTCAAAATTAGGAGTGTAAAATAGACCTTTTTTTCACCTTTTTGAACAAACGGCTGAAAGTGCCGCGCTGTAGTTTTGCGGAACTTCTCGTTAATGGTTTTCTGTGGCGAAATGTGTTCGTAGAATGCTAAAAAAGTGCCTTTTAGACACGCAAATGTGTGAACACTAAAACTTTTATTGTATTTTTTGTAACCTTATTGTACATTTGTGTCATTTTTGATTTGATTATTAATTTTTTATTTTCGTTTTGGATGCCTTTTTGACATCTGGCGAAGGGACTACCGACGCAAATGAGCTCTTATCAGCGAACTCGGGCACATTTACATTGTTTTGATGTTGATTAATGTGCATTGTCCCTTTTCAAATACATAAATAAAAGTAAATGTGTGTCGTATTCTCGGATTTATGAAGCTGCTGGAGAATACGACGCGCACGTTTTCCCACAGAAAACCGTTAACCTGAAGTTCGACAAACCTACAGAGCAACGGTCACTCTGCTCCCCGCTTTTATATTTACTCTGTGCTCTCTCTCTCTCTCTCGCGCCCCCTTGTGTTCAGGCGGAGTATGGGCGCGCAGGAGGGCGTGGAGCAGCTGTCGATGTCGGAGGCCCTGAACAGAGACGACGTCAGCGCGGCGTTCGTCTGCACCGAGAACGAGTCGCACGAGGAGGCGGTCAGGTACGCCGTTTATTCTATTCAATAAAATTCAATAAAACATAAAACTTAACCTTTTAAAATCAAATTAATTAAAGTTGTCTTATCTTTAAATATCTATGAATTTTAGCACGACGAGATACAGCGACAGGAAGCAGTGACGCTCGTGATTTAACTTTTTTTTTTTTGTGCTTTTCAAAATTTTAACAAATGTACATAAAAGAACAATCGATCTGTGGGGTTCTACAAAACAAAGAAAAAAAACTGAGCTTTGTAAACAGACCATTTGGACCATCGCTTAGTCAAGACAAACCCAAGACTGAACCAGGACTGAACCAGGATTAAACCAGGATTAAACCAGGACTAAACCTGGACTAAACCAGGACTGAACAAGGATTAAACCAGGACTAAACCTGGACTAAACCAGGACTGAACAAGGATTAAACCAGGACTAAACCTGGACTAAACCAGGACTGAACCAGGATTAAAACAGGTCTTAACCAGGTCTAAACCAGGACTGAACCAGGACTAAACCAGGTTTAAACCAAGACTGAACCAGGACTGAACCAGGACTAAACCTGGACTAAACCAGGACTGAACAAGGATTAAACCAGGACTAAACCTGGACTAAACCAGGACTGAACAAGGATTAAACCAGGACTAAACCCGCGGTCATTTCCGTTGTGTCTTTTTTTGGTGTGTTGTGGCATTTGTTTTTGTCGCGGCGTTTGCGTTTGTCGTGACCCCTCTCGGCTTCCGTACTTATCGATACCTGTGAAAAATTCGTGTCTGGGTTCCGTACTAGTTTCAGTATCGATGAGAGTCCGATTTTCGACTCTACAACTAAGAGTGTCGTGTAAGAGAAACTGGACGTAACATCTGATTTATCATTTGTAAAGCTCAAAATCTGGTGTTTTTGAAAGGATGGACACAAAAATGAGGAAACCTAAAATTAAAACAACCTTAAGGAGCACAGCAAGAAACACAAATGTTCAAATAATCGCCTGTAATATTGTCAACATAAAGGTTTTGTCACTTGTACGTTCGCTCACAGTGGAATAAATGTGCACTGAAAAAGGCGTGTATTTATATTTTTGTTTTTATTTTTGTTTTTGTTTGCTGCAGACAGTTTCTGGAGGCGGGGAAGCACGTGTGTGTGGAGTATCCCATGACCCTGAGCTACAAGGCGGCTGTGGAGCTCTGGGACTTGGCCGAAGAAAAAGGTGAAGCGCCGTTCTACTAAACGACCACTAGATGTCGCTCAAAGTCTGTGATCGTTCGCGCTGCTTTATGTTGGAGAGAAAAACATACAGACTATATTTGTGTTTTTTTGTTTTTTTTTGTATTTATATTTCTTTGTTTTTTATTCTAATCAAATACTGCTTGTTTTTTTAGTTAAATGAGAAGGAAACGAATTGCTATAAATATTGAGATTGAATCACCTCTAATCCAGGACTAAACCAGGACTTAACCAGGACTAAACTAGGACTAAATCAGGACTAAATCAGGATTAAACCAGGATTAAACCAGGACTAAACCAGGACTAAACCAGGACTAAACTAAACCAGGACTAAATCAGGACTAAACCAGGACTAAACCAGGACTAAGGACTAAACCAGGACTAAAACCAGGACTAAACGGACTTAAACCAGGACTAAACCAGGACTAAAACTAAACCAGGACTAAACCAGGACTAAACTAGGACTAAACCAGGACTAGGATTAAACCAGGACTAAACCAGGATTAAACCAGGACTAAACCAGGACTAAACCAGGACTAAACCAGGACTAAACCAGGATTAAACCAGGACTAAACCAATATTAAACCAGGACTAAATCTGGACTAAACTAGGACTAAACTAGGACTAAACTAGGACTAAACCAGGACTAAACCAGGACTAACTCAGGATTAAACCAGGACTAAACCAGTATTAATTTTGGACTAAACCAGGACTAAACCAGGACTAAACCAGGACTAAACCAGGACTAAACCAGGATTAAACCAGGACTAAACCAGGATTAAACCAGGACTAAACCAGGACAAACCCAGGGCTAAACCAGGACTAACTCAGGATTAAACCAGGACTAAACCAATATTAATTTTGGACTAAACCGGGACTAAGCCAGGACTAAACTAGAACTAAGCCAGGACTAAACCAGGACTAAACCAGGACTAAACCAGGACTAAACCAAGACAAATCCTGGATTTAACCAGGACTAACCCAGGACTTCACCAGGACTAAACCAGGTCTTTTGCTCGTTTCAGGAGTGATCTTACATGAGGAGCACATCGAGTTGTTCACGGCGGATTTCAAATGGCTGAAGGAGAAAGTTGAGGGACAGAAGCTGCAGGAGGGAGTTCTGCATTTCACCGGTGAGAACATTTTAACAAAACAAATAAAAATAAAACACACCACGGAACATTCTCCACGGAAATAGACGAGTTTTATGAGTTATTTCCACAGTTTCACTCAAATGCCACATCTGGTGATTTGTTTATTCAGCGGAGTGTCTTGCCCAAGGACACAGCACCGGTACAAACCCGTGCGTGATGCGTCTGTGTGTTTTGTGCAGGTGGTAGTTTGAAGCCGAGGTTTGGTTTCCTGGCGTTCAGCGGGATCGCGCGGCTCACGTGGCTCGTGGAGCTGTTTGGAGAACTGAGCGTCCACCGAGCGACGCTGGAGGAAGATCAGAGCAACAACTACAGCAAGATGACGGCCCACCTGCTGACCGCCGACAACAGGTGAGGGAGGGGCCGTAACCGGGGGCAACAGGCAAGGGAGGGGCTGTAACCAGGTCCAACAAGTGAGGGAGAGGCTGTAACTAGGGGCGACAAACGAGGGAGAGGCTGTAACTACGAGCAACGGATGAGGGAGGGGCTGTAACCAGGCGCGACAGGTGAGAGAGAGGCTGTAACTATGGGCAACGGATGAAGGAGGGTCTGTAACCAGGGGCGACAAACGAGGGAGGGGCCGTAACCAGGGGCAACGGTTGAGGGAGGGGCTGTAACTAGAGCACAGCCGATATGGATTTTTGTGAAACCGATATGATGCCGATATAATGCCATCAGGCTTTGCCGAGAGCCGATATAATCACCAATAATTCTTAAAAATAAAAAAATTATATACACACGCTTAATAATCTTGTAAACCTTCACCTTTTTCCAAAAAGTTTTATTAGTAACAATCAGTTGCAATGTTTTATGTTTTAGCATACTGAAACCGCTTTAACCAGAACATAATAATTAAATATTAAAATATTTAAAAAAAAAATATATATATATATATATATATATATGTACTATTAATAACTAAATAAAATATGTTGTTCAATGACCGTAATAATAATCTTTGTCAACAAAATAACACAAAATAAATATCTCTATATAAAATAAAAGGCAGCGAAAAAACTGCACTTGTTTTTGCTTCATTAATGTCCAGTTTGTACAGTTTCACTCGGCTCTGAGCTCCACCCGGCCGTGGGCTCCAACCCTCAGCACCAAACTCACGGAGGCTCGAAGCCCACGACCAGGCCGGAGCTCGCAGCTGGCAGTCGGAGCTCTGGTCCCAGTCTGGTCCCGGTCTTTTCAGCCCACTCGATGTAGTCCAAGTCCACCATTTATCCAAATGAAAACAGATACAGAGGACACCGTGCAGCTGCAGTTAATCCTTCTGGAGCAAATAGAGCGGATTTACTCACGCGACCAAATTTCCAAACTCAAGCGACCTGGACGCACAAAAATGAAGCAAATGACTCAAAAAAGTCAAGCGACAAACTAGGGGCGTTTGATGCAATTTATTCGCACCAGACGCTTTTGGTTTGAACACGGCTTTACAGGGCTGTAATAGCGGAGGAAAAAGAAAAATGAAAAATATTGGCACTGATTGGCGGAATTTCATATCGGCCGATATATCGGTCTGGCTCTAGCTGTAACCAAGGACAATGAACAAGGGAGGGGCTGTAACCAGGGGCAACAGACATCTCTTTATAAACACAGAAGTAGTATGAAGTTCAAGTGGAGTTGACGTGTCTCTGTCGTCCTCAGACCTCTGACCTGGATCGAGGAGCGAGGACCGGGGCTTCCCAGAGCCAAGAAAATAAACTTCAAATTCGAGTCGTTCGCGCTGACGGAGCTGTCCCCTCCGGCCAGCAGGGGCGCCGTGGGGCTCTTCATGCAGGACTTGGTGTTGTTCGGGGCCAAGTTGACGGGGCAGGTGTCGGCCGAGGAGCTGCAGACGGAGAAGAGGAGAGTCCAGCACTGCCTGAACCTCGCACAGACAATACAAGACCTGTGCCAAAAATAAACACAGTCTGCTGGAGTTTAGGGGTTTGGGTTTATTTTGACTGAACCAGGACTAAAACAGGACTAAAACGGGATTAAATCAAGACTGGAGCAGCACTGAGCCAGGTCTAAACCAGGCCTAAACTAGAACTGAACCAGGACTAACCAAGACTAAACCTGGACAAAACCATAACTAAACAAGGACTGAAACAGGACTAAATCAGGACTAAACTAGGACTGAACCAGGATTAAACCAAGACTAAAACAGGACTGGACCAGGACAAAACCAGGACTACCCCAAGACGACAACAAGACCAAACCAGACCTACGTAAGAACAAAACCAGGACTAAATAGGACTGAAATAGGACTAAACTAGGACTAAACCAGGACTAAGCCAGTGCTAAACCAGGACTTGACCAAGACTGGACGAGGACTTCCCCAAGGCGAACCAGGACTAAATTAGGACTGAAAAAGGACTAAACCAGGACTAAACCAACAGTTACTCTGGACTAAACCAGGACTACCCCAAGACGAAAACAAGACTAAACCAGAACTACGTAAGAACTAAACCAGGACTAAATAGGACTGAATCAGGACTAAACTAGGGCTAAACCAAGACTGAACCAAGACTGAACCAAGACTGACCCAAGACTGAACCAGGACTTAACCAGGACTTAACCAAGACTAAAACAGGACTGGATCAGGACTAAACCAAGACTAAAACAGGATTAAATCAAGACTGAACCAGGACTAAACAAGAACTAAACTAAGACTAAACCAACAGTAATTCTGGACTAAGCCGGGACTAAACCAGGATTGGACCAGGACAAAACCCATAACAAAACCAGGACTACACCAAGACTAAACCAGACCAAAGTAAGAACTAAACCAGGACTAAACCCGAGCATTAACAAGAACTAACCATGCGCTTGCGAGTCTAAATAAATCGCGACTAAACCAGGACTGTCCATTTGAAGCCCGTTGTCATGGAGACGAGGTGTTCGGTCGGTTGATGGTCTCAACAAAACGACAACACGACAAAACAAGACAAAACGACAACACACGGCTCCTGACGTTTGGACTGAAGGAAAAACAAGGGCTGATCCGAACAGTGAAGGAAAAGGAACTAAATACTAAAAAAGTTCCTGGGACTCATAGTCAAGACTCTGGAATCATCGATCTCTACTGAACTAAAGGTAAAATGTAGCTGAAAACTACCACTTCATGACATCACCAGGTGGAACAGAGCGTTTTGAGCTTTGGAAATGCAAACGGACTAATGATAAAGATTTACTCAAACATGTGAATGAAACAAAACACAACTCCAGGATCCGTGTGTCATTCGTTCATTCGTTTTTCAAAATAAAATCAAAAATAAGAAAACGAAAAAACAAAAAAGAAAACTGTTTTCTTCATTATTTGTCTCCAAAACCAAAATTAAAAAAAAAAAAAAAACAGTTAATGATTTTTTTTTTTTTTTTTTTCGATTTTGTGTTTAAATGAAAAATGGAAAAAACGGATTTACGTGACTTAAACTGCGACTCCGGACTAAACCAGGACTAAACCAGGACTGAACCAGGACTGAACCAGGACTAAACCAGACTGAACAGGACTAAACCAGGACTAAACCAGGACTGAACCAGGACTGAACCAGGACTAAACCAGGACTGAAACTGAACAGGACTGAAAACCAGGACTGAACCAGGACTAAACCAGGACTTTTAAACAGGACTCCTGGTCTGGTCCCAGTCTCAGTTCTAGTCTCAGTCCCAGTCTCAGTCCTGGTCTCAGTCCTGGTCCCGGTCTTAGTCCCGGTCTCAGTCCTGGTCCCGGTCTTAGTCCCGGTCTTAGTCCTGGCCTCAGTCCTGGTCTCAGTTCTGGTCTGGTCGGCCTCAGTCTTGGTCTCAGTCTCAGTCCCGGTCTCAATCCCCTGGTTCCGGACTAAGTCTTGGTCCTGTTCCTGGTCTCAGTCCTGGTCTTGGTCTGGTTCCGGTCTGTTCCCGGACCTGTATTAGTCCTGTTTTAGTCCCAGATTTAGTCCTGATTTAGTCCGACATTGCAGTTTTTATCCATTTTTTCCATTTTTCATTTAAACACAAAATCAAAAACTGAAAAAACAAATCATTTTCTGTTTTTCCATTTTGGTTTTGGAGACAAATAACGAAGAAAATTGTTTTGTTTTTTTCGTTTTCTCATTTTTGGTTTTATTTTGAAAAACGAAAGATTCTCCAGGTTTGTTTTTGAGGAGGAAACAACATTGTAACTTGCTTGAAGCTCAATTTTGCGTAATATTATCTAACTTTTAATAACAATAATAATCACGTACAACTAATTTCTGATTGCTGAATTAACTTGAAATCTGAAGTTTGTGAATGTATTTTAAATCAATAAAAACAATTAAAAATGTGTCACTGTTTTGATATAATGTTAAAAACAAATAAAAAGAGGCTTGAAAACAAAACTAATATTGTTTTTATTTGGAGGTTTTGAACAGTTTTTTGTAGTTTTATTTTTTATTTACACAGTATAAAGTCGTCACGTAAAGAAAATCACCTTAAAAAACAGTTTATAATTTTGTTTTTGAACATTTCATTTAGTGTTGTACTTCGATAACTTTCTGATTAAAGATGAAATAATAAACAGAAACGTGAACCAGCAACAGAAAAAGAAATTACCAAAATGTTTTACCATCTTCAGGTAAAATTAAACTTAAAATACATTCGTAATAAAGGCTGAAAAATTCGGGAAAATAAAAAAAAAAAAAAAAAAGATTTGAGATTTATAATGTGATTCTGTTCAAAGTTCATGTTTAAACTCGTCCAGAAGAATTACACCCATTTCTGAACCAGGACTAAACCAGAACGAAACTAGAACTAAACCTGTACTAAATCTGGACTAAACCAGAACTAAACCTGGACTAAAACCAGAACTAGACCAAGACTAAATCAGGACTAAACTAGGGATGAACTAGGTCTAAACCAGTCTAAACCAGGTCTAAACCAGGACTAAACCAGGTCTAAACCAGGACTAAACAGGACTAAAGGGACAACAGGACTAAAGACCAGGTTAAACCAGGACTAACCAGGACTAAACCAGGTCTAAACCAGGTCTAAACCAGGACTAAACCAGGACTAAACCAGGACTAAAGGAATAACCAGGACCAGGAAACCAGGACTAAACCAGAACCAGGTAAACTAACAGGTCTAAACCAGGACTAAACAAAACCAGGACTAAACCAGGTCTAAACCAGGACTAAACAGGTCAAACTAAACCCAGGTCTAAACCAGGTCTAAACCAGGAACTAAACCAGGTCTAAACCAGGTCTAAACTAAACAGGACTAAACCAGGACTAAACCAGGAAACCAGGACTAAACTAACCAGGTCTAAACAGGTCTAAACCAGGTCTAAACCAGGACTAAACCAGGTCTAAATCAGGACTAAACCAGGACTAAACCAGGAATAAACCAGAATTGAACCAGGACTAAACTAGAACTAAATCAGGACACCAGGACTGAATCAGGTCTAAACCAGGTCTAAACCAGGACTACACCAGAACTGAACTAGATCTAAACCAGAAATAAACCACCAGGTCTAAATCAGGACTAAACCAGGACTAAACCAGGTCTAAATCAGGACTGAACCAGGACTAAACCAGGTCTAAACCAGGACTCGCAGGTACCCAAACCCAGTGCAGGACCATTGAAAGCAGAGCAGTAACATCTCCATGGAGACCAGCAGACGGCACATCCCAAAAAGTCCCACAGTGCAGCTTTAAATTCAGTCCATGTCCATGAGTTTGTGCTTGAGCTTGAAGAGTTTGACGCTGGGCTGGGACTGCATGGAGTCCAGACCCACCAGGAGCTTCTGGAACAGCTCCAAGGTCTTGAAGAGGTGAGGAGGAAAGTCTTTGTTGAGCGCGTAGAGGAGGCCGAAGAGCAGGCAGCAGGCGGACGAGAGCGACGGCAGACCGCGAAGCACCACCGCCCCGTCCAGCACCACCCCCACGGCGTCGGGCAACACGAAGACCTTCATCTGCTCGCTCCTCAGCTCCTCCACGACCTCCTGCTCCGACAACGACGACGACGACGACGACGACGACGACACGCCCTGAGACCAGAGACACCGTGAGGATCTGAGAGACGATCCAAAACCACTGACAGAATCTAAACTCCTCATGAGAACAACAAAAAACAACAACAACAACAACTCCAGAACCACACAACAGTCAGGACTAAACCAGGACTAAACCAGGACTAAACCAGGACTAAACCAGGACTAAACCAGGACTAAACCAGGACTGAACCAGGACTGAACCAGGACTGAACCAGGACTGAAACCAGGACTGAACCAGGACTGAACCAAGGACTGAAACCAGGACTAAACCAGGACTAAACCAGGACTAAACCAGGACTGAACCAGGACTAAACCAGGACTGAACCAGGACTAAACCAGGACTGAACCAGGACTAAACCAGGACTGAACCAGGACTAAACCAGGACTGAAACCAGGACTGAACCAGGACTAAACCGGAAACCAGGACTAAACAGGACTGAAACCAGGACTGAACCAGGACTAAACCAGGACTAAACCCAGGACTAAACCAGGACTAAACCAGGACTGAACCAGGACTAAACCAGGACTGAACCAGGACTAAACAGGACTGAACCAGGACTAAACCAGGAAAACCAGGACTGAACCAGGACTAAACCAGGACTGAACCAGGACTAAACAGGACTGGAAACAGGACTAAACCAGGACTGAACCAGGACTAAACCAGGACTGAACCAGGACTGAACCAGGACTAAACCAGGACTGAAACTGAACTAAACAGGACTAAACCAGGACTAAACCAGGACTGAACCAGGACTGAACCAGGACTAAACCAGGACTAAATCCAGGACTAAACCAGGAATGAACCAGGACTAACCAGGACTAAACCAGGACTGAACCAGGACTGAACCAGGACTAAACCAGGACTGAACCAGGACTGAAACCAGGACTAAACCAGGACTGAAAGGACTAAACCAGGACTAAACCAGGACTAAAACCAGGACTGAACCAGGACTAAACCAGGACTAAACCAGGACTAAACCAGACTGAACCAGGACTGAACCAGGACTGAACCAGGACTAAACCAGGACTAAACCAGGACTGAAACCAGGACTGAACCAGGACTAAACCAGGAAAACCAGGAATAAATCAGGACTAAACCAGGACTGAAACCAGGACTAAACCAGGACTGAACCAGGACTGAACCAGGACTAAACCAGGACTAAACCAGGACTGAACCAGGACTAAACCAGGACTGAACCAGGACTAAACCAGGACTGAACCAGGACTGAACCAGGACTAAACCAGGACTGAACCAGGACTGAACCAGGACTGACCAGGACTAAACCAGGACTAAACCAGGACTGAACAGGACTGAACCAGGACTAAACCAGGACTGAAATGAACCAGGACTAAACAGGACTAAACCAGGACTGAACCAGGACTGAACCAGGACTGAACCAGGACTAAACCAGGACTGAAACCAGGAATAAACTGAACCAGGACTAAACCAGGACTAAACCAGGACTAAACCAGGACTGGACTAAACCAGGACTGAAAGGACCAGGACTGAACCAGGACTAAACCAGGACTGAACCAGGACTGAACCAGGACTAAACCAGGACTAAACCAGGACTGAAACCAGGAAAAACTAAAGGACTGAACCAGGACTAAACCAGGACTGAACCAGGACTAAACCAGGACTAAACCAGGACTAAACAGGACTAAACTCTGCCCTGAAGAATCTTGGACCTGACAGAAATCAGATGTAAATGTTGGGAAGGTCAATTTAAACCAGGACTAACCCAGACTAAACCAGGACTAAACCAGGTCTAAACCAGGACTAAACCCAGGTCTAAAACCATGTCTAAAACCAGGACTAAACCAGGTCTAAACCAGGACTGAACAAGGACTGGACCAAGACTGGACGACGACTAAACCAGAACGAAACCAGGACTAAACCAGGACTAACTCTGGACTAAATCTGGACTAAATCTGGACTAAAACCAGGACTGAACAAGGACTGGACCAGGACTGGACCAGGACTGGACCAGGACTAAACCTGGACTAAACCTGGACTAAACCTGGACTGGACCAAAACTGAACAAGGACTGAACAAGGATTGGACCAAGACTGGACCACGACTAAAAAGAACGAAACCAGGACTAAATCTGGACTAAATCTGGACTAAACTTGAACTAAACCAGAACTAAACCAGGACTAAAACCAGGTCTAAAACCAGGTCTAAAACCAGGTCTAAAACCAGGACTAAACCAGGACTGAACAAGGACTGGACCAAGACTGGACCAGGACTGAACCACGACTAAACCAGAACGAAACCAGAATGAAACCAGGACTAAACCAGGTTTCAATCAGGTTCCAATCCACTTTATTTCTGTCGCACATTTCACAAACAAACAGTTTCCAAAGTGCTGCACAAATACAAAATAATAACAACAATAATAAAAAGATAAAATAAACTACTAAAATAACCACACTAGTCTTAAAATAATAAAACCAGTAAAATAAATTAAGAGCAAAACCACAGAATAGCAATAAATAAATAAATAAAACCAATAAAAATACATAAAAAATTAATAAATAAATTTAAAAAAACACAGAGGAGCACACAACTCACGCGGTGTTAAAAGCCAAAGAATAAAAGTGGGTCTTAAAACGAGACTTTAAACTCTCCACTGTGGGGGCTGTTCGAACATGGAGGGGCAGAGCATTCCAGAGCGTTCCAGAGCGTTCCAGAGCGTTCCAGAGCGTTCCAGAGCATTCCAGAGCGTTCCAGAGCGTTCCAGAGCGTTCCAGAGCGTTCCAGAGCGTTCCAAGAGTTTAGGGCCGACCACAGAGAAGGTCCTGTCCTCCTGGTTTTAAGTCTCGTCTTAAGCACCCTGAGCCGGAGCTGGACCTCAGACCCCAGAGCGCGTGCGGGGCTATAAATTTGGATGAAGTCCGAGACGTAACGTGGGGCCAGAACATTTAAAGCTTTAAAAAACAAACAATAAAATCTTCAAATCAATTCTGAAATGAACAGGAAGCCAGTGCAAAGACGCGAGGATCGGGGTGATGTGCGCTCTCCTTTTGGTTCCTGTTAAAAGTCGCGCTGCAGAGTTTTGGACGAACTGTTGTCGGTAAAGTGCGTTTTGCGAAATGCCAAAATAAAGTGCGTCACAGTCGTCCAAAGCGCGCATAACTTGTTCAAAAAGTTTAAAAGATAAAAAAGGTTTAACCGCAATACTTGGACCACTTTGGCCAGTTTCCCCACAGAGCCTCTTGTATTTCCAGCCTGTTCTCTGTGTCTGAACATCTCATAAACAAGTGGCCACAGATACAGACACAGACACAGACACAGATACAGACACAGATACAGACACAGACACAGACACAGACAGACAGATACAGACACAGACACAGATACAGACACAGACACAGATACAGATACAGACACAGATACAGACAGATACAGACACAGATACAGACAGATACAGAGACACAGACAAGACAGACACAGATACAGATCAGATACAGACACAGATACAGACACACAGATACAGACACAGATACAGACACAGATACAGACACAGATACAGACACAGATACAGACAGACACAGATACAGACACAGACACAGATACAGACACAGATACAGACACAGATACAGATACAGACACAGACACAGACACAGACACAGATACAGATACAGACACAGATACAGATACAGACAGACAGACAGATACAGACACAGATACAGACACAGACACAGATACAGACACAGATACAGATACAGACACAGATACAGATACAGACACAGATACAGACACAGATACAGAGACAAACACAGACACAGACACAGATACAGACACAGACACAGACAAGATACAGACACAGACAGACACAGACACAGATACAGACACAGATACACAGACACAGACAGACACAGACACAGACACAGACACAGACACAGATACAGACACAGATACAGACACAGACACAGATACAGACACAGACAGACAGACAGACACAGATACACAGATACAGATACAGACACAGACACAGATACAGATACAGACACAGACAAGACACAGACACAAGACACAGACATACAGACAGACACAGACACAGATACAGACACAGATACAGACACAGACACAGATACAGACACAGACATAGATACAGACATAGACACAGACACAGACATAGACAGACACAGACAGACACAGACATACAGACATAGACAAGACACAGACACAGATACAGACACAGACACAGATACAGACACAGATACAGATACAGACACAGACACAGATACAGATACAGATACAGACACAGACACAGATACAGACACAGAGACACAGATACAGACACAGATACAGACACAGACACAGACAACAGACACAGACACAGATACAGACACAGACACAGACACAGACACTCACAGAGAAGTCAGACACCAGGTCGGTCACACTGTCTCCGATGTACTCGATCAGACACCTCAGAACCACGTCTCTCCTCTTCACCACAGAGGCTGCAGTGTCCTGGAGCAGAGAACAGCCGCACTCAAGCACATCTGTCTGTTTAAACGGCACATTTCACACCGTTTTTTATGTTCTAATGTTGGGTTATAATCTGCTATTCCGACACACCGCTATTTTAACAACGACGTCTAATTGTTGGAGTAGCAGCATCAACATTATTCAGGGTCCCCACTCTTTTTCACTGATAAACTTTTCCACTGATAAAGTGAATTTTCCATGACTTTACAGCACCTACATGTGTAGAACTGATCAGACTTTTAGGATTAAATATGAAATGTGAACTCTTTCCACTCACTTTATGGTTTGGGATTATAGTTTTTTAACGTTCAAAATCCTGTCAATGCATTTATTCTCGTCTCTTTTAAACAAAAGGCGCAGACGTTCAGAAATGATTATAATAGTCTAATGAGAACTTGTGTTCAAGTTCAATTTCCATGACTTTTCCAGGATTTCCATGACCCTGGGAACCCTGATTAGAACATGATTTAAAACTCACAGGAGTCAGTTTTGTGTAATATAAAGATTATAAATGTGAAATGATCTGAGCGTCACCTGCACCAGTTCGAGCCACTGTGACTTGAGGCGTTCTCCGAGAGCGCCCCCTACAGAGCTGAAGAGGGTCAGCAGTTTGGGGATGTACTTGTCCAGGTTTGACATGAAGCTGGACTGCAGAGGGACTGTGGTGCACCGTCTGAACTCTTCATTGATCTGTGAAGAACAACACAAAAATGAGAGCTGCTCATTTGTGGAGTTCACCCCGGTGAACGAGAGGGTCGCGTCCCTGCGCCTTGGGGTCGGGGTCAGGTCTCTCATGGTGTCCATCAGTGCACGTGGCACCAGGACGGCCTAGGCCGGAGGTCGATGATCGACTTTGTCATCGTGTCATCTGACCTCCGGCCGCGTGTCTTGGACAGTCGGGTGAAGAGAGGGGCAGAGCTGTCAACCGATCACCACCTGGTGGTGAGTTGGGTTCACTGGCGGAGGAGGAAGCCGTTGGGAACGTCTGGCAGAGCCTCTGTCAGAGGGAATATCAACTCTCACCTCCTTCTCCCAGATTCCAGGGGAGGCTGGGGACATGGAGTCCAAGTGGGCTTCGTTCTCGGCCTCTATTGTTGATGTGGCCGCTCGTAGCTGTGGGCATAAGGTCAGCGAACCCGGTGGTGGACACCGTAAGTAAGGGAAGCTGTCAGGCTGAAGAAGGAGTCCTATCAGGCGTCGTTGGCTCGTGGGACTCCTGAGGCAGCTGACGGGTACTGACGGGCCAAACGCACTGCAGCCTGTGCGGTCGCAGAGGCAAAAACTCTGAGCTGGGAGAAGATCGGGAAAACCATGGAGGATTCCACTTATCTGGGGCCAGGCTGCGGGGGCAGCAGTCTAAGCAGGGACTCCCAGACTTCCTTCACCCTGGACGCTTCCTCCAGCTCCTTCGGGGGGACTCCGAGGCGTTCCCAGGCCAGCCCAGAGACATTCCTGGGGCCTCCATGCCCGGAACACCTCCTGAGGAAGGTGCCCAGGAGGCATCTGGAACAGATGCCCTCCCCTCAGCTGCTCCTCTGCGTGGAAGAGCAGCAGCTCTACTCCGAGCTCCTCCCGTGTGACTGAGCTCCTCACCTTATCTCTAAGGGAGCGCCCAGACGCCCTGCGGAGGAAACTCATTTCAGCGGCTTGTATCCACAATCTCATTCTTTTGGTCATTACCCAGAGCTCATGACCAGAGGTGAGGGGAGGAACGTAGACTGACGCCTTTCAGCTCAGCTCCATCTTCACCACAACGGTCCAATACAGCGACTGCATCACTGCCGACGCTGCACCGAGCCCCCATCAAGCTCACGCTTTCATTAATGAAATTTCATTTACCAAATTTGAGTTATTCAGCACTATACGTATAATTCAGAACTCCCTTGGCGAGCTGCTTGGACGGGGCTGGAGAGCTACAGGTAGGAGACCCCTGATGTAGTAAACAGTGTCTGTAGTTTGTGTAAAACAGCACTGGGTTAATAACACGTCATATTCTAAGTGTAATATTGAGTCTCTCCTGGTTTTCTGACCTGCACTGGACTGAAGAGCGCGGGCCACCTCTCCTGGACCTCCACCACGGTCAGCTCCCTCACCACCACCTCCTGCCGTCTGTAGCTGTAGGTGCGCTCCATCAGCTCCTGCACCTGGGCCCAGTCTCTGCTCTGGTTCAGCTCCACCAGCCTCCTCCTCAGCTCCTCCAGGCTCTGCTCCGTCTCTCCCTCCGGAAACGGCGGCAGGAAGTTCACCTCGGACTTCCTCGGCTTCTTCGCCTGCGACGGAAACCTGCCCCGATTTTGTTTGAGCGAGTTCACGAGCAGCTCCTGAGTGCCCGTGTTTCGGAGTTTAGATCTGTAATTACCGAACTTGTACTTTAAACTCACGGACCACTCTTTAAAGCCACTCAGCGACCCCCTGTCCCTTAAATACGGGTGCTGTTTGATCAGCTCCTGGCACACGATGTCCCTCTGCTGGTTTTGGGGATACGCCGTGTACATGTACATCCTCTCTACAAGCCGCTGCAAAATGTCCGATTTCACAGACTTTAACTGTTCAGGCGAGATCAGAGTTCCGTCTTTGCGAAACCTCTCACTGGCTTGTTGCAAAATGAGCTCTGTGGTCAAGGAAAAAGTCGGGATTTCAAAAACAGCGGGCCACAACTTACGAAATGTGGAAGACCCTCCGTTCGGTCTGTTCTGCGGTTCGGTAGAGGTCGGGAGATTTGAGGGAACAGCGTCTTCAGAAGCTACAGACGCGAAATCCAAGTTCATATCCAGATGTTCCCCGGAGTTTAGCTGCTGCGTTTCTCCAACAGACGAAAAGTCCGGCATCTCCAAGGCCGGGATCTCACTTAAACTGTGAATTTCCGATATAGTAGGAGTGAGGTTTTGCGTTGGCGTAGTACTTGTTCGTTCGTGAGTCCTTGAGAGCTGCACCACTTTGAGCGTGTCCTTGTCCCTCAGGTCTTGCGTGGAGGTCAACGTGAAGAAGTCGTCGAAGTCGGAGTCTTTGTAGTACAGACGGATGTGGTCGTCGAGAGAAAAGGCCTGTCTCAGCACCTCCGCAAAGTCGTTCACGCAAAATGGCAGCCCGTTTTTGAACGTGATCTTTCTGATGTCTTCGCCGACGATCACGCGGAACCTCACGGCTTGTGGACAATCTGAGGACAGACACAAACACACACAGCAGTAATGTGAAAACTGAAATGTTGTGTTATTCCACCTTAATATCATTATTACCCTGATTACAACTGGACGAGGGCGACCGGGACAGTCCCAGTGTTGAGTCCTGTTTCTCCTGTCCCAGAACTACAGGCAAATGTGTCAAATGTGTCAATTGTGTGAACCACCAGTGTATCACGGCCCTCAGTTGGTCCTTCGGTTCGTCTGTGTTTCGATTAGGGATGGGCATTCGATTAAATTTTCTTAATCGATCGTCGGAAGAATTAACGATCGATTATCGATTAATCATTAACGTTTTTATATTAAAATGATCATCATTATTATTACTATCTGCACTACTAATCTGCATAAATAAATTCAACTTTACAACATATAAACTGTAACGACTCTAGAGCCACATCAGCCCGTTTGACATTATAATGTGTTTAATTCAGTTTTGTTCAACTCTCACAGAAACTAAACTTAAAACCACATCACTAATTTACATAAACTCAGCGAAGATAAAACTACCAGCTCTTGTGTCGCTGATGTGGTTCAACTTCTGTTGGATTAAAAGACATGACTCAGGTGAATACAGGTTAGTGTGACCAGATTTGTGTTTGTCAAAACCAGGACACCGTACGGGGGGAGGGAGGTGGGGACTCGTCATCCACATTGAGCGACTCTCACCTGGAAAAACTTTTTCCCACTGGACACAGAAACATATGTGCTGCTTTATACACTGTGCACATGGACTCACACTTGTCCCGAACGCAACAGAAAGTGTGGATTTTCTTGTACAAATCATTGTTAAATACACATTTGTGCTTCGGTTCGTTACAGACTGACCCACTGTTTGTGTCTCGCTCCTTCTGATGCAGAGACACATGTACACACCTGTTTGGTCACGATACACACAGCAACATACATGATGTCTAAGATGTTTAACGTTGTCCATTCTTGTCTCACGTGTGGGTCAGTATATAATCTAAGGGACTTTTTGTGTGATTGTATTTCTGTTAGAGGGTTAGTACCGTATTTTTCAGACTATAAGTCACACCGGACTATTAAGTCGCACTTTTTGGGGAAAATTTATTTTATAAAATCAGTGGCCAAGAAAAGTGCAATTTATAGTCCGTGTTGTGGAGTAACAGATTACATGTACCAGAGTTACGTAATCAGAGTACAAATGATGAGTAACTGTATTCAGTTACAGTTACTGTTTCAGTGAGTGGTAATTGGATTACAGTTACTTTATTGAAATAAATGGATTAGACGGCAGGATTTTCCTGTTTTCACATTTTGGGCTGTTTCCCATTTTGATTTTTATTTTTATTTTGGTAATTCCATTCATTGCTGGAATCTAAACCAGGACTTAACCAGGACTTAACCAGACTAAACCAGGATTTAACCGGACTAAACCATGCTGTACGGACCGTGTCTGCTCCCATGCACCACACTGTTAATAACCTGATTCTGCATCATTTTTAATAAAAAAACATCAAATATTACAGATTTTTACTGCGCTGGCGCCTTTATGTTTGTACTGAAAGTGAGTTTTTTAATAAACAATATGACAATTTAAGGCAGCAGTGATCTCATGTAAAAATAATTTCTCTATCAATAATATTTTTAATTTGGTTAAGTAAAGACTGGACTTTTTATTTTCTTTCAGCAGACAAAACTTCTTATGTTAAGATTTCCTAGTTTTTGCTTCTCTACAGCAAATCAGGTAATCCAAAGTATTCAGATTACATTACTCACTTTAAGTACCGTATTTTCTATAGGCGAGTTTCAGCTAACGTCATTGTTATTAAAAGCCCGCGTTGCTGCTGGGAAATATTTTGGTCAGAGGCAAGAAACATGGTAGCGTCAAACACAGTGCGTAACCTCGCGTATTTATCCTCGATAATGGTAAATTCCTGCTGCATTATCGGATGCACAAATAGAAGCACGGAAGAAGGAAAATGTCTTTTTCGTATTCTGAGTGAAAAGAACCACTAACGGTGAATTAAACGACTTTCAAACATCTGCAGAACAAACGTAGAAGATCCTAACAAACCGTGGACTCCAACAAGTTCAACAACACATCGAGACTCTTGGAGGTTTTCATCTTTTCTGCTGTGAATGGCCCAGGAGTTTCCACCAAGTCATTGTGGATATCGCCCAAGTGAATATTTGTCCAGGTAGTTGGAGATTCTGACCAGAAATTTGGTTTGGTCCAACTTTTGTCGGGGTTGAAAAGGGTGATTTGGCTCCATCGATGCTTATGACCAATTTCTGGTCAAATGGTCTTGGGTCCTCTGCCGTTAGAGTGGATAAATAACCAGGATCAATACCCTTTACGTGCTTTCTCGCTCCGTCCGTCATGTTGAATTAGTGTTTCTTGCCACCGACCAAAATAATTCCCAGCATGCAACGCGCGCTTTTGTCAACAATGAAACTCGCCTATTAGACTCACTCTTAAGCCTCCAACCCCATCAGAAAACGAGTGCGCGCCACAATCCAGAGCGCCCCATACACGAATCCACTCAGGTGTCCCAGCACGACTTCAGTAAACTACAAAACAGCAAACACACACGGAGCAGACACAGACACACTCATCACTCCACGCCGACGAGGAACGGAACGGAGGAACGAACCGAAAAAGGGAGCGCGACGTGCCGCTTCTAGACACGACTGAACAACTGAGTCACTGCGAACACGCCGACAATCCGTTGGTCCCAGACAGCACCTCCCTACACGCCACAACTGAACAAAGCCCAGAGTCACCGTGAACGAACAAACAAACAAAACCACTCACCCATCACACTGTTGTGTTTCCTTTAAAGTCCCACGCCATTTATTTGTGAAAAAAGTTACGAAAATAGACCATTTAATGACAGTGCGTCTTATAATCCAGAGTGACTAAGGCTGCGTTCAGACTGCACCTGAAGTGACCCAAATCTGATTTTTTGGCTTCTATGTTCCTGTATCTGATCTTTTAATGACAGTCTGAACCACACAGATCCGATTTTTTCAAATGTGACCCAGGACACTTGGATATGTGCTCCTGAAACTGATACATATCTGATCTTTTGACATGTGACTTCAGTCTGAACGGTCCAAAGTGCATTCATCCACCTACACGTTATCAACAAGACACAAACGTCACTATTCTGTGCTGAAGTAGGCGAAAATTGTTAATGAACTCTGTGTCACTGAAGCGAAGCACATCACCACTCACCACTCTTGGCTCCGTCTCCACATCCACACGTTCCTTTCAACGGACTGAACCACAAAACACCACGACCAAAAACCTCGTCCTTCTCCTTCTCAATCTCCTCCTTAAAACAAGTAAGTTGTTCATGTTCTGGCTCCGGTACGAGAGGAACTTTAAAATCTCCAGGTGCTCGATGCTGCGTCCATGTTTGGACAACTTCTGTAAACACAGAGACGCTCGCTGCGGTTGACGTCGTCGTGTCTCCAGTGTCACATGTGGGACACTTTTGGGCCGTTTAACGTTCACACTGGGGATCGAATACAAGTCGCGTTTAATTGGAAATGTGAACCTCTTCGTAGTTCTGCACGTAGTTGCTTTATTTTGCTGTATTTTGGCTAAACAAATGACAATTATGCCCGTTTTTACTGTTGGCAGGGATCAGATTAGTCAAAAAATGTTGATAGTTTTGTAAAACCAGGACTAAAAACAGGACTAAAACCAGGACTAAAACAAGGACTAAAAACAGGACTAAAACAAGGACTAAAAACAGGACTAAAACTAAATCAGGACTAAAAACCAGGACTAAAACAAGGACTAAACCAGGACTAAAAACAGGACTAAAACCAGGACTAAAAACAGGACTAATAACAGGAACTAAACTAAAAACAGAACTAAAAACAAGACTAAACCAGGATTAAAACCAGGACTAAAACAAGACAAAAACAGGACTAAACAGGACTAAAACAGGACTAAAACCAGGACTAAACCAGGACTATAACAGGACTAATAACAGAACTAAAAACAGAACTAAAAACAAGACTAAACCAGGATTAAAACCAGGACTAAAACAAGACAAAAACAGGACTAAACCAGGACTATAACAGGACTAATTGTCCTGTCAAAAAATATCAATATCAAAAAATTGTGATAGTTTTGTAAAACCAGGACTAAAACCAGGACTAAAACCAGGACTAAAAACAGGACTAAAAACAGGACTAAACAAATGACAATTATGCTCGTTTTTACTGTTGGCGTAGATCAGATTAGTCCAAAAATGTTGATAGTTTTGATTTAGTTCTTGTTTTAGACCTGGTTTAGTCTCAGTTTAGTCCTGGTTTAGATCAAATTGGTCATTTCTTGTACGAAACTGGGATCAAATCACTGGTTTTGGGTGTAAAAATTGGATAAAAATGGCTCAAAAGTGGGGAAAAAGGGGACGTCTTCTGTTCCCAGTGCAATCTTGAAATGTTTTTAATTATCAAATGTGCAAATTTAACCCAATGTAACCTGGCGCGTGCACCACGTGTCCTCACGACCGTACCTGTGTTATTGTTATGAACCATGCTCTGAGCCCTCTCCAGCTCTATGATCCGCTTCTGCCGCTGGATTTCCTCCTCGTAGTTCTGCACGGTCGTCTCCACCAGCCCCAGGATCTCGTCCACGGCTCCCGCGAGTTTCTGGTGGATAAACGTCTTGAGAGTTTGCAGCGTGTTCATGTTTGCGGGGGTCGGGAAACGCGTAGGGGAAAGAGGGGAAAAAAAAAAAAAAAAAAAAAAAGAGGCTCCAGGCACGTGTCTCCCGAGCGCCTCTGTTCCGGATCGTCTGGAGATCGTTTTGGCTGGGAAAGGCGGAGCCACATCTGGAGCGCGTGGAGGAGGGAGGAGGGAGGAGGAGGTACATATGGTACAAGATTAGGTTGAAAAACTTTTTACTTTTTGAGTAATGAGATTTTTTATTAAGAAAGGTCATGGTAACGGAGGGAAAAGTAACGGAGGGAAAATTGTGCAAACAAGTAGAAGGTGCAGGATTTTACATAATTTGTCGCTTTTTTCTTCCGAATACTTTAATATTACTTCAAAATGAAAGGAAACTATTTCTATAAAATATGTCAGTCCTTCCAAGCAAATTTTTATCATTTTAAATACATTTTTTTTTTTTTAAATCATGTACCTTCATCAACAGTTCAAAGATGGAATAACACAAGATATGATGAAATACATCCATTTATTTACATGATTTTCAGGTCTTTGAAATTTGGGAAATAATTTTTGTTCCATGTTTCATACATGGTCTGTTTAAAACATATGTAACTTTAGAACCAAAAACGGTACAGAAAAAAGGTCAACAGTTTCATAAACTAGAGCACATATGTATCTGTTCAATACATTTTTATATCAGATGAATTAACTTGATTTTTTGACCTTGCTGTTTACTTCTGCTTGACCGGGCCCACATACATAACATAAATATATATACATACACAAAAACATACATACATACATACATACATACATAGACATACAGACATACATACATACATACATACATACATACAGACATACATACATACAGACATACATACATACATACATACATACATACATACATACATACATACATACATACATACATACATACATACATACATACATACATACATACATACATACATACATACATACATACATACATACATACATACATAACATGACAATACATACAGACATACAGACAGACATACAAGACACGGACAGCATTTTGTGCTTGACCAAACGTCCGTTTTTCACGTCCTGTCCTGGCTGTTCATTGTTTTTTTGTTTTGTTTTGTTTTGTTTTTTTTTTGATAAAGTGATGCAAATGGTTTTCATTTCCTTTCATTGGGCCATTAAATTGAGCGTCTCTCGTAGCTCTCTGCACTCAGAAGAAGCGAGACACAAAAAGTCTCAGCCTTCAACACGCCGAAGCACAAATGCACATTTAACTATGACTTGTACAAGAAATTCTCCGTTTTCAGTCCCGGTCGGGTCAAGTGTGGTGCCATGTGCACAGGCTGTGAGGTGAGAGGAGCTCAGTGTCGAGGCCCTGTCCCCGGGAAGGTGTCCGGGTTTTCATAAACGGAAATATGGTCACCCTAAAGCTGCTTGACCATTTTTATTTGCAGAGTCAAACGCCTGGTCTTTATGGAAACACGTGCGGGAAACGTGGATTATTTTTCAGTGGAAATAATACAAACGTTTAACGCGACAATAGAAGCTCCTGCGGGTTTGTGTCTGTGTCTGTGAGAGTAAATGGACACGCCCCCCTCCTCGCGCTTCCAGATGTGGCTCCGCCCCTTCACCAGATAAACCGATCTCCAGACAATCTGGAACACCTCCCGCTCATCCGCTGTTTCCGGGATTTTTGAGTTGACTTTACGCAACAGGAGCGAGTTAGCGCCATCTTATGACATAACACGAGTCCATGCAGTTCATAAATCTAAGTTCAGTCTGATCACGCTGAACACGGTTTAAATAGCTAATTAAAACGAGATATTAAGATTTTTATGATGATTTTCTTGCTAATCAAAGTGTTTATAGACTTAGACTTGGACACAGTAGCTCACACATCACATTATATATAAAAACACAAAAATGGCAAGAAACTTCTAAATAAGTAACAATAAAACATAAGACATAAATTATATAAATGTATGTACAGTATGTAAAAAACAAATATCGTAATATAAATACAGTATATCCTTGTTATATGTATAAATGTTTATAAATGTAAGTGCACAACATTTCAGTTTTATTCTGACATTGCTTTAGTATTTGATAAAATCAAATATTTATTTTTTCCAAACATTACACTATGAATAAATAGAGATATTAATATTTTTTATGATGATTTTCTTGCTAATCAGAGTGTTTATAGACTTAGACTTGGACACAGTAGCTCACACATTATATATTAAAACACAAAAATAAACTTTTAAATAAGTATCAATAAAAAAAATAGCAAGAGCTCATTATCAATAAGACATAAATTATATAAATGTATGTACAGTAAGTAAAAAAAAAAACAAAAAAAATATCATAATATAAACACAGTATATCATGTACACACATATATATATATATATATATATATATATATATATATATATATATATATATATATATATCATATTATTCAGTTTTATTCGGACATTACTTTAGTATTTGATAAAAAATATATATATTATTTTTTTCAAACATTACACTATGAATAAATTGAGATATTAATATTTTTATGATGATTTTCTTGCTAACCAAAGTTTTTATAGACTTAGACTTAGACACATCACATTATATATATATATATATATATATATATATATATATATATATATATATATATATATAGATAGATAGATAGATAGATAGATATAGATATACTATAATATATATATATCTATAATATATATATATATATATACACATACATAAAAATGGTAATAAATAAAATAGCAAGAGCTCAGTATCAGTAAGACATTTAAATAAATGTATGTACAGTAAGTAAAGAACAAATATCTTAATATTAATACAGTTTATTACAGTTATATACATGAATGTTTATAAATGAAAGTTCGCAACATTTCAATTTTATTCGGACATTATTTTATATATATATATATATATATATATATATATATATATATATATATATATATATATATAGCATATAGTTATAAGCTTGTTAAAAGTCCGTTAATATATGACAAACATAAAAATTATATATATAAAAATAATAATACTAAAAAAACTACGGAAAATTGCTTGTGTGACGTCATAAAAAAGCGCCCCCCCTCCGCCGTCCCTCAAACAGGAAGGTAAACAAACAAGGGCAAGTTGGTCACGTAATGAAACAAAATGCGCAAAGAAATTTTAATCTGAAATAAAAGAGACGCTGTTACAAAGAAAGTTATGATTCAAACACGGAATATATTGTTTATACAGTGAAGTTTAGACCATCGTGAGTTTATTTTGATGTGTTTTGCGGCTGGGAAGCACATTTTACTTCACTTTTCTGCATTCAGTTTTAACTTTTGAACGAAAAATGAGGATTTCTACTAAAAAGCTGCAAGAACTCGCGATATTCACCACTGTAGTGACTGGAGGAGGAGTGGGAGTCATGTACTACCTGATGCAAAGTGAGTACTTTAATCCTTTTGTTATCCAAGAAAAAAAAAAATAAAATAATAATAGTAATTCTGAAGAAAAGCGTGAGTAAATGCTTGAATACTTGAGGTCACATAACATTAAACTGGTTCAGTCCAGTCCAGTATGTTATGTTGTAATAATGATTTAGTAATGTATATTTCCACATAGGATACGACTTGTAGCCACACCTCAGAATCAGTCAGTGTAACATTTTTTTTTTTTTTTTTTTCTATTAAGAACGAAAAAAAAGAAAAGAAAAGGAAAACAGGTTGTTATTTCATTATTCTGCTTTAGTGTCAAACAAACAAAAACAAAAAACGATTTCAACCTCTATTTCCAATATTTAATCTGAAGTTTATTTCAGGTAACACCACTCAAAAAACAGTCTTGGTGTCTATTTAAATTTTATTTTATTTAATCTCTCTGGTTTATATGAAGTTCTGCTGCTAGAACAGGGATGGGCAAACTACGGCCTGTGGACCATATGCGGCCCTTTAAGCTTTTTAATCCGGTCCGCCGAACTTGAAGAACAATAATAATAATAATCATTTTCAGTATTTTAAAGTCATTTCAATAAATAGTAAACACTGTGGAACTTGAACAGCAGATATTTTCTTGTAATGCTTTGTAATGATTTTCAGTTATGGGATATTTGTTATTTTTTTCTCTTATGAGGTGGATTACTAAAAAACTCGATCCATCTGCTCCTGGTCCGGCCCTTCTGTCAAATTTTAGAACCATTTGTGGCCCATGAGTCAAAAAGTTTGACCATCCCTGATTTAGAAAGACTTAACTGAAAAATTGTTGCAATTCTGTGGACAAATATGTCGTCTTCTTTTACAGTGACACATTTGCTTTCACATCCTAGAAAGTCATTGTTTTTTTTCTATGTATGATTTATTTATGCTTTTTTAAAATATAAAAGACAGTTAACATAGAGATGTATAATAGTAGTATAATAACAGTATACAATGTTAACAGTTCACAATGTACACATCTTAAAAAAAGAGAGAAACAGAAAAAAAGGAAGAAAAAAAGGCCTACAAAAAAAGGACAAAAAACACAGAATATGTGCGACTACTAGAAAGTCATTATTGAGAAACTCGTCATGGAGTCAACCTGGAGGACGTCAACTCAAGAAACTTGTTCACTTGACTCCATAGAGCTATAATAAAAATATAATTTTTTGTTATAGATCCATGATTGACACTGCAGCAGAACTTCCGGGGCAAATAAACCAGAGAGAATAAAATATCAAAATTAAAACAGACACCAAGATTGTTTTTAATTTGTGTTATTTCATTAAATATTGGAAATAGAGGTCGAAATTAGTTTTCTTTTTTTTTTTGTTTGACACTAAAACGGAAAAATTAAATAACCTGTTTTTTTTGATTTTATTGATTTTTGTTCGTTCAAAAGAACAAATGTTACATAGACCGATCAGGCCTAGTCCAGTGACAACTATGGGCACTATTGGGCAAGTTACTTTAAAACTGTAATGCATTTTTATTTTTATTTTTATTACTTGTTACTGTCATTTCAAAGTAATTCGGTACATTACAATATTACTGTAGTTATGTCTTATATTACTGCGTTACAGTAAAAAGTAATGCATTACAGTAATTCATTATTTTTATAACACGTTGCTCCCGACACTGACTAGGGGTGTGCATCAAAATATCAATATATTGTATAGTTTAATGTGATACTGGGGACTGTGTCGATATATCATTTTATCATATCAACATTTTGTATGTTTTGGTGTATTTTGTGAAATTATTTTTTTTACAGAGCTTTAGTTTTGTTGTGTGTTTAGAGGAAGGAAGCTCATTTATGCGACACATTTGACATTTTCACTGTTTTAATTATTAAAATGTTTGTGTTTCACATGAACTTTGCACAAGACGTGGTTTAACAAAGACTTTTAGTATCACAGACATGATTTAGCCTTTATTTTTTATTGAACCGTATCGAATCAATTTGAAATATATCGTATCGAATCAAAAGTGCACTGTATCGAGGTTTGTATCGTATCTGAAACTTCTTATTGATCCCCAGCCCTAGTGACAACATTTGGTTTAGGTTGCTTATCATACCTGACAGTTTCGACTGCTCCCTGCGCTCTTTCCTCAGAGTCTCGTGATGTTTCTTTGACATGTCGCTCAGCTGATTTATAAAGTTTTTAGGCACCGTCTTCTTACTGGAGGAGGCAGAAGGACAGTGCCATCTCAACAAACATCATCGCTGGATTAAAGACACAATTGAAATACGGAAACGTGCCCACGGGACGATAAACCGGGACGAGGGGCTTTTTTACTCTCACACACCTGGGATACTGTCCTGAGGAAGTTGGACTGCAGATGGCGCTGTCGTCCTGCCTCTGCCGGTAGGAAAACAGAACCAAAACCTGTTTAAATCAGCTGAGCGACACGACACAGAAACATCATGAGACTCTGTGGAAGACGAAACTGTCAGGTCTGATTCGCAACCTAAAACAAATGTTGTCACTAGGGCTGGGGATCATTTAAGAAGTTTCAGATACGATACAAACCTCGATACAGTGCACTTTTGATTCGATACGATATATTTCAAATTGTTTCGATACGGTTCAGTAAAAAATGAAGGCTAAATCATGTCTGTGATACTAAAAGTCTTTGTTAAACCACGTCTTGTGCAAAGTTCATATGAAACACAAACATTTTAATCATCAAAACAATGACAATGTCAAATTGTTGCATAAATGAGTTTCCTTCCTCTGAACAAAAAAAAACAAAACCGTTGCACTGTAAGAAAATCATTTAGTAAAATATACCAAAAAAAACCTCTTGGTGATATATCGATACAGTCCCCGATATCGATACTGTATCATCATCATCATCAATTAAGAACAAAAATCAATACAGTCACAAAACAGGTTATTATTTCATTATTCCGTTTTAGTGTCAAGCCAAAAAAAAAAAAAAAAAACAGATTTCAACCTCTATTTCCAATATTTAATGAAATGACACAAATTAAAAACAATCTCGGTGTCTGTTTTAATTTTGATATTTTATTTTATTTGCTCCCGATGTTCTGCTCCAGTGTCAATCATGGATCTATAACAAAAAAATATATTTATTATAGTTTTGTGGAGTCAAGTGAAAAAGTTTCTCGAGGTGACAATGTCCAGTGTTGGGGAGTAACAGATTACATGTACTGGCGTAATCATAGTAGAAATTATGAGTAACTGTACTCAGTTACAGTTACTGTTTCAGTGAGTGGTAATTGGATTACAGTTACTTTGTTGAAATAAATGGATTACATTGTGGTATTTTCCTGTTTTCACATTTTGGGTTGTATCCCCCTTTTTTTTTTTTTCTTTTTGGTAATTCCACTCATTGCCGGAAACTAAACCAGGTCTAAAACTAGATCTAAACCAGGACTAAACCAAGACTAAAACCAGGTCTAAAACTAGATCTAAACCAGGTCTAAACCAGGTCTAAACCAGGAGTAAACCAGGTCTAAACCAGGTCTAAACCAGGAGTAAACCAGGTCTAAACCAGGTCTAAACCAGGTCTAAAACCAGGTCTAAACCAGGACTAAACCAAGACTAAAACCAGGTCTAAACTACATCTAAACTAGATCTAAACCAGGTCTAAACCAGGACTAAAACAAGACTAAAACCAGGTCTAAACTAGATCTAAATTAGATCTATACCAGGAGTAAACCACGTCTAAACCAGGTTTAAACCAAGACTAAAACCAGGTCTAAAACTAGATCTAAACCAGGTCTAAACCAGGACTAAAACCAAGTCTAAACCAGGACTAAAACAAGACTAAAACCTGGTCTAAAACTACATCTAAAACTAGATCTAAACCAGGACTAAACCAAGACTAAAACCAGGTTTAAATTAGATCTAAACCAGGTCTAAACCAGGAGTAAACCAGGTCTAAACCAGGTCTAAACCAGGAGTAAACCAGGTCTAAACCAGGTCTAAACCAGGTCTAAAACCAGGTCTAAACCAGGTCTAAACCAGGACTAAACCAAGACTAAAACCAGGTCTAAACTACATCTAAACTAGATCTAAACCAGGTCTAAACCAGGACTAAAACAAGACTAAAACCAGGTCTAAACTAGATCTAAATTAGATCTATACCAGGAGTAAACCACGTCTAAACCAGGTCTAAAACCAGGACTAAACCAAGACTAAAACCAGGTCTAAAACTAGATCTAAACCAGGACTAAACCAAGACTAAAACCAGGTCTAAAACTAGATCGAAACCAGATCAAAACTAGGACTAAACCAGGTCTAAAACAGGATTTAACAGGACTAAATCCCGCTGTGTGGACGTGTCTCCTCGTCTTTTATCAATAATATTTTTAATTTGGTTCAGTAAAGTCTGGACTTTTTATTTTCTTTTATCAGACAAAACATCTCATATTACGATTTCCTCGTCTTTGCTTCTCTACAGCAAATCAAGTAATCCAAAAGTAAACTTCCCAACACTGACAACGTCCGTGTTGCCTCCAGGAAGACCAAACTGTCAGTTCTGAAAACAAACTCTTGGTCTAAAAAAGAACCTATTGAACATAAATTATCGGAAAACCAATTCAACGTCACTGGACTTCTGTAAAACCAAAATAAGTGCTTGTTCTAATATTGGGTCAGTCTTTCCAGTTAATTACAATGTAACTTATTTTTTGTTCCTCATTTTCACCACTCTAGAATTGAATCCTTATTTGTCGTGTCTTTGAGCAAGGCACTTCAGTTCTATCACAGTCTGTGACTCAGTCTGTGGTTTCTGTGGTGTTCGAAGTGGTTATAGACACAAAAAGCAAAAGAATTATGAAAGAATTTTGCAAAAAAATTGAACAGTTAACAGGTTTGACTAATCAACGAGAGTATTATTTTTAGATTCATTACAAAACCAACAAATTGTAATGCAACGCAAGGCTTGTTTATTTGTAGAGCACAATTCGTACACAAAGTAATTCTAAATGCTTTAAAGAATAAGAAAAACATTGAAATCACAATACAAACAAATCAAAACATAAATAATCATCATAAAATGAAAAAGAGAGAGAGGAGTGCAGAATGAAAACCTTTCAGTCAAACGTAACTAAACAGAACAGTTTTGAGTCTGGATTTAAACAGAGTCAGAGTAGAATCTGTCTCACATCTTCAGACTGTTCCAGGTTTTAGCTGCGTGAACCTGAAACTCTGACTTCCTCGTGTTTAGTCGTGACTCTGGGCACCAGCAGGAGGCCGGGACTAAACCAGAACTAAACCAAGACTACAGCAGGAGGCCGGTCCCTGAGCTCCTCACAGTGCAGATGGTTCATGTGGCACTAACATGTGGCCACACCGGTTTGTCAAAGCCTGATCCCGTCAGATCTCAGAAGCTCAGCAGGACTGGGTCTGGTTAGTGCTTGGATGGAGACGCTGGGAAAATCAGGAGCCACAGGAGGCGCCAGTCACAAAAACTGTCGTTGTGTCCTTAGGCAAGACACTTCACTCACATTGTCTAGTATGAAAGTGAAGTGTGTGAGTGTTGGTGGTGGTTGGAGGGACTGACGGCGCCAATTGGCATGGCAGCCATGCTTCCGTCACCACGCCCCAGGGCAGCTGTGGCTACAATAGTAACTTACCATCACCGGGTGTGGAGAAAAAGAATAATGAATCTATAAATGCTCTGCTGTATATAAATAAAAGTAGGGATGGGCATGATTAGTCGATTAATCGATAATTGATCATTAAGAATTTCATCGATTACATAAATTTTATTCGACAAACCGAATGTATGTTGTTGTGTGTGTCGTGACCAAACAGGTGTGTACATGTGTCTCTGCATCAGAAGGAGCGAGACACAAACAGTGGGTCAGTCTGTAACGAACCGAAGCACAAATGTGGATTTAACGATGATTTGTACAAGAAATTCCACACTTTCCGTTGTGTTCGTGACAAGTGTGAGTCCATGTGCACAGTGTATAAAGCAGCACATATGTTTCTGTGTCCAGTGGGAAAAAGTTTTTCCAGGTGAGAGTCGCTCAATGTGGATGACGAGTCCCCACCTCCCTCCCCCCGTACGCTGTCCTGGTTTTGACAAACACAAATATGTTCACACTAACCTGTATTCACCTGAGTCGTGTCTTTTAATCTGACAGAAATTGAACCACATCAGCGACACAAGAGCTGGAGTTTTATCTTCGATTAGTTTATGCAAATTAGCAAACTGAAATTAAACACATTATAATGTCAAACGGGCTGATGTGGCTCTAGAGTTGTTACGGTTTATTTGTCATAAAGTTGAATTTATTTATGCAGATTAGTAGTGCAGATAGTAATAATAATGATGATCATTTTAATATAAAAACGTTAATGATTAATTGATAATCGATCGTTAATTCTCTCGACGATCGATTAAGAAAATTTCATCGAATCCCTAAATAAAAGACTTACTTACTTAACATGAACACACAGATGTTAAGCCAATGATGTTCATTTTGTCTTCTTATGTACTTTAACTTCTTGAGATCTTTTTAAAGACAGTGAAGTGTATTTACCTCGTTGACGTGTTTCTGCTGCTGCATCTTCAGATCTGTCCCCGGTGTTGGTGGTGACGTGTCGTACATCAGCTGTTACTTCCTGTAGGCCTCCTTTCCCTTTCACACACCTGGGACACCCTCCTCCAGAGAACACCGGGCGACGGGAGGCGTGGCCTGCGGGTCCATCAGGTCTGACCACGCCCACAGGAAGTAACAACAGCTGATGTACGACGCGTCACCACCAACACCGGGGACAGTTCTGCAGATGCAGCAGCAGCAGAAACACGTCAACGAGGTAAATACACTTCACTGTCTTTAAAAAGAACCCAAGAAGTTAAATGTCACAGATGGACTTTGGTGCTCGGCCGTGGACAGACTTGTACAAGCAGAGCCGCTTTAAAGTCTCCGAGCCACAGGGCAGAGACCCGAGACCAGGACGCATGTGCTCGGACTTCCTGGTTCGAGTCAGGACGCGAGCTGCAGCGTTCTGGATGTTCTGGATGTTTCTGGATGTTCTGGATGTTCTGGATGTTCTGGATGTTCTGGATGTTCTGCAGTGTCTCACAGCTCGTTCGGAGAGACCAGTGAGCAGAACAGTGTCTAACCTACTGGAGACAAACACATGGATAAGTCTCTCTGAGTCTGATTTAGGCAGTAAACCACTGATTTTTGATGATTTTTTAAATGGTAAAAGTGCAGATGTTTTGCAGTTTGTTTTCGGTTGCTACCCTAGAACGACTATTAAAATACACTTCTTCTCTGAAACCAAAAAAAAAAGCCAGTCTTTCCAGTCAATTATAATGTAACTTCTTTCTTGTTCCTCATTTTCACTACACAAGAATTTAACCCTCCACAGATTAAGAACCCGGTAGCAAAAACAACGGCAGTAGTAGTAATGATATCGGGCCGTTTGTTTGCGGTGTCGTTGAGCAAAGCACTTCGTTTCCGTTTTATTGTGTGACTGTGTCTGATTGTGGTGGTTGGGGAGAGATCGGCGGCCACACTTCACTCGGTCTGACTCGGGGCAGCTGTGGTAGATTTGAAAACCTTGCGTGACCAAAAAGGGGAAGATTTTTGTGCCTTCGTTAATGTTGTTATTAGTTTGTACGACCATAAACGACAAAAACAAATCAAAGCTTGTTAGTTAGTTTATGGACAGTGTTGTGGAGTAACAGATTACATGTACCAGAGTTAAGTAATCAGAGTACAAATTATGAGTAACTGTATTCAGTTACAGTTACTGTTTCAGTGAGTGGTAATTGGATTACAGTTACTTTGTTGAAATAAATGGATTACACGGAGGTATTTTTCTGTTTTCACATTTTGGGTGAACTTTTTTTTTTTTTTTTTCTTCTTTTTTTTGGTAATTCCACTCATTGCCGGAAACTAAACCAGGTCTAAATCAGGTCTAAACCAGGTCTAAAACCAGGACAAAAACCAGGACTAAACTAGATCTAAACCATTTCTAAACCAGGACTAAACCAGGACTAAACCAAGTCTAAACCAGGTCTAAACCAGGACAAATGCTAGGACTAAAACCAGGACTAAAACCAGGACCAAAACCAGATCTAAACCAGGTCTAAACCAGGTCTAAAACCAGGACTAAAACCAGGTTTAAACTAGATCTAAACTAGATCTAAACCAGGAATAAACCAGGACTAAAACCAGGACTAAACCAGGACTAAACCAGGACTAAAACCAGGACTAAACCAGGACTAAAACCAGGACTAAAACCAGGACTAAACCAGGACTAAAACCAGGACTAAATCCTGCTGTGTGGACGTGTCTCTTCTTCTTCTATCAATAATATGTTTAATTTGGTTCAGTAAAGTCTGGACTTTTTATTTTCTTTTATCAGACAAAACATCTTATGTGAAGATTTCCTCGTCTTTGCTTCTCTACAGCAAATCAAGTAATCCAAAGTAATCAGATTACATTACCTTAAATAATTTAATGGATTACGTTACAAACTACATTTTGGGGTCTGTAATCTGTAATCTGTAGGGGATTACATTTTAAAAGTCACCTTCCCAACACTGTTTATGGAACAACATCAGTGATAAGTATAAAGTATTTGCAAAGTTTTCAAAGATACAGAGCTCTGGAATGAATGAATTATGCATTAAATTTAGTTTGTTTTAATTTGTAAGTGAAGTTATAAATGCAAACTTGTTGTTCATGCGCTGTTTTCTTTCTTAGAATTCTGCTTCAATTTCACTTTTGCTTCGGCTTGGAACATTTCTGCCATTTCATCAAGATTTATGTAGTTGTGGTCTGTTTTGTTGAAAAGCAGACCACAACTACAACAGACGAAAATGACTCACCGAAGTAAAAAAAAAAAAAAAAAAAAAAAGGGGGAAGAACCACACAACAAAATTGAACAGTTTTGAAGTTACAGAAAATTAGTGTTAGTCTATTCTGTCTATTAATTCCTAAACAAACGGTTGGAATAACTAAATCCTCTTCGTTGTTTTGTGTTCCAGAGAAATTTGCCGCGTCGGAGTATCACCAGCTCGCCGTGCAGAAGCTGGAGGCGTGTTCTGTCGCCATGGAGAGTCTGGGAGCTCCGCCTCTGAAAGTCTACAACCTGAGACTGACCGATAAACAGAACTACATCGACCAGCACTGGGCCCAGGTAAAACCGGAAGAGCAAAGGAAGAGGTCATGAGCCTTATCCCGGTTACGAGTCTCATCCCGGTTACGAGTCTTATCCCGGTTACGAGTCTTATCCCGGTTACCCGGTTACGAGTCTCATCCCGGTTACGAGTCTTATCCCGGTTACGAGTCTTATCCCGGTTACGAGTCTTATCCCGGTTACGAGTCTCATCCCGGTTACGAGTCTTATCCCGGTTACGAGTCTTATCCCGGTTACGAGTCTTATATCCCGGTTTACGAGTCTTATCCCGGTTTACGAGTCTTATCTTATCTTATCCGGTCCCGGTATGTCTTATCCGGTTTATCCAGAGTCTTATCCCGGTTACGAGTCTTATCCCGGTTACGAGTCTTATTCTGGTTATGAGTCTTATCCCGGTTATGAGTCTTATCCCGGTTACGAGTCTTATCCCAGTTATGAGTCTTATCCCGGTTACGAGTCTTATCCCGGTTACGAGTCTTATCCCGGTTATCGAGTCTTATCCCGGTTACGAGTCTTATCCCATTATGAGTCTTATCCCGGTTACGAGTCTTATTCTGGTTATGAGTCTTATCCCGGTTATGAGTCTTATCCCGGTTATGAGTCTTTATCCCGGTTATGAGTTTTATCCCGGTTACGAGTCTTATCTGGTTATGAGTCTTATCCCGGTTACGAGTCTTATCCCGGTTACGAGTCTTATTCCCGGTTATGAGTCTTATCCCGGTTACGAGTCTTATCCCGGTTAAGTTTATCAGTCTTATCCCGGTTACGAGTCTTATCCGGTTATGGTTAGTCTTATCCCGGTTACGAGTCTTATCCCGGTTATGAGTTTTATTCCGGTTATTCTGGTTACGAGTTATCCTGGTTATGAGTCTTATCCCGGTTACGAGTCTTATCCCGGTTATGAGTCTTATCCCGGTTACGAGTTTTATCCCGGTTACGAGTTTTATCCGGTTACGAGTCTTATCCCGCTTATAGTCTTATCCCGGTTACGAGTCTTATCCCGGTTATGAGTCTTATCCCGGTTACGAGTCTTATCCCGGTTATGAGTCTTATCCCGGTTACGAGTTTTATCCGGTTATGAGTCTTATCCCGGTTACGAGTCTTATCATGTCTATAAGTCTTATCCCGGTTACGAGTCTTATCCCGGTTATGAGTCTTATCCCGGTTACGAGTCTTATCCCGGTTATGAGTCTTATCCCGGTTACGAACAGAAGAAATAGAAATAACAAAACCACAAAAACTTAATCTTATTGTTTGTTTGTTCATTTGTTTGTTTTTTGTCAGGATTTGGACAGTTCTGTAATCTGGGCTCTTTAATATTACAAAAGAAAATCAAAAAATTCCGTTTTACAGGAATATTAACCACAAACGAGTCACACAACAGCATCTCACGGGTTCAGTGTGTGTCATTATAGTTGTTTCTTTTCCATCAGCGTCTGTATCGATGTCGTGAATTTAAGAACTGAAACTGTCTTTGTTTTGGATAGAGGATGTGTATTTGACTCAAAGCCAAACACTGAACCTGTTTGTTTTGTTATGTTTTGGTTTCAGATCAAGATCCCCGTGAAAGGTTCAAAGACCGGAGGATATTTGTACACTTCTTCACACAGAGACGAGAGAGAAAACAGGTGAGACTACGATCTGTCAGTAGACTCTGATCACGCTTATCGGAAGACGTTTGGAAACACGCGGACGATGACTTCCGGTGTATTTCCCGACACTGGGCATGTGATAAAACCGTGGATTCAACAGCAGCGTCTTCACAACCTGACAAAGCTTTTCATGTGGGACGGGACTCTAATCTAAGAGTGTTTACCCAGTCTCAGTTTTGAGTCTGTGTCCCCTGTCTCAGCAGATTTATCCAAAAACGTGGTTGAAATGAGTTTTCCTCCGCCCTTCACATCAAGGCGTCAAAGCGTCCAGTTTCTATGTAAAGTCGATGTGGACGCGCGACTAGAGCGTCCTGCGTTTTTGCAGCGCGAATCGACGCGAAAAGCACCAGCGCGTCCAAGGCGTCAGAGTCAAGAAGTTGAAAATTTGAACTTTTCGCGTTAGATGTGCCGCGTCAACCAATCAGGGACGAGTATCCAGAGACGCAGCGACGTTATTATCAGGAAGAAAAACCCGAGAACCAGAACGAGAACCACAAACATGAGCGGAGCATAAATATATACACCACAATCACAGAGTGGATCGCGAGGACTACACCAGGACCGGACCAGGACTAGACCAGAGACTAGACCGAGACTAGACCGAGACTAGACCGAGACTCGACCGGGACTAAACAAGGACTAGACCAGGAATAGACCGGGACTAGACCGGTATTAGACCAGGACTAGACCGGGACCAGACCGGTATTAGACCAGGACTAAACTGGGACTCGACCGGTATTAGACCAGGACTAGACCGGGACTAGACCGGGACTGATCCAGTGTCATTAGTGGAGTATAAATATATATACGCCCCAGTCGTCGACCCGATCTCCTCCGCTGATGTTTTATGTCATAAAAACACTAAAGTCTCTCAGTCTGGTCTGACATTGTTTTGGGAAAAGACCTGGACCGGGCTCTTGTTTCCAGGGCAACGGACGCGCGTCAAGTATTTTTCTCCCGTTTGTCCACAGCGTCAAAGATGCGCGTCGGGGGCGTCTAAACTCAAATGCAAAGGCTCCAAATAGAGACGTCAAGGCGTTTTTTTAACGCTTTGATGTGAACGGCCCTTTAGAGATCGGGTGAGGAGCTCAGTCACATGGGAGGAGCTTGGAGTAGAGCTGCTGCTCCTCCATGTCAAGAGGAGCAGCATCATTTCCGGTCTCTGGGCTGGCCTGGGAACACCTCGGGGTCCCCCTGGAGGAGCTGGAGGAAGTGTTCGAGGGGAAAGAAGTCTGGGAGTATCTGCTTAGACTGATGCCCCCACGACCTGACCCCGGATAAACGGAAGAAAATGGATGGATGGAGATTTATCTGTCACAACCATCACCACTGATTTGACCTTTGACCTCTGAGTGTACAGCTAAAGTGCAGAAAATGAGGTGGTCTGAGATCTTTACTGTGTTAGAGAATGAGAAAATGTGAACGTTTCAAGTCTGTGTTTGAAGTCTGTATTTTGTCCCATTTCAGAATTAGACCTGAAACACGTTGCTTTATTTGTGTCCGTGTGAGTTGTGTGAAATTCTCCAGTAAAACCCAAAAGTGCAGCTTCTGTGTTTGAATTCATCAGTTAGAACATTCTGAGCTGCTGTCACATAAACATTTCTCAAAAACGAGACACAGCTGAGACAAAATAAACCAACCAATTAAAACAGGTCGTATGAAGTCAGTTTGGACAAAATACGAATAATTGTGTTTTTCCTTTGTAGTGCAGACTAGCGAGCACCAGATTTTCTACCAAAATAACAACGCGACGCTGCCGAATCCTCCCTGTATCACCGAGTAATGCCGGGCGTACACTGTGTGATATTTTGGGTCGTGTCACTCAGCCTCAGCTTAAACTGTACGACCAAATCTCAGGGTTTAGAAATTCACAGCTCACGAATCATGTTCTCACACTGAACGAACCGATGCTGCGCACACTGTACGTTCACATAACGACCCGAGTTTTTGTTCCGGAAAAAGAAAACCACAAAGAAGAATACCACGGAATTAGAAAACCACACACACAATGCTGATCCAGACAAAAAACAGACACAGACTGGTTCTTTGGCAAGTTTGTGTCAGTCCAGTAGTTTTCTCTGCGCGCACGGACAAGCCCAAAAAGAAGAAGCGATGAATCTGCTCAAAGAAATGTCTGGGTAGACATGGCAGACGTGGGCAGTCGTGGACAGACGTGGGGCAGACGTGGGGCAGACGTGGGGCAGACGTGGACAGACGTGGGGCAGACGTGGGGCAGACGTGGACAGACGTGGACAGACGTGGTTCAGACGTGGGGCAGACGTGGACGTGGGCAGACGTGGGGCAGACGTGGGGCAGACGTGGGCAGACGTGGGCAGACGTGGGGCAGACGTGGGCAGATGTGGGGCAGACGTGGGCAGACGTGGGGCAGACGTGGGGCAGACGTGGACAGACGTGGGGCAGACGTGGGCAGACAGACGTGGGACGTGGAGACGTGGGGCAGACGTGGGGCAGACGACGTGGGCAGACGTGGGGCAGACGTGGGGCAGACGTGGAGACAGACGTGGACAGACGTGGGGCAGACGTGGGGCAGACGTGGACAGACGTGGACAGACGTGGGGCAGACGTGGGCAGACGTGGGGCAGACGTGGGCAGACGTGGGCAGACGTGGGGCAGACGTGGGGCAGACGTGGGGCAGACGTGGGACAGACGTGGGCAGACGTGGGGCAGACGTGGGGCAGACGTGGGGCAGACGTGGACAGACGTGGGGCAGACGTGGGCAGACGTGGGCAGACGTGGAGACGTGGGACAGACGTGGGCAGACGTGGGCAGACGTGGGGCAGACGTGGACAGACGTGGGGCAGACGTGGGGCAGACGTGGGTGGGGCAGACGTGGGCAGACGTGGGGCAGACGTGGGCAGACGTGGACAGACGTGGGGCAGACGTGGGGCAGACGTGGGGCACAGACGTGGAGAGATGTGGGCAGACGTGGGGCAGACGTGGGCAGACGTGGACAGACGTGGGTAGATGTGGGCAGTACGGGTTGTCAGTTCTTCAGAAGGAACTAGAAGTAAATAGCATCAAGTTTTTCACCAAACTTCTGTTCTTTGTTGCTGGATCAGCTGCGCCTCCATGTCCTGCATCCAAAACACTCACCGGCGCCATCGTCCTCCACAACCTCATATCCTGCTTCCTCTTCTGTGTCCGCACATGCTCAGTCTGACAGATTCTGGCCAATCGTCTCATGGAACGACTTCAACAGAACGAAACCCTCACGAGAGGCGACTGGATTTCAAACAAGTTTAATATTCTTGTGACCTATGAATGCCGATCTGGAGCTGGTCGTGAGATTTTCTTTACCCCATGTTTACGACACGAAGCACGACACACGATGAAGCCAAAACTCGGCCCGATCCCCAAAACAGTCGCACGAGTAAAAAATCTGCTCAAAAAGGGTCAAAAGTCGCAGTGTTCTTAAGAAGATAGCGGTGTATCTGCAAAATGTGTGTGGAAATTTGGGGTTCAACATGTAAAACTTACCTACAACCTTTATTTATTTTACAAAAAAGGGCCTTGAAAATGATCACCAACAGTCATTGTAGAGAGCCATCCAAGCCAATATTTGTTCAACTTAAAGTGTTGAAAATGCAGGATATTGTCGACTTAAGTCTCCTCAAAGTCATGTATAAAGCAAAGTGCAATTTATTACCTGTAAATATTCAAAAACTGTTTGAGATGAGAACAAGCCACTACAGTTTAAAAGGAACCTACATGTTTAAAAAACCCAGAATCAGAACCAAGGTTATGGAGCGAAGTGTCGCTGTGAAAGGAGTTAAACTTATGGAAGAGTCTTGACAAAGAAATAAAAGAATCAAGTACGGTGACGACATTTTAAAAACATATAAAATCGAATGCACTGTGTCTGTATGAAAAAGAAAACTAAGTTGTGTATAATAATGAAGATTTACTGTTTGCAATTGATCAGTAATTGTGCCTGAACTGATCTGGAATGTTTCGTGATCATCGGTGTTGATGTTTTGTCTTGAAAAACGGAAAGGGGGGCAGATAACATAAGATTTTTTCTTTTTTCTGCTCCTTTTCATTCATTTCTTGTGTGTTTGATGTTGTGACACTGTCGATGTCTTTTTATGCTTTATGAATGAAATAAATAAATTAAATAAATAAAACTAGAAAAGCACTCAGTGAGCGCAGACCTCCGCCAAGGACTACAGTCCCCCTCATATTAATTGTGTTTTCCATAAATATTTGTCTTGTAACTTTCAATTTGGAATATGAAAGAGGATCCCATTGTCCATCCCTGAGTCAAATTTCATGGGGTTTGGTCAATAATTAACCGAGATATTGAGAAACAAAATTTTTTGGCCCCATTTACCACAATGTTAACTAAAATTTCAAAGTGATCCAGAATCCAGGATTTCTTCCGGATCACCCCCAAAATGAAATCAGTTCTTCCTTTTCACATTTCCAACAAATCCTGAAAATTTCATCAAAATCGGTCCATAACTTTTTGAGTTATGTTGCTAACAGACAAACAACAAACAAACAACAAACAAACAAACGCCGGCAAAAACATAACCTCCTTGGCGGAGGTAATAAAATAAAAAATGGCGTCTTGAAACTAAGCGATTAAAGTTGACTCAAACATGCACGAATCACTCCAAGTACAACTTTAAACCATCAATGAGAAGAGAAACAACTGTAACACGGTTAAAAAAATTCAATTTTGCGTAATAGTTTATACGGTTTAAGTTTTTGTGACAGGGCATCAGGTGTAAATGTTGCGGCTGAAGTGCAGTGACGGTGTTTTTTTCCCACAGGTGGCGTCTGAAACAGGCCGTCCTGAAGCTGCGGGAGGGAGACACCATCGACCTCCTGAACCCTCCTCGGACTGAAACTGTGACGACGCAAGAGGTTTTAGACACCGGGGAGTGGGAGTGAGACTCAACCTCAATAAAACATATTTATAAACTCAAGATCTGACCTTATGTGATGATGTTTAATGAGGAGGTATTAAACTTCTACCGTTTGGTTTTCTGTGTCAAAATGTGTGTGTAAATGTGTGTCGTATTCTCCAGCAGCTTCATAAATCTGCCCCAGTCACCAAATCTTCAACCAACAAGCTCCACAAAGGATAAACATTCTAACATGAAGAATTTATCCACAACTATCAAGAGAAGAAAGACGAAAACTTAAAGGAAACAACGAAGACGACGCATTAGAGACACACTGAACAAAACTAATGTTGTGGTCATGAATAAAACAGAAGGAACTTAAATTAAAATTAAAAATGTATTTCATGATGTAAATATTGGCATGGACCAGGACTAAAACAGGACTGAAACAGAACTAAAACCAGGTCTAAACTGTCGGGTGATCAGGACTGAAACCGGAACCAAAAACAGTTAAGTCCTGGTTCAGTTTGAGTTCAGTTCTGGTTCAGTTCTGGTTTAGTCCTGTTTTAGTCTTGTTTTAGTCCTGGTTCGATCGTGGTTTAAACCTGGTGCAGTTTTGGTTTAGTCCTGTTCAGTCCTGTTTTAGTTCTGTTTTAGTCCCTGGTTTAGTCCTTGTTTAGTTTTGGTTTAGTTCTGATTTAGTCCAGTTTTACTCCTGGTTTAGTCCTGTTCTGGTCCTGTTTTAGTCTCGTTTTAGTCCCGGTTTTGTCCTGGTTTAGTCCTGGTTCATTCTTGTTCAGTCCTGTTTTAGTCCCGTTTTAGTCCCGGTTTAGTCCTGTTTTAGTCCAGTTTTAGTCCTGGTTTAGACCTGGTTCAGTCTTGATTTAGTCCTGGTTTAGTCCTGGTTTAGTCCTGTGTTTAGTCCTGGTTCAGTTCTGGTTTAGTCCTGTTTGAGTCCTGTTTTAGTCCTGGTTTAATCCTGATTTAGTCCTGGTTTAGTCCTGGTTCAGTCCTGGTTTAGTCCTGGTTTAGACCTGTTTTAGTCCTGGTTTAGTCCTGTTTTAGTCCTGGTTTAGTCCTGATTGAGTCCAGTTTTAGTCCTGGTTCAGTCCTGGTTCAGTCCAGTTTTAGTCCTGTTTTAGACCTGGTTTAGTCCAGTTTTAGTCCTGATTTAGTCCAGTTTTAGTCCTGGTTTAGTCCTGGTTTAGACCTGGTTTAGTCCTGGTTTAGTCCTGGTTTTAGTCCTGTTTTAGTCCTGTTTTAGTTCTGGTTTAATCCTGATTTAGTCCTGGTTTAGTCCTGTGTTTAGTCCTGGTTCAGTTCTGGTTTAGTCCTGTTTGAGTCCTGTTTTACTCCTGGTTTAGTCCTGTTTTAGTCCTGGTTTAGTCCGGGTTTAGTCCTGGTTTAGTCGTGGTTTAGTCCTGATTTAGTCCTGTTTTAGTCCTGGTTTAGTCCTGGTTTAGTCCTGGTTCAGTCCTGATTTAGACCTGGTTTAGACCTGGTTTAGACCTGGTTTAGACCTACAGTCCCATGTCCCGTGACCCCTGCCCCGATGCTTTTATTTTATTATTTTGGAGCTTTCAAAGATTGTGTATGAACTTAAAGGAACAGTCAGAGTCTCGGGGGCATATGCGCGTGTGGGGCTTTCATCAGGTTTCTCGCTTCCTCTCAAAAGTGTGAATAGTGTACGTGATTTTGTGCTTCCTCTCAAACCTGCCACTTTTATAATGACTCTTGATGCATATAAACAGTTTTGAAAGGAAGAAAATGATAAAGAACTGAACCAAAACAGTCAAAATACAAAAACTAGATGATACTTTCGCAAAATATTTCATGAAATTGCAATTATATTTTGGATAACCATATTTTTAGGACTATAAGTTGCACTTTTTTTCATGGTTTGGGTGTTTCCTGCAACTTAAATTTTCTTAATCGATCTTCGAGAGAATTAACGATCGATTTTTGATTAATCATTAATGTTTTTATATTAAAATTATCATCATTATAAAATAAATAAACTTTACCACATATAAACCGTAACCACTCTAGAGTCACATCAGTTTGTTTGAGATTATAATGTGTTAATGCAGCTTTGATACTTTTTTTTTACTTTTTACAGAAACTAAACTTAAAACCACATGACTCATTTGCATAAACCAGAGGTGTTCACACTTTTTCATCATGTGAGCTACTTACAAAATGACAAATGATCTACCTAATACAAAGCCAAACAAACTGCACTGAAACACTCTGTGCCCCTTTTTTGGCCCTTCCCCCACAGTTTGAGAACCTCTTCTTTAAGAGAACTTCCTCTGGCACTTTACACAAAACTGTGAAAAAAGTGAAGGAAGATTTTTAAACCTGTTTTTTAAAGTTCCAAACTGGAGTTACATTCTTTTCTGGTTTTGCAGTGATATTTACCAGCCTCTGCACGTTTACCAAATCAAACGCACATCGTGACAAACACAGATGCATTTGTGCACTTTTGTTAGACAAACTTCAGCCAAATGTGGCAGTAGGTCTGTTCTGTAGATCCGCTCTATGCTGTAGACCTGCTTTGTGCCAACACTGTAACACAGATTTAGACTGGTTTTTTGCTTCACGTTTGGTCTTGCTCTTCTAATCAGCCGCACTGTGGGAGGGGCTTGTGTTCGCTGTACGCAGGAAGGAGCGAGAGCGTGAAAAGGCGAGGGGCGGCGTGCTGACGTGAGGCAGATGAACAGGTAGGATGTTTAGGAAGTTGAACCTGCCCTGTGATGCACGCTGGTACACGAGGGCACACGCTGTTGCAGACGAGCCGTGCATAGGGAGCGTGTGTGTTTGTGATGCGCCGTAGAGTCTCCGCGGGTTTCAAATGAGCGCACAGGCTGCACTGAGACGCCCCACACGCTCCTGCACCCGCTACAAGTTTTATTACCAACAGCAGCGGCCGGAATGAAATATGATCACACTTGTTGAGTGTCAGACCTCGAGTGAGAGACAAGACCGAGTCCAAACGCGATCGAGTCCGAGACGAGACACGGCGATCTACCCACACGACCTTGGCGATCGACTGGTAGATCGCGATCGACGTATTGAGCACCACTGGCATAAACTATAAGCGCTGCTCTTATCTCTTAGTGCAGCTCTTTATTTAACATCATTTCACTTTATTTATGTTGGTCACTTTATTTATTTTGGCTACCTGTTGTGATGAAAAGACTGAAAAGTGTTTGTTTTTTGGACGCATGCGACTCAACTTTATGTTGCAGTAACCGGGATACTGCGTTTACATGCACCGTGACCAAACCGGGACACTCAAAAAAACTGCCAGAGCCCAAACTTGGGACTGTGAGGCCAAGATTCCAGTGTTTGTGTCAGACGCAGCCTCGTCTCGTTACGCTACACACAACAACTACATTCAGTTTGTTGAATAAAAATTAACGTGATCGATGAAATTCTTAATGATCAATTATCGATTAGTTGACTAATCATGCCCATCCGTAATTTCCAATCCAGTCCATTTTATTTCTAGAGCAAATTTCACAAACAGTTTCCAAAGTGCTGCACAAATACATAATTATAACAGCAATAATAAGATGATAAAATAAACAACTAAAATAATACTAGTCTTAAAATAATAAAACCAGTAAAATAACATAAGAGCAAAATCATAGAATAGAAATAAATAAACCAAAAAGTAAATTAAATCAATAAAAGCAATAAAAACACATAAAAATAAATAAAAAGACACAGAGGAGCACACAACTCATGCGGTGTTAAAAGCCACAGAATAAAAGTGGGTCTTAAGACGAGACTTGAAACTCTCCACATTGAGGGCTGTTCGGACGTGGGGGGGTAGAATATTCCAGAGTGTTCCAGAGCGTTCCAGAGCATTCCAGAGCGTTCCTAGAGCATTCCAGAGCATTCCAGAGTGTTCCTAGAGCATTCCAGAGTGTTTCAGAGTGTTCCAGAGCGTTCCTAGAGCGTTCCAGAGCGTTCCTAGAGCGTTCCAGAGCATTCCTAGAGCATTCCAGAGTGTTTCAGAGCATTCCAGAGTGTTCCAGAGTGTTCCTAGAGCATTCCAGAGCGTTCCTAGAGCATTCCAGAGTGTTCCAGAGTGTTCCTAGAGCATTCCAGAGCATTCCAGAGTGTTCCTAAAGCGTTCCTAGAGCGTTCCTTGAGCGTTCCTAGAGTGTTCCTTGAGCGTTCCTAGAGCATTCCTAGAGCGTTCCAAGAGCATTCCTAGCGTCCCAGAGTGTTCTACAGCATTCCTAGAGCGTTCCTAGCACGTTCCAGAGCGTTCCAGAGCGTTCCAAAGCGTTCCTAGCACATTCCAGTGTTCCAAAGCGTTCCTAGAGCGTTCAGAGTGTTGCAGAGCATTCAGACCACAGAGAAGGTCCCGTCCTCCTGGTTTTAAGTCTCGTCTTAGGTACCCTGAGCTGGAGCTGGACCTCGGGCCTCAGAGCGCTGGGGGAGGGGGTATAAATTTGGATGAGGTCCAAGACGCACTGTGGGGCCAAAACATTCAAAGCTTTAAAAACAAACAATAAAATCTTTCAAATCAATTCTAATTTGGAGTGAGATGGAGAGTTTGTTAAACTTGTTCTGTTCTGTTGTTTATGTTATAGTTTTTCTGAAGAACTGTTCATGTGTGACGTTAACAGTCTGTTGTTCTCTCTTCTATTGTTATTGTTAGAACTTGACTTATAACAGGAAATTTCGCTTCCTGGTCTCTGATTTTACAAAATAAATTTCCCCCAAAAAGTGCAACTTATATATGTTTTTTTCTTCTTCATTATGCATTTTTTGGCTGGTGCGACTTACACTCCGGAGCGACTTATAGTCCAACAAATACAGTAGTCTCTGGAGATGTCCTTGATCTGCCTGGAATGTTCCACAGTGTGACTTTAAGCAGCTCTCCTTTACATTTATTCAATCACAGGTGGTTTTAAAGCTCAAAAACACCTACAAAAACAGACATTCTGACTGTGAGCGGCGTCACCTTTCCACAGATCTGACACAGGTCTTCATGAAATGCAAAGTAAAATGATCAGTTTTGTGGGGCACTGCTTTTTTTGTTTTAACCGTTGGAAAGATCTTGTTTTTTTTTCCGCTGATCGTCACAATAATCAGATGAAGTGTTTGCAGTTCAGCAGAACGGGCCCAGAGCTGAGGTTGAAGTGTTGCACAAACGTCTGTGAAGCAGAAGCACCACATCCTGCCTCATTCATCTTTTATTCATTTTGTCTTTTTGCAGCTTTTCCACACTTTTACTCTTTTACAATTCTTGATTTTAATTCAATCAGTGCCAAATCTGCACAATATATTTACTCATTTCTTCTGTTTTTATTTTGAGTGTCATTCTTTGTTGTTGCAGTCAAGTTGTTGTCCTGTGTCCATGAGTCCCACACAGGCTTCAGCGTTCCCACGGTCATGGAAATCCTGGAAAAGTCACGGAAATCTGTAAAGTCAATGAAAGTTTTAGTATCTCTTTCATGCAACTACAGCATTTTGTTAAGTTTTGTGTCCACTGTCCCAGCATTTTTACCCAAAACCAGTAATTTGTCCCACTTTTACACAAGAAATGTCCCATGCATCCCTATTTTTGACTAATTTCATTCCTGCCGACAGTAAACAGAGACTAAAATTGTGATTTGTTTAGGTAAAATACAGAAAAGCTGCTTAAATACGACCAAAACACAAAGAAAATGTGACTATACTGACTCACAAATGGGCCAAGTGCAACAATTCTGCCTTCATTACACATTTCTCTTTTCACAATTTTATTATTACAGGGTTCCCACGGTCATGGAAATCCTGGAAAAGTCATGGAAATGTATAAATTCAATGAAAGTTTTGGAAAAGTCATGAAATTTGAGAATCTCTTGCACTTAACTACATTGTTCTGTTACGTTTTGTGTCCCCTGTCCCAGCAGATGTATCCAAAACTAGTGATTTGTCCCAGTTTCATACAAGAAATGTTCCCAGGTGTCCCTATTTTTGACCAATCTGATCCCTGCCAATAGTAAAAAGAGACATAATTTGACATTTCTTTGGGTAAAATACAAAAAAATCTGCTTAAAAACGACCAAAACATAAAGAAAATGTGACTATACTGACTCACAAATGGGCCAATTGCAACAATTCTCCTTATTTACATGTTACTCGTTTCACAGTTTTATTATTACAGGGTTTCCACAGTCATGGAAATCCTGAAAAAGTCACAGAAATTTGTATATTCAATGGAAGTTTTGGAAAAATCATGACATTTTTGTTTCTCTTTCATTCAACTACATTGTACTGCTAAGTTTTGTGTCCCCTGTCCCACCAGATTTACCCAAAACCAGTGATTTGTCTCAGTTTTAACACAAGAAATATCCCTATTTTTTAACAAATCTGATCCTGCTGACAGTAAAGAGAGACTGAAATTGTGATTTGTTTTGGTAAAATACAGAAAATCTGCTTAAAAACAACCAAAACACAAAGAAAATGTGACTACACTGACTCACAAATGGACCAAGTGCAACAATTCTCCTTATTTACATGTTACTCGTTTCACAATTTTATTTTTACAGGGTTCCCACGGTCATGGAAATCCTGGAAAAGTCACAGAAATTTGTAAATGCAGTGAAAGTTTTGGAAAAATCATGAAATTTTAGTTTCTCTTTCATGTAACTACATTGTTCTGTTAAGTTCTGTGTCCACTGTCGCACCAGATTTATCCAAAACTAGTGATTTGTCCCAGTTTCATACAAGAAATGTCCCAGGTGTCCCTATTTTTGACCAATCTGATCCCTGCCAATAGTAAAAAGAGACATAATTTGACATTTCTTTGGGTAAAATACAAAAAAATCTGCTTAAAAACGAACAAAACGTAAAGAAAATGTGACTATACTGACTCACAAATGGGCCAAATGCAAAAATTCTCCTTATTTACACGTTACTCGTTTCACAGTTTTATCATTACAGGGTTTCCACAGTCATGGAAATCCTGGAAAAGTCATGGAAATTTGTAAATGCAATGAAAGTTTTGGAAAAATCATGAATTTTTTGTTTCTCTTTCATGCAGCTACATTGTTCTATTAAATTATATGTCCCCCGTCCCAGCAAATTTATCCAAAACTAGTAATTTGTCGCAGTTTTACACAAGAAATGTCCCAGGCGTCCCTATTTTTAACCATTTTGATCCCTGCTGACAGTAAAGAAAGACTGAAATTGTGATTTGTTTTGGTAAAATACAGAAAATCTGTTTATAAACAACCAAAACACAAAGAAAATGTGACTATACTGACTCACAAATGGGCCAAATGCAACAATTCTCCTTCATTACACATTACTCGTTTCACAGTTTTATTATTACAGGGTTCCCAGAGTCATGGAAATCCTGGAAAAGTAACAGAAATTGAAAATGTCATTGTCCAGGCCATGGAAATTTCTATATCCAATTAAAGTTGTGGAAAAGTCATGACATTTTAGTATCTCTTTCACACAACTCCAGTGTCCTGTTAAGTTCTTATTTGACTATTCTGATTATTTCTGAACGTTTGCGCCTTTTGTTTATTAAAATAGACGACAATAAATGCACTGACAGGATTTTGAATGTTCAAAAAATATAATTCCAAACCATAAATTGAGTGGAAAGTGTTAACATTTCATATTTAGCTCTAAAAGTCTGATCAATTCTACACAGGTCGTCATGAAAAATTCACTTTAGGTCATAAAAAAAGTCATGGAAAAGTTTTGAAATTTTGTCAGACAGGGCTGTTGGGAAGAAATGATTGAATTTTTGAGACATATTTCAAGTCTGTTTTCATTTTCTAGAGCTGGATGTCTCATGTTTGTGCCGGAAATAACTTAAAGTCTGCACGTATTTATGAACCTTATGGGTGATGACATTTCCTGGACACATATTTATACACGAATATTTATGGACAAATAGACGCATCAAGAATTTCAGACTTCTGGTCATCGCTCAATTCATACTGGGAAGGATTTTCTGAAAAAGTGAGCATCAAACCTCCATGTTTGTTTTCCCAGTGGGATGTGTCGATCTTTTCAAGTCTTTTGAACCATATCACTTTTGTTTCTGGTTCTGATATTGTCAGATTTTAGTTTTGGGATTCGGACATCGTTAATTGTGTGGTTGTTGGATCCTAACAGCGGAAAACGACTCGAGAAATGTGTTTGTGAACTTCATAAATGCAAAAGTGAATCAGATGTGTGTGACTCAAACCTCTGTTCAAACTGTTTCTCTTCCCAACGGAATTGAAAAATAGTGAAAGGTGAAGGCGATGGGCAGGATTGATTAACAGGAAGAACCAAAAAGGAAACATTTGTCTGACTAAATCTTCCTGAGTTTGTAGAGAACATTTTGTATGTGGAGCGACGACAAAACAAAATCCGGTTTGTTAATGGAGAGGAGCAGAAGACAAACAGACTGAGCTGCACTTTCTTGTTCTTGTGGTTTTACAGAAACATCACGTCTTTGTCTCTTTGCAGTGGAAGATGTTTCTTAGTGCCTTTCACTTTCGCGATGACTTTTTAAATTCGTAACTGAGGTTGAGCGAGGGATCAGGGTTTTGTTTTGTCGTCGCTCCACATACAAAATGTTCTCTACAAACTCAGGAAGATTTAGTCAGACAAATGTTTCCTTTTTGGTTCTTCCTGTTAATCAATCCTGCCCATCGCCTTCACCTTTCACTATTTTTCAATTCCGTTGGGAAGAGAAACAGTTTGAACAGAGGTTTGAGTCACACACATCTGATTCACTTTTGCATTTATGGAGTTCGCAAACACATTTCTCGAGTCGTTTTCCGCTGTTAGGATCCAACAGTCACACAATTAACAATGTCCGAATCCCAAAACTAAAATATGACAATATCAGAACCAGAAACAAAAGTGATATGGTTCAAAAGACTTGAAAAGATCGACGCATCCCACTGGGAAAACAAACATGGCGGTTTGATGCTCACTTTTCACAAAATCCTTCCCAGTGTGCAAATTCTTGATGCGTGTGTGTATTCATGAACAGATATTTCCGGACAGATTTCTGTGAAGAGATAATTATTCGGAAACATTTATGGACAGATGTCTGAAAGTAAAACTATCACCTCATCACAAAGTGCAGGATGTGGTTGATGTTTCACAGTCCAACAGGTGCAAACAAAGACACGACCTGTAAGAAGTTTCATATTTACTGAAGACTCCAGTGACGAGAAAAGGTCCAGCGTCACGTTATCAGTCCAATCCTCGGCCTCTCACCTGCCTCGACTCTGCACCCACGGGCTTCTCTCTGCCTCGGGTGCAACTTTATGCTTAATTAAACGAAGGGAAACTCCAAAAACATGACTTATGTTTGAAAAGAGGTGACTGGGCCTCTTGTTCTTTTGATGGCCTTTGATAAAACAACAACTTAACCTTTTTAGATTAAAGAAACGGAAACACCTCGCAGTTTCCTCGAGATCGCTTTCTACGCTATCTGCAAACATGTGAAGCTTCTTGTCTTTGCACAAAATAAATGTGCACGTATGTAGGGATGTTTGTGCGATACTCTGCTCCTTTTAGAGTCAAATTTAAAGAGCCCAGAGTCACAGAAGTTTGAGCTGAACTATAACGAAACTCAGTAAAACCACAGTGAAACCCACAGCAACAGACGCGAGCTCCAACAGCCACATCAAATCAACAACATCCACAGCGTTTTACCATCTAAAAAAACAGCAAAAATCAAAGGTTTATGGCCCACACTGGAAAAAAAACAACATCTACACTGAAAAAATTGTTCAAGAGGGGTTGTTCAAATTGCAAAAACAAATTTGACAACAATAACAGGACTTTTTTACATTTCTCTGTCCAGCATGTTTAAATCTTACAAAGGTCGCTTGATTGTGGCGGATGTTAGACCTGCATGTTTTAACCAGACTGAGGAAGCATGACTTTATTATCATTTCTGGTGAGGCTCCTCCCTCTGGAATTCTCCTCCCCAATTTTTTGGAGGGAAAATTCAAATGCAGCAGGACACAGGACAGATCCAGGAGCAGAGACACACAGTGTGGAGCAGGAGGATTATCAGAGCTGATGTGGAGGTGAGACTTTTTAAAGATTTTATATGTTTCTCCAGCCTAGAATGTCGTCATTGTTAAAACATGTTTGTGGTGTTTTATTTGAAATTAGAGTTAATGTAAGGACAGCTTGAAACAAATAGTATTTGACTGTCCATCTACAAGAGTGTACAGAACGAGAAAGAGAGAGAGAAAGAGAGTGCAAAACCCTATAGACGCACAACTTTCAGTCAACAGGTTTTATCAGTCAAGGGCACAGAAATCTGGAACAACATCCCAGCTGCTATAAGAGACTCCACCACATTCAGTTCATTTAAAACTAATCTGAAGCGACGGCTTAAGAGAAACCAGATCTGTGATCACTAATGTTCTGCTCCTATGTAAATGTCAGTGTTGTGTGTCATGCTTGTGTGTTTGTCTATTGTGACGCGTTTTATGTTCTTATGTTTTGTGTCTCTGTGTCTCTGACCTGCCAGGGACGACAGATGAAGCCTTAGGGCTGATTCTGGCGTATTTACAAGTGTATGTTCATGAATATGCATTGTCCCTTTTAAATAAATAAATAAATAAGTGTGACAGTTGTACTAAGATGTGAATGTGTTTGTTCCAGAGTCTTGTACAAACACAGAGTGACGTCCAGGTTCTGCTGAAGCTGTGGGGAAGTTCATGAATGTTACAGCTGATGTTTCAGGAAAAAGGAAGATGTTTGAGAACCAACAAACCACAGAGCACAGATGAACAAAGTAAGTAAAACAACTAAAATGATTTTAAACGAATTTTTCAAAATGAACTTCCTATTGAAACAGTTCGTGTTTGTACAGGGTGATGTGACACTAGGAGACTTTATACCAGATGCCCTCCCTGTTACTGTGTTTAGAGGAAGAAAAGCAGCACACGGTGAGTTTTCTTTCTGCAGATACAGTTTCTAATGTTCTTGTGATTCTGTTCTGGTCCATTATTGTAGTAATAAGTGCTTTAAGTGTATTTAAACATGTACAACAGAGTAGATCATCATAATGTGATCATCATGTGTTATTCTGTGTCCACAGGCAGAGACCAGAGCTTCTTCACTGGAATAAATCTTCACACTGTCCAGCTCCAAACTGTGTGTCTCTGTACTTGTGTGTCTCTGTGTGTTTGATTCTGTTTAAGACAATACAGAACTGTGTAAAACTAAAGACTGTTTTTGTATTATTTTACAGAATTAGATCAATTAAATTAAATTATACATTGTGGGGAAGCTGGCCAAAGTGGTCGAAGTAGGAGGCAGATGACACAAAAAAAAAAGGTGTCTTACGTGGACAAAATTTATTTAAAAAAACAGACTTCTGGGTTTAACCAACAAAAATACAAATAGACAAAAAATAAGTAACTCAAAGCAAAACACCAAATACCTGCACAGAAGTCTCTCCCTAATTAGTGACACCTGCTTGCCTTTTATACTCCGCCCAGCATTCCCCCAGGTGAGTAACAATTCCAGGTAAAGCAAAGCAAAAGGTGTCTTTCCAAAATCAAAATGGTTAACATAAATTAAGGTGAGTTTAAAATAAGACAAAGGCCCACTTTGTCACATACATATTTATACATTTCATGATAAGGCAACATAAGATAAATATGTATATTCAGCATGATTTGATAAAATTTCATCAACATGAAAAAGTGATGTTCATGTTCTGAGAAAAGTATGTGTAGAGGAGATCGAAATAAGTTTCAAAGCCTAAACATAATTTTATTGCAGCAACCGCTTTCCATAACTTTTTTACACAAATCCAGCAACCTTTTTTTTTCAGTGTAGGTAAGTTAAAATGATTTAAATTAAGAATGTTCGACTTTATTTGAGTCGATTCAGCTTCACAAGTCAAATTATCCACTAATGGAATAAGAGTGGTTTTCGTTAATTCAAGCAACATTTGATTTTGTTTCTTATTTTAAGTGAAGCAAGATGTATTTTCAGATTTTAAGTACAAAAGCTCTTATTCCACTGGTAGATCATCACCCAGTGCCTTCGCTCAATTACATTTTTCTCCAGCGACTAGTTCAGGAATCAGAATACACTGGACGATTCGCAAAAACCCCAAAAGTGCGAGTTCGGGCACGAGCCAATCAGTGAAGAGACAGACATTCTGTGTTGGCGACGATTCCTGAGAGGATTTAAAGCTGGAAAAAAGAGAATGTTTGGTGAATTTTATCAAGGGGAAAGACGTTATTGTTCTTCTTCCTACATTTGGATTTGGTTCATTACATACGTCACGACCAAATAGCAGAGATTTTCTTAACACAAGTCGTCTGAACTTGGTTAGATTTTGTTTTTTGCAGTCTAAATCAAACTTGGAGAAACTTATCCATGCGTTTGTCTCCAGAAGGTTAGATACTGTAATGTTCTGCTCACTGTTCTCTCCAAACAAGCTGTAAGACGCTGCAGAACATCCAGAACATCCAGAACATCCAGAACATCCAGAACATCCAGAACGCTGCAGCTCGAGGCTCGGGGTCGTATCCAACTGACTCTGATCCAAAGGGGCCGGATCAGAAAACTCATGTCATATAAACCCCAAAAATAAAAATAAGTTCAAATATTTGTGCAGAGAAACACAAATCTATTACAGAAATCTTTTTTAATTGATGAACTCTTTTTTTTACAAAATATTATAATATTATGAACAACCTGAAACTTTAAGAAAAATACAATTTCAACACAATGTTTTAACATGAACTTGTATAAATAGGAATAAGTCAATTTTTGTTGTAAAATCCTGCACTCGGCTCCACTTTTCTCATGTTGGACATTTTTCTGATGAGGGTGTCACGGTCAACAGTCAAAACGATCGTCCTTTAAGAGCGTTTGGAAAGAGACAAGTCTTCATTTGTGCTGCTCTGGTGGGAGGGGCCACGTACAGAGACGCTGGAGACGCTGCTGTGATAAACACCACAGAAAATTAATACGATTTTAATAAAAAATAGAATTTAAATATTTGAGTACAAAATCAGACGAGGGCCAGATTAAAGGTCTTGGAGGGCCGGATCTGGCCCCCGGGCCGTATGTTTGACACCTCTGATCTACAGTGTTTATGTTTATATGTTGTAAAGTTGAATTTATTTAAGCAGATTAGTAGTGCAGATAGTAATAATAATGATGATAATTTTAACATAAAAACGTTAATGATTAATTGATAATCAATCCTTAATTCTCCCGACGATTGATAAAGAAAATTTAATCAAATGCCCATCCTTAATTCCCACCAAGACAGAGTGGGACACTTGAGTCGGTATTCGTGTCCATATGTGAATATCTTGGAGATGTGTCTCTTGTGTTTTAGATGAGAAATTATCATTTAATTGAATATTTCACATTATAATGTCAAACGGGCTGATGTGGCTCTAGAGTGTTTATGTTTATATGTTGTAAAGTTGAATTTATTTATGCCAATTAGTAATAGTAATAATAATAATGATACTTATATAAAAACATTAATGATAGTATGAAAATAATGTAATAATGAATTCAAATGAAAATACTTCAAGTTGAAGCTTTTCTCAGCAATTTTTAGTTGAGATTTAAAAAAAAAAGATTAATTAGATGAATTAATTACAGATCATAATTAATTAACCTCTCAATTTTTTTAAATCGCTTGACAGCACTATTAGTAACAATTAATAAATATTAACAAAAGGATTAGGTCATGATTAGTTACTGTGTGTGTATCCAAAAAATTGCAAAGTAAAAAACCACAAAAGCAGAGACGGGAGGGAGCGTGCAAACTTGTGAAAATAAAAAAAAAAATGCTGCAGTAGTTCTTAGTAAACGTCCTTTAAATGGGCACGTCTCCTGTCTGCTAATTCGTGCACAAAGCCACACACGCACAAAAAAAAAAAAAAAAAAAAAAAAAAAGAAACAAAGCACCAGCCCACTTTTTTAAATCACCACAGAAACACAAACGCACACACAGAGTCACATCCTCCCAGCCTCAGGGACCTGCAGCCTCCACCGACGGTGAGTCAAAACTAAAAACGCAACTGAACAAACACAAACACGCGCAATATGTTAAAGAATTTTTAGTCATATTTACGTCAAAACACACAGACGTTTCTCTGATTTAGTCACTTGGTTCTTAGTTCTCACAGATGAGCGCACACTGCAACCAAATCCATTCACCGAAATCCATTCACGCTTTTTGTAAATTAAAGCCGCACTGTGGAACTTTTTGGTTTGTCGCCTGCTCTTCCAGCGGAGGTGTCAGTGCTCCATGAATTATTATAAATCAAGGGAGTCAAAGTCAAATTCAGAGTGACAAAATTAAGAACTGGGACTAAATCGTGGACCAAACGAAATATTTATTGCAAACTTTCAACATTTCTGCAGTTATTACAGTTATTTTATCGTGTAGGATCATGTTCTGAAAACAAAATTTGATGAAAAACGACCTTTTGTAAGCTGAAAATTGAAAAAAAAAAAACACACTTTGTACAAAAAATGCACAAGAGATAGAGAAGTAAATAAAAGTGAAGATACAAAAACGTGTTTGATTTACATTTTTGTGTATTACTGTAGTACTTTTGAGGATACTACATCACAGTACTTCAGTTCATTTTGTCTTCTTATGTACTTTAACTTCTTGGGTTCTTTGTTAAAGACTTTAAAAAGAATCCAAGAAGTTAAAGTTTGTTTCTGTAAATCAGGAATGGAAAACTCAAATTCACAAAGGGACAAAAATTAAAAACTGGGACTAAATCGTGGGTCAAACTAAATATTTATTGAGAAATTTCAGCATCTCTAAAGTTATAACAGTTATTTTGTCATTAAGGATCATGTTCTGTGTATTTCCCTCTGTTTTACTCTATTGTTTTGTGTATTACTGTAGTACTTTTGAGGATACTACATCACAGAACTTTAGTTACATCCAAAGTGCACGTTCAAATTTAAGCCAAAGATGTTCATTTTGTCTTCTTTTTAAACACAGTTACATCCAAAGTAAAAAACAGAAGTGGAACGGACATGTTCTAGTTTGTTCCCGTAAATCGGAGTGTGTCAAACTCAAATTCACAAAGGGACAAAATAAAAAAACTGGGACCTTTTCTTATTAAAATAAATGTTTAATAATAGTTTTGCTTAAATATTGAATCCAGAACAAGCAAAATATAAATTAAATATGTTTTTTGTTTATTTATTTCATTCATAAAGTATAAAAAGTCATCAACAGTGTCACAAAAGGAGCAGAAAGAAAAGAAATCGTATGTTTTCTGACGCCTTTTTTTTCCCCTTTTCAAGACAAAACATCAACACCGATTGTTACTTAAAAACATTTCACATCAGTACGTTTCAGTTCAGGCACAATTATGAATCAATTGCAAACAGAAATCTTCACTTTTATGCACAACAACTTCGTTTTCCTTTTACATACAAACACTTTGCATTCGATTTTATGTGTTTTTTTTAAATGTCGTCATTGTACTTGATTCTTTTATTTCTTTGTCAAGACTTTTCTGTAAGTTTACTCCTTTCACGTCGATGCTTCGCTCCATAACCTTTTTTTTTTTAACATGTAGGTTCCTTTTAAATTCTAGTGGCTTCTACAAAGTGAATAAAGCTGCACAATTTAGTGAGAACTTTACTTGATGCAACATGGCGATCGCTTGGGAAATTTTGCCTTTAGTGTAATAACAAAATTTTAAATAAATAGTTAGGGGTGTAACGATACCCAAATCTCGCGATACGATATCGTCACGGTACGATATTTATTGCTATATCGTGGGAAAGTTCACGATTAAGGACGTAACAGCATCCGAATCTCTCTGGACGATATTTTCACGATGCACATCTCACGGTACGATATTTATTGCGATATTTTGTGGAGGCTAAAACTGTTAACATGCTTCTTTTTTCCTCTTAAAATGCCTCGACAAGATTTAATCCAAAGAACTAAGACTTAAAAGTGTTAGAACTGTACGATATTTATTGCGATATCATGAGAAAGATCACGATATGGTGGGGAGGCTCACGATTAGAAATGTAACAATATCTAAATCTCTCGGTACGATATTTCCACGATATACATCTCATGGTACGAAAAATATCAAAATATCGATATATCGTATCGTTTAATGTGATGATACAGTATCGATATCGGGGACTGCTGTATCGATATATCGCCAAGTCTATTTTTTGGTATATTTTACTCAGTTATTTTGTTACAGCGCTAGTTTTTTTTTTTTGCTTGTTCAGAAGAAAAAAAACTATAATTTATGAGAAACATTTGACATTTTCACTGTTTTGATGATTAAAATATTTGTGTTTCATATGAACTTTTGCACAAAAATTGGTTAAACAAACACTTTCGGTGTCACAGCCACGATTTAGCCACTATTTTTTATTGAACCGTATCGAATTGATTTGAAATATATCGTATCGAACCGAAAAAGCACTGTATCGAGATATGTATCGTATCGTGACCTATGTATCGAGGTATGTTATCGTATCGTTGCCTATGTGTATCGAGACATGTATCGTATCGTTGCCTATGTATCGAGACATGTATCGTATCGTTGCCTGTGTATCGAGACATGTATCGTATCGTTGCCTATGTATCGAGACATGTATCGTATCGTTGCCTATGTATCGAGGTATTTATCGTATCGTTGCCTATGTATCGAGGTATTTATCGTATCGTTGCCTATGTATCGAGGTATTTATCGTATCGTTGCCTATGTATCGAGACATGTATCGTATCGTTGCCTGTGTATCGAGACATGTATCGTATCGTTGCCTATGTATCGAGACATGTATCGTATCGTTGCCTATGTATCGAGACATGTATCGTATCGTTGCCTATGTATCGAGACATGTATCGTATCGTTGCCTGTGTATCGAGACATGTATCGTATCGTTGCCTATGTATCGAGACATGTATCGTATCGTTGCCTGTGTATCGAGGTATTTATCGTATCGTTGCCTATGTATCGAGGTATTTATCGTATCGTTGCCTATGTATCGAGATATGTATCGTATCGTTGCCTATGTATCGAGACATGTATCGTATCGTTGCCTGTGTATCGAGACATGTATCGTATCGGCAGCTTCATAATGATACCCAGCCCTAATATTTATTGCGATATTTTGTGGAGGTTAAACATCTAAAACTGTTAAAAATTCTGCTTCTTTTTCCTCTTAAAAGATTTAATCCAAAGAACTAAGACTTAAAAGTGTTGGAACTGTTATTTCTTCTTGTCGTCTGCACTGAAACGGAGCAAAGGATCATGGTCTATGTAGTTCCCTCTGTCTTTTTTTTTTAGCTCTTGCTGCAACTTAACTCTTCATTTAAGCAAAGAGACTTGTAATTCAATATCGTATCGAATCTTTGTATCGGTATCGATCGCGACGGTCCACGATATCATTGTGAAAACTCTGACGATACGATATCACGATATTTCGGTTATTCTTACATCCCTATAAACAATGTCTCTAAAGTCTCTCTGAGTCTGACATGTCTGCAGTAATTCCTCCTGTGAATAGGCTCGCCTTTCCACAGATCCGACCTGTAACGTGGTAGTCTGTGGAACGTTCTAGACAAAGCAATAACATTTACATAGAGACGAGCGGGTGGCGGACCTTTCACGAGAAAAGTTACGCCGCCGTGCTAAAAAAAAAGTACGATACTGGAGCAAAAGTAAAAGTATCACGTGAAAAAGTCGACTAAAGTAAAAGTATTAAAGTACCTGATTAAAAATGTACTTAAAGAGTAAAAAGTAAAAGTATTTTGCACAGATTTTGACATAGATTAAAGCTTCAAATGTAGTTTTCGTTTGTTTGAATTACAAAACACTTTCCGGCAGGTCTTAAACGATAATCAGAAATACTTTAACTTTTTCAGTCCTGTCCAAAAATATACTCGAGTAGAAAGTACTGACACTTGATCTCTCCACTTTAAAAACCTAAATATTCTACTTCAGTACCAGGATTTTAATACTTTTAGGACAAAACGTGCAGCTACACTCAGTCACAAAACGAACGCACAAATAAAAATGTGAAAATTTGATCTGAGAAAGCTGAATTTGGGCCAAAAAGTGCAAAAAATTGTGCTAAAAAGTGCAAAAACAAGAGCGGTAAATCTTTATATAGTACAAATTGTGAAACATACACATTATAAGTTGTTGTATTTGCAAAGAAAACCATTTTGAAAACAAGAATAGTGCCAAAATTTGATGAAAAACTACCTTCCTGCAGGAAAAAAAAACGTGTTCGATTTTCATTTTTGAGTAAATTATCTCATCTTTATAAGACGCAAAAAGAAGAAGTGAAAAACAGATGGTTTAAGTTTTCCATATCAGCGATTTCTGTTCCTTTTTTCGATGAGCAGATCTTGAGTCATTAACTAGAAGAGCGCCGCCTGTGTGTCCTTGGGCAAGACGCAAGATCCTGCCCACGAAACGAAGGAGTGTTGATGTGGTTGGTGGTTACACGTGGCTGAGGAAACGCAGAGTGACTCAATCGGAGCGAACCAGGATCTTACCTCAGCAGAAAGAGCGTGACGAAACTTTTACAACAGACTCGATTTGACTCACGATATAATTATATTTGTCCCGCGAGATCGTTTCCAATCTGGATCAGAGCCGCAGATCGACGACAGACACATTATTTATTCAAAATGTTGTTATTATTTTATATTCTGTTTGTTCTGGATTCAGTGTTTAAGCAAAACACTGAAATGTCCTGGTTTAGTCCTGTTTCAGTTCTTTTTTAGTCTTGTTTTAGTCCTGGTTTAGTCCTGTTTTAGTCCTGGTTTAGTCCTGTTTGAGTCCTGTTTTAGTCCTGTTTAGTCCTGGTTCAGTTCTTTTTTAGTCTTGTTTTAGTCTGATTTAGTCCTGGTTTTTTAGTCCTGTTTAGTTTTTAGTCCTGTTTAGTCCTGTTTAGTCCTGGTTTAGTCCTGATTTAGTCTTGGTTTAGTCCTGATTTAGTCCTGGTTTAGTCCTGATTTAGTCTTGGTTTAGTCCTGATTTAGTCTTGGTTTAGTCCTGGTTTAGTCCTGATTTAGTCTTGGTTTAGTCCTGATTTAGTCTTGGTTTAGTCCTGGTTTAGTCCTGATTTAGTCTTGGTTTAGTCCTGATTTAGTCTTGGTTTAGTCCTGTTTTAGTCCTTTTAGTCCTGATTTAGTCTTGGTTTAGTCCTGATTTAGTCTGGTTTAGTCCTGTTTAGTCCTGGTTTAGTCCTGATTTAGTCTTGGTTTAGTCCTGATTTAGTCTTGTTTTAGTTCTGGTTTAGTTCTGTTTTAGTCCTGTTTTAGTCCTGTTTTAGTTTTTAGTCCTGGTTCAGTCCTGGTGTTGTCCTGTTTTAGTCTTGTTTTAGTCTTGTTTTAGTTCTGTTTTAGTTCTGTTTTAGTCCTGGTTTAGTCCTGTTTGAGTCCTGTTTTAGTCCTGGTTCAGTTCTTTTTTAGTCTTGTTTTAGTACTGATTTAGTAATGGTTTAGTCCTGATTTAGTCTTGGTTTAGTCCTGATTTAGTCTTGGTTTAGTCCTGGTTTAGTCCTGATTTAGTCTTGGTTTAGTCCTGATTTAGTCCTGGTTTAGTCCTGATTTAGTCTTGGTTTAGTCCTGGTTTAGTCCTGGTTTAGTCCTTTTAGTCCTGGTTTAGTCCTGGTTCAGTTCTTTTTTAGTTTTGTTTTAGTCCTGGTTTAGTCCTGGTTCAGTTCTTTTTTAGTCCTGCTGTAGTTGTTTTAGTCTTGTTTTAGTTCTGGTTTAGTCCTGTTTTAGTCCTGGTTTAGTCCTGTTTGAGTCCTGTTTTAGTCCTGGTTCAGTTCTTTTTTAGTCTTGTTTTAGTCCTGATTTAGTCCTGGTTTAGTCCTGATTTAGTCTTGGTTTAGTCCTGGTTTAGTCCTGATTTAGTCTTGGTTTAGTCCTGAGTTTAGTCCTGGTTTAGTCCTGATTTAGTCTTGGTTTAGTCCTGATTTAGTCTTGGTTTAGTCCTGGTTTAGTCCTGATTTAGTCTTTTAGTCCTGGTTTAGTCCTGATTTAGTCCTGGTTTAGTCCTGATTTAGTCTTGGTTTAGTCCTGATTTAGTCCTGGTTTAGTCCTGATTTAGTCTTGGTTTAGTCCTGATTTAGTCTTGTTTTAGTCCTGTTTTAGTCCTGTTTTAGTCCTGGTTCAGTCCTGGTGTTGTCCTGTTTTAGTCTTGTTTTAGTCTTGTTTTAGTTTTGTTTTAGTTCTGTTTTAGTCCTGTTTGAGTCCTGTTTTAGTCCTGGTTCAGTTCTTTTTTAGTCTTGTTTTAGTACTGATTTAGTCCTGGTTTAGTCCTGATTTAGTCTTGGTTTAGTCCTGAGTCCTGATTTAGTCTTGGTTTAGTCCTGATTTAGTCCTGGTTTAGTCCTGATTTAGTCCTGATTTAGTCCTGTTTAGTCCTGATTTTAGTCCTGGTTTAGTCCTGATTTAGTCCTTGGTTTTAGTCCTGGTTTAGTCCTGATTTAGTCCTTGTTTAGTCCTGGTTTAGTTCTTTTTTAGTTTTGTTTTAGTCCTGGTTTAGTCCTGGTTCAGTTCTTTTTTAGTTTTGTTTTAGTCCTGGTTTAGTCCTGGTTCAGTTCTTTTTTAGTTTTGTTTTAGTCCTGGTTCAGTTCTTTTTTAGTCTTGTTTTAGTCCTGATTTAGTCCTGGTTTAGTCCTGATTTAGTCTTGGTTTAGTCCTGGTTTAGTCCTGATTTAGTCTTGTTTTAGTCCTGATTTAGTCCTGGTTTAGTCCTGATTTAGTCTTGGTTTAGTCCTGATTTAGTCTTGGTTTAGTCTTGTTTTAGTTCTGGTTTAGTCCTGTTTTAGTCCTGGTTTAGTCCTGTTTGAGTCCTGTTTTAGTCCTGGTTCAGTTCTTTTTTAGTCTTGTTTAGTCCTGGTTTAGTCCTGATTTAGTCTTGGTTTAGTCCTGGTTTAGTCCTGATTTAGTCTTGGTTTAGTCCTGGTTTAGTCCTGATTTAGTCTTGGTTTAGTCCTGATTTAGTCTTGGTTTAGTCCTGGTTTAGTCCTGATTTAGTCTTGGTTTAGTCCTGATTTAGTCCTGGTTTAGTCCTGATTTAGTCTTGGTTTAGTCCTGATTTAGTCTTGGTTTAGTCCTGGTTTAGTCCTGATTTAGTCTTGGTTTAGTCCTGATTTAGTCTTGTTTTAGTTCTGGTTTAGTTCTGTTTTAGTCCTGTTTTAGTCCTGGTTCAGTCCTGGTGTTGTCCTGTTTTAGTCTTGTTTTAGTCTTGTTTTAGTTCTGTTTTAGTCCTGTTTTAGTCCTGTTTTAGTCCTGGTTTAGTCCTGGTTTAGTCCTTTTTTTTAGTCTTGTTTTAGTCCTGATTTAGTCCTGGTTTAGTCCTGATTTAGTCCTTGGTTTAGTCCTGATTTAGTCTTGGTTTAGTCCTGGTTTAGTCCTGATTTAGTCTTGGTTTAGTCCTGGTTTAGTCCTGATTTAGTCTTGGTTTAGTCCTGGTTTAGTCCTGATTTAGTCCTGGTTTAGTCCTGGTTCAGTTCTTTTTTAGTTTTGTTTTAGTCCTGGTTTAGTCCTGGTTCAGTTCTTTTTTAGTTTTGTTTTAGTCCTGGTTTAGTCCTGGTTCAGTTCTTTTTTAGTTTTGTTTTAGTCCTGGTTTAGTCCTGGTTCAGTTCTTTTTTAGTTTTGTTTTAGTCCTGGTTCAGTCCTGGTTCAGTTCTTTTTTAGTTTTGTTTTAGTCCTGGTTTAGTATCGGTTCAGTTCTTTTTTAGTTTTGTTTTAGTCCTGGTTTAGTCCTGGTTCAGTTCTTTTTTTAGTTTTGTTTTAGTCCTGGTTTAGTCCTGGTTCAGTTCTTTTTTAGTTTTGTTTTAGTCCTGGTTTAGTCCTGGTTCAGTTTTTTTTTTAGTCCTGGTTTAGTCCTGGTTCAGTCCGGCATCACAGTTTAAGTCATGAAAACTGAAAAAAAAAAAAAAAAATCAATTTTCAGTTTTTTTTTTTTTTTCATTTTGGTTTTGGAGACAAATAATGAAGAAAATCACCGTTTCTTCATTTTCTTATTTTTGGTTTTATTTTGAAAAAACGGATGAACGAACGACACGCGGACTCTGACGTGATTTACGCGCGATCGCTTACTTTGTTTTTCTTGTTTTTCCAGTCTTTGAATCATGGACGACACTTCGGACTTGGACAACCTGTTGGACATAGAGTACCTCCTCGGCCTGTACAACCAGTCGGAGAACACCACGGACCCCGCCTACGTCGTCGAACACAGCGTCAAATTCTGCTCCAAGTCCGACGTCAACAAGTTCGGCGCCCAGTTCGTCCCCGCCTTCTACTTCGCCACCTTCGTCTTGGGTTACCTCGGCAACGGCCTCGTGCTCGTCATCCTCTTCAAGTACGAGGAGCTCCGGAACGTCACCAACATTTTCCTCCTGAACCTCGTCCTGTCCAACCTGATTTTCGCCTCCTCGCTGCCGTTCTGGGGCACGTACCACTTGTCCGAGTGGATCTTCGGCGGGTTCATGTGCAAAGTCGTCAGCAGCGCCTACCTGATCGGCTACAACAGCTCCATCCTCTTCCTCACCCTCATGACCTTGGACCGTTACCTCGCCGTGGTCCACGCCATCGCGGCCGCCAAGAATCGCAAGAAGGCGTACGCCGTCGTGGCCTCCGTCGTCGTGTGGCTGGTCAGCGTCGCCGCCAGCATGAAGGAGATCGTCTTGCGCAACGTCACGGAAAACAAGCTGCACGGAATTCTTTGCGAGGAGACCGGATATTCGCAGGAGGTCATCGAGCGCGGGCGTCTCGTCAGTTTGTACCTGCAGTTCTCGGTGTTTTTCCTGATCCCGCTGTGTTTGATTTTGTTCTGTTACGTCAGCATCACCGTCCGCATCCTCGCCACGCGCATGAAAGAAAAATGCCACACGATCAAGTTAATCTTCGTCATCATTTTCACCTTCTTCGTCTTCTGGACGCCGTACAACATCGTGTGTCTGCTGAGGGCGGTGCGGCTGTCGAGGGCGGACGACGGCTCGTGCGAGGACTGGGTCAGCCTGGACTACTCCCTGTACGTGACGCGGAACGTGGCGTACTTCTACTGCGGCATCAGCCCCGTCTTCTACACGTTCGTGGGGAAAAAGTTCCAGAGTCACTTCAGGAGACTCGTGTGCAGACACGTGCCTTGTCTGAAGAGGCGTTTGAGTCTGAGCAGCCAAAGCTCCAGGACGACGTCGCAGAAATACCCCGCGAGCACCAACCAGGCCAGCGTCTTCAGCCACGTGTGAGCCGCAGCCGGACTCAAAAGACTTGGACTCGAGACTTCGGACTTGACGTGATAAAACGGACTAAGACTTGGGACTTATCTTGGACTTGAAGGTCAGTGACTTGGGACTTGAGAAGACTTGACGCTTCTCCTAAAAATATATATCTGATTGTATAAAATACTTGCGCCGCTGACTACGAGAGAATGTTGTTGTTGTTTTTTTACATCGGGCTTTTCCGCACGTGAGCAGTGGCTGGTCGACAAAAAGTCAGTGTGGTCGCTCGTTTGTTTTGTCAGTTTCGTTGAGTTTGTTTGTCATGAGAAAAACGTGTCTTATTTTGAAGTAGGTTTTTCATTTAGTAGTTTTGACGTGACTTCATCATCTTCCTCTAAGGCGACGTTCAGACTGCACCTGAAGTGACCCAAATCTGATTTTTTGGCCCCTATGTTCCTGTATCTGATCTTTTAATGTCAGTCTGAACCACACAGATCTGATTTTTTTCAAATATGACCCATGACACTTGGATATTTGCTCCTGAAACTGATACATATCTGATCTTTTGACATGTGACTTCAGTCTGAACAGTCAGGTCACATTCATCCACCTACACGTTATCAACAAGACACAAACGTCACTATTCTGCGCTGAAGTAGGCGAAAATTGTTAATGAACTCTGTGTCACTGACAGTGTTGGGAAGTTTACTTTTAAAATGTATTCCCCTACAGATTACAGATTACATACCCCAAAATGTAGTTTGTAATGTAATCCATTAAATTACTTAAAGTGAGTAATGTAATCTGAATACTTTGGATTACTTGATTTGCTGTAGAGAAGCAAAGACTTGGATTTCTTCACATAAAATATTTTTTTCTGCTAAAAGACAATAAAAAGCCCAGACTTTAGTATTGATGGAAGAGGACGAGACACGTTCCGCAGGGCGTGGTTTAGTCCTGTTAAATCCTGTTTTAGTCCTGGTTTAGACCTGGGTTCAGTCCTGGTTCAATCCTGATTTAGACCTGGTTTAGTTTCCGGCAATGAGTGGAATTACAAAAAAAAAAAAAGAAAGAAAAAAAAAAAGGGAATAGCCCAAAATGTGTAAAAAGGAAAATGCCACCGTGTAATCCATTTATTTCAACAAAGTAACTGTAATCCAATTACCACTCACTGAAACAGTAACTGTAACTGAATACAGTTACTCATAATTTGTACTCTGATTACTTAACACATGTAATCTGTTACTCCCCAACACTGTTAACAAAACACCACGACCAAAAACCTCGTCCTTCTCCTTCTCAATCTCCTCCTTAAAACAAGTAAGTTGTTCATGTTCTGGCTCCGGTACGAGAGGAACTTTAAAATCTCCAGGTGCTCGATGCTGCGTCCATGTTTGGACAACTTCTGTAAACACAGAGACGCTCGCTGCGGTTGACGTCGTCGTGTCTCCAGTGTCACATGTGGGACACTTTTGGACCGTTTACTGTTCACACTGGAGTCACACACGTCACATTTAACTGGAAACGTGAACGACCTCGAAAAAACATGGGATTTCACAAAAAAATCTGAATTGAGCGTCAAGCCCTGCAGTCTGAACGTAGACTTAGTCACTGAATCCTGAGGATCAAAAATGTTATTTTGAAAAGTTAAAACTCACCGATGACTGTGGATGTTGTACGAACATAACTGTGGACGATGTTGATGTTGTACGAACATAACTGTGGACGATGTTGATGTTGTACGAACATAACTGTGGACGATGTTGATGTTGTACGAACATAACTGTGGACGATGTTGATGTTGTACGAACATAACTGTGGACGATGTTGATGTTGTACGAACATAACTGTGGACGATGTTGATGTTGTACGAACATAACTGTGGACGATGTTGATGACGAACATAACTGTGACGATGTTGATTGTTGTACGAACATAACTGTGGACGATGTTGATGTTGTACGAACATAACTGTGGACGATGTTGATGTTGTACGAACATAACTGTGGACGATGTTGATGTCGTATAACTGTGGACGATGTTGATGTTGTACGAACATAACTGTGGACGATGTTGATGTCGTACGAACATAACTGTGGACGATGTTGATGTTGTACGAACATAACTGTGGACGATGTTGATGTTGTACGAACATAACTGTGGACGATGTTGATGTTGACTTGTTGATACCGACGCTTTTTGCCGACCAAAATCTCTGTTGTGACGTCATTTGCGTTTTCTCGTTTTTTACAGGAACAAACTGGAACATGTCCCTCCCACTTCTGTTTGGTACTTTGGATGAAAACTGAAGTACTGTGATGTAGTATCATCAATAGTACTAAAGCAGGCATGTCCAAACTATGGCCCGTGTGCCAAATGCGGCCCTCAGACACATTTTTCTTGGCCCTCAGACTTCCAGGTGAATTGGCCCAAATGACCTTGCATCAATTAAAAATTAACTTTCTTCTGCAAGTTTTTTGAAAATCGACTTCGATAAAGCGAATATTTAATATTTAGTGTTTGGTTTTAAGGATCTTAGCGTGAATAAAAACTGATGGTTCATTCTAACGTGTTAAACTGCACATACGGCCCTCGATCTGCTTCGTCTGTGTTTAGATTTGTGGCCCTTGATGAAAAAAGTTTGGACACCCCTGTACTACAATAATATAAAGTACTACAGTAATATAAAGTACTACAGTAATATAAAGTACTACAGTAATAAAGTAAAACTGAGGGAACTACACAGAACATGATCCTTAATGACAAAATATCTGTTATCTCTTTTAAATCTGAATTCTTTCTGTTCTGACTCTAGTGATTCACACTCAGGTCTTGACAAAACATTTAAAAAGACAAAATTTACTTTCTACAACTCTTATATAAATATTCATATATAAATGTAACAGGACCAAGAACAATTTAGTTTAAAATTCATATAAACTGCAAAAATCTAAACTGTATTTGGTGCTTTTTTGGTTTAAAGATTTGAAATGACTTGAAGCTCAAAGCAGACGACTTGAACTTGACTTGGACTTATTGGCTAGTGACTCGAGACTCAACTTGGACTTGACTCGGACTTGACTTGGGACTCGACTTGGACTCATGGGCCAGTGACTCGAGACTCAACTTGGACTTGACTTGGACTTGACTTGGACTTGAATTGGACTTGACTTGGACTTGGTTTTGGACTTGACTTGGACTTAACTTGGACTTGACTTGGACTTAACTTGGACTTGGCTTGGACTTGACTTGGTTTGGACTTTTGGGCCAGTGACTCAAGACTCAACCTGGACTTGCCCATCTTTAACTTGGGACTCGACTCGGACTTGAGGTGTTCGACTTGAGACTTACTAAACAACGACCTGGTCCCACCTGTGGTCTGGGCACTTTCACACTGCCACTGTTGCCAGCAGAGGGCGCAGCACTTTTTTAAATGACAGTTTTTAATTTTTCTGAATTGAGAAAAACTGAAAAATACAACAGAAGCGTCTTTAAACTGATGATTTATTATTGTTTTTTAATCTAATGTCACAAACAGACCTGGACTTGTGTTTTGTTTGATTCCTGAGCTCTTCTCTCAAACTGAAAACGCTCTGCTCCACCTTGTGATGTCATGCGGTGATACAGGAAGCGCTCCACTGTGTTTTTAAACTCCACACACCTTCACTAGAATCATTTAGATTTGGATTTCAGCCCCGAAACTGTCCGAATCTCGACTGAACTACAAAGTAAAAAGTAAAAGATAAAAAACCGCTCATTTAAAAACCACCGCTTCGTGACATCACAAGGTGGAACAGGGCGTTTTGGGCTCGGGAGAACACAACTCCGGGTCTGTTTTTTGAGAAATTAACGGCATTTTAACGGTCGGAAGAGTCTAATTTGCGAAATACTGGACCTTTAAAACGGACTTATGATGTCGTAAGACGTTAAACTGCCGACGTGTTCAGGATCTTGTGCAAAACTCGGACTAAACCATGACTAAACCCGGACCGGACCGGAACTCAACCAGGACTTCAGCTGCACACACTGATGTCATATATAAATGTATTATTGAACTAAAACTATTTGCTTTTTCATATTTTATTGTTTTTATATTATTAGAGATTTTTTTGTAGCTTTTTCCTTTATTATTTTCGTTCATGTCAGATTATTTTATTATGTAGTTTAGGTCAGATCTGTGGAGAGGCGACGCCGCTCGTGTCAGACCGTCGGTTTTTCTGGGTATTTTTGAGTTGTAAAAAAAAACATCCTGTTATTGTTATTTCTGTTCAAATAAAAAACAAAGAGTCGAAGTTTGTAGTGATTTTCAGATTTTTTTATTACGGAAAATGAAACTCAACACATTAAACCTTAGAAATGTTGTTAATTTTCAGGACTAAACCAGGTCTAAACCAGAACTAAAACTGAACTAAACCAGGACTAAACCAGAACTGAACCAGGTCTAAACTAGGACTAAACCAAACTCTAAACCAGGACTAAAACCAGGACTAAAAACCAGGTCTAAACCAGGACTAAAACTGAACTAAACCAGGACTAAACCAGAACTGAACCAGGTCTAAACCAGGACTAAAACTGAACTAAACCAGGACTAAACCAGAACTGAACCAGGTCTAAACCAGGACTAAACCAGGTCTAAACCAGGACTAAAACTGAACAAAACCAGGACTAAAACTGAACTAAACCAGGACTAAACCAGGACTAAAACTGAACTAAACCAGGACTAAAAGGGACTAAAACCAGGTCTAAACAGGACTAAAAAAACTAAAAGGACAAAACCAGGACTAAAACAGGACTAAACCAGGTCTAAACCAGGTCTAAACCAGGACTAAAACAGGACTAAACCAGGTCTAAACCAGGATTAAAACAGGACTAAACCAGGTCTAAAACAGGTCTAAAACGGGACTAAACCAGGACTAAAACAGGACTAAACCAGGACTAAAACAGGACTAAACCAGGTCTAAACCAGGATTAAAACAGGACTAAACCAGGTATAAACCAGGACTAAACCAGGTCTAAACCAGGACTAAAACAGAACTAAACCAGGACTAAAATGGGACTAAACCAGGACTAAAACAGAACTAAACCAGGACTAAAACAGGTCTAAACCAGGACTTCAGCTGCACACACTGATGTCATATATAAATGTATTATTGAACTAAAACTATTTGCTTTTTCATATTTTATTGTTTTTATATTATTAGAGATTTTTTTTGTAGCTTTTTCCTTTATTATTTTCGTTCATGTCAGATTATTTTATTATGTAGTTTAGGTCAGATCTGTGGAGAGGCGACGCCGCTCGTGTCAGACCGTCGGTTTTTCTGGGTATTTTTGAGTTGTAAAAAAAAAACATCCTGTTATTGTAATTTCTGTTCAAATAAAAAACCAAAGAGTCAAAGTTTGTAGTGATTTTTTATTACGGAAAATGAAACTCAACACATTAAACCTTAGAAATGTTGTTAATTTTCAGGACTAAACCAGGACTAAAACTGAACTAAACCAGGACTAAACCAGAACTGAACCAGGACTAAACCAGGACTGAACCAGGACTAAACCAGGACTAAACCAGGACTAAATCAGGACTAAGACAGAACAAAACCAGGACTAAACCAAGACTGAACCAGGTCTAAACCAGAACTAAACCAGGACTAAAACAGAACTAAACCAGGACTAAAACTGAACCAAACCAGGACTAAAACAGGTCTAAACCAGGACTAAACCAGGACTAAACCAGAACTAAACCAGGACTAAACCAGGACTAAACCAGAACAAAACCAGAACTGAACCAGGTCTAAACCAGGTCTAAACCAGGACTAAGCCAGGACTAAACCAGGACTAAACCAGGTCTAAACCAGGTCTAAACCAGGACTAAAACAGGACTAAACCAGGACTAAAACTGAACCAAACCAGGTCTAAACCAGGACTAAACCAGAACAAAACCAGGACTAAAATTGGACTAAACCAGGACTAAACCAGGTCTAAACCAGGTCTAAACCAGAACTAAAACAGGACTAAACCAGGGCTAAAACAGGTCTAAACCAGGACTAAACCAAGACTAAACCAGGTCTAGACCAGGACTAAACCAAGACTAAACCAGGTCTAGACCAGGACTAAATCAGGACTAAGACAGAACAAAACCAGGACTAAACCAGAAACTAAACCAGGACTAAACCAGGTCTAAAACTAACAGGACTAAACCAGACTAAACCAGGACTTAAACCAGGTCTAAACCAGGACTAAACCAGAACTAAACCAGACTAAACCAGGTCTAAAAGGACTAAACAGGACTAAACCAGAACTAAACCAGGTCTAGACCAGGACTAAACCAGGACTAAACCAGACTAAATCAGGACTAAAACCAGGACTAAACCAGTCTAAACTAAACCAGGACTAAACCAGGTCTAAACCAGGGACTAAACCAGGACTAAACCAGAACTAAACCAGGTCTAGACCAGGACTAAACCAGGACTAAATCAGGACTAAACCAGAACTAAACCAGGACTAAACCAGGACTAAAACAGAACTAAACCAGGACTAAAACAGGACTAAACCAGGACTAAACCAGGTCTAAAATGGGACTAAACCAGGACTAAACCAGGTCTAGACCAGGACTAAACCAGGACTAAATCAGGTCTAAACCAGGACTAAACCAGGACTAAACCAGGTCTAAACCAGGTCTAAACCAGGACTAAAACAGGACTAAACCAGGACTAAAACTGAACCAAACCAGGTCTAAACCAGGACTAAACCAGAACAAAACCAGGACTAAAACAGGACTAAACCAGGACTAAAACTGAACCAAACCAGGTCTAAACCAGAACTAAACCAGGACTAAAACAGGACTAAACCAGGACTAAAACTGAACCAAACCAGGACTAAACCAGACTAAACCAGAACAAAACCAGGGACTAAACCAGAACTAAAACCAGGACTAAACCAGGACTAAAACCAGGACTAAACCAGGACTAAAACAGGTCTAAACCAGGACTAAACTGAAACCAAAAACCAGGACTAAACAGGACTGAACCAGGTCTAAACCAGGACTAAACCAGGACTGAACCAGGACTAAACCAGGTCTAAAACAGGACTAAACCAGGTCTAGACCAGGACTAAACCAGGACTAAATCAGGACTAAGACAGAACAAAACCAGGACTAAACCAGAACTAAACCAGGACTAAACTAGGACTAAAATTGGACTAAACCAGGACTGAACCAGGACTAAGACAGAACAAAACCAGGAATAAACCAGAACTAAACCAGGTCTAAAACGGGACTAAACCAGGACTAAACCAGGACTAAAACAGGACTAAACCAGGGCTAAAACAGGTCTAAACCAGGACTAAACCAAGACTAAACCAGGTCTAGACCAGGACTAAACCAGGACTAAACCAGGACTAAACCAGAACTAAACCAGGACTAAACCAGAACTAAACCAGGACTAAACCAGGTCTAAAATGGGACTAAACCAGGACTAAACCAGGTCTAAAATGGGACTAAACCAGGACTAAACCAGAACTAAACCAGGACTAAACCAGGTCTAAAATGGGACTAAACCAGGACTAAACCAGAACTTAACCAGGTCTAGACCAGGACTAAACCAGGACTAAATCAGGACTAAACCAGGACTAAACCAGAACTAAACCAGGACTAAACCAGAACTAAACCAGGTCTAAAATGGGACTAAACCAGGACTAAACCAGAACTAAACCAGGTCTAGACCAGGACTAAAACCAGGACTAAATCAGGACTAAACCAGAACAAACCAGGATTAAACCAGGACTAAAAACAGAACTAAACCAGGACTAAAGGAACTAAACCAGACTAAACCAGGTCTAAACCAGGACTAAAACTGAACCAAACCAGGACTAAACCAGGACTAAAACAGAACAAAACCAGGACTAAACCAGGTCTAAAACAGAACTAAACCTGGACTAAACCAGGTCTAAACCAGGACTAAAACAGAACTAAACCAGGTCTAAACCAGGTCTAGACCAGGACTAAACCAGGACTAAATCAGGACTAAACCAGAACTAAACCAGGACTAAAACAGAACTAAGCCAGGACTAAAACAGAACTAAACCAGGACTAAAACAGAACTAAACCAGGACTAAACCAGGTCTAAAATGGGACTAAACCAGGACTAAACCAGACTACTAAACCAGACTAAACCAGTCTAAAAATGGGACTAAACCAGGACTAAAAACAGAACTAAACCAGGACTAAAACTAAAAGGACTAAACCAGGTCTAACCAGGACTAAACCAGGACTATCGGTAAACAGACTAAACCAGTTCAGTTCTAGCTTAAACCTGGTTTATCAGATTTTTTTTCATTTGGGGAGACAAATAATGAAGAAATTTTTTTTTTTTTTCATTTTTAATGTTGGTTTTTTTGAAAACAAATGAACAAACACACACAGATTGGTGACCTGAGTCTGGGTTCAAATCACATTACAACCATGAAATAATCTTAATAGCCTAATGATAATTTAACAGAATACTAAAATTCCATGACTTTTCCAGGATTTCCATGACCGTGGGAACCCTGGACTCATAACCGGGATTCTCGAGCACATGTAAACTCACTTTATCATCACATTCTATCTGCAAATCTGTAAACCAACACCAGCAGAAGGAGGTCGTGACGCCGTCTGAAACCCGACAACCCAATAACATCACCATGACGACGAGCAGGTAGCCGCCGTCCGACAGTAAAGTTACGAAATGCAGCTTTTAAACTCTTTCGTAATCCCTCTCGTCCTCAGATCCTCTCCCGTCAGACCACCACGGGCTGGATCTCGTGGTTCTTCAGGTGCTCGTGATACAGGTCCCTGTCGTTGAACTTCTCCGCGCACACGCCGCAGGAGAACGAGTGGTTGGCGTGGCCCTCGCAGTGTTCCTTTAGCCGGGCCGCCGAGCTGAAAGTCCTCTCGCACTGGTCGCAGGACAGAGAGCCCGGGTGGACCAAGCGCTGGTGGTTACGCAGAGTCGACATGTAACTGAAAACCTACACAGAAACAAAACATACGATGCGTTTAATGGTGGCACAGTGGAGAAATTAATTTGACAGTTTTTTTTACCAGTTTAGTTCAGAGTAAACACATCCCAAGCATTAACAGTTGAGAGGATTTCAAGACGTTAATAGCGTTCATTGAAAAGTATTTGAATGTACAGTATTTTTTGGACTATAATCCTCTAATTTTCTCAAAAATCAACAGTGCGTCTTATAATCCGGTGCGAGTGTTACGGCTACCGGAGTCAGGAACCTCAAGGAGTAATACACAACGCCGGGCGAATTACACCACGATCTGCGGATGGATCGGTCTCGAGTGTCTTCCGAGCTTTCACCAAGGCCGGAATTGTTAAACTCAGACGCTGAACATGAACAATATGATGGATTTGTGCATGAAGAATGAACTGAAAAAGTGAGTGTATTGTTTTGTATTTTATGTGTTACTGAACAACTGAACAATGTTCAGACTAGGGACGGGCATTCGATGAAATTTTCTTAATCGATCGTCGGAAGAATTAACGATCGATTATCGATTAATCATTGACGTTTTTATATTAAAATGATCATCATTATTATTACTATCTGCACTACTAATCTGCATAAATAAATTCAACTTTACGACATATAAACCGTAACGACTCTAGAGCCACATCAGCCCGTTTGACATTATAATGTGTTTAATTCAGGTTTGTTCAACTCTCACAGAAACAAAACTTAAAACCACATTTGCATAAACTAAGCGAAGATAAAACTCCAGCTCTTGTGTCGCTGATGTGGTTCAATTTCTGTCGGATTAAAAGACATGACTCAGGTGAATACAGGTTAGTGTGACCAGATTTGCGTTTGTCAAAACCAGGACAGCGTACGGGGGGAGGGAGGTGGGGACTCGTCATCCACATTGAGCGACTCTCACCTGGAAAAACTTTTTCCCACTGGACACAGAAACATATGTGCTGCTTTATACACTGTGCACATGGACTCACACTTGTCCCGAACGCAACAGAAAGTGTGGAATTTCTTGTACAAATCATCGTTAAATACACATTTGTGCTTCGGTTCGTTACAGACTGACCCACTGTTTGTGTCTCGCTCCTTCTGATGCAGAGACACATGTACACACCTGTTTGGTCACGACACACACAACAACATACATTCGGTTTGTCGATTAAAATTAACATAATTGATGAAAATCTTAATGATCAATTATCGATTAATTGATTAATCATGCCCATCCTTAGTTGAGAGTATTGTGAATGAGTTGAATAAAGTTTGACTTATCTGTTTTGTTTCGCTCCATGTGCCTTATAGTCCGAAAAATACGTAAGTACGTACCTGTAGTGAACCAGCAGCGTGAATGAATTTTATTATTGTATGTTGCATACAGATATACAATAGGTCAGACTACAAACACAAATTAATTCATTTAAATATTGTAGTCTGCCGTTTCTTCTAGGCTTTACACAGAAATTATTCCAACTTATAAATATTTCAATTAAACACTCATTTGAACTTGTGATCATCATTACACCAGAACATATCAGGGCACTGGGTGAACATTCAATCAAAGGATTCCTGAATACTTGGCTCACACACAGTTTTTGAAACTTTTTGTTTGTTTTTTTTAGTTCAGTTTTTGACGTCATATCATGAGATTTTAACAAACCAAGAAATGCAGCATGTGCAGTTCAAAGGAAACAAGATCTACTGATCCTACCTGATCAGTACTTCTGCCTCTCCATCTGTCTCTCTCCATCTGTCTCTCTCTCTGTCTGTCTGTCTGTCTCTCTCTCTCTGTCTCTCTCTCTCTCTCTGTTCTATTGCTGTCTCTCTGTTCCGTCTCTCTCTCTCTCTCTCCCTCTCTCTTTCTTTCTGTTTTCTCTGTCTGTTTCTCTCTTTTCCTCTCTCTCTGTCCGTCTCTCCCTTGGTCTGTCTCTCTCTCGCTAAAAAGACCAATACAACAAAAAAATATCTTCACTTTCTTCTCCCAGCTCACACTACTCGTACTGTTTACTGTTGTATTTAGATTTTTCTACTGTATCTTTACCTTTTCACACTGGTCACACGGGTACGGTTTCTGCGCCTGGTGCGTCTGCTCGTGCCGTCTGAAGTCGCTCACTCTCACAAACTCCTTCCCACACTGGTCGCAGGTGTAGGGCTTCTCTCCGGTGTGAAGCCGAATGTGGATCTTCAGGTCTGTGGATCGGACAAAGCCTTTGGAGCAGAAGTCGCAGATAAACGGGCGGGGGTCGGTTTCGTGGTGCGTGCGGAGGTGGATGGTCAGACCGCTGGAGTAGGAGAAGGCTTTCCGGCACAGAGGACACCCGTACGGTTTCTCGTTGGTGTGGATTCGCTGGTGGATCTTGAGCGAGCTGGAGATGGAGAACCGCGAGCCGCACTGGTCGCAGCTGAAGGGTTTCTCCCCCGTGTGGACGCGGAGGTGGACTTTGAGGTTGGCGGCGCGCGTGAAGTTTTTCCCGCACTCTTGGCAGGTGAAGGGGCTCTCGCCGCTGTGGGTGTACTGATGCGCCTTCAGAGTGTTGGGCCTGGCGAAGGTCTTACCACACTCCTCACAGCCAAACATGGTCAGGGCTGAAGGTCAGAGTCTTCGCTTGGAGTTTCTGTAAAAAAAGATAAAAGATGAATGAATAAAACAGTTTCTTGGCCTGTCACGATATTTACTACACGGGCTTAGATCAGGGGTAGGCAAACTTTTTTACTCGTGGGCCACAAAGGGTTTTAAAATTTGATGGAAGGGCCAGACAAGGAGCAGATGGATGGAGTGTTTTAGTAATGCACCTCATAAGAGAAAAAAAATAACATGGGATATGTAGAAAACATGTGCTTGAATTTCAATTGAAAATCATTACAAAGCATTACAACTTTTACTATTATATTTTTATTAAAATATATTTATTATTAAAGGGCCGCATTTGGCCCCCGGGCCGTAGTTTGCCCACCCCTGACTTAGATCGTAGTTTTCAGACTACAAGTCACACCAGCCAAAAATGCGTAATGAAGAAGAAAAAAAACATACAAGTCGCATTTTTGGGGGAAACTACGAATAGACATTTCCTGTTGAAAGTCAAGTTCTAGTAAAAACAATAGAAGAGAGAACAACAGAACAACGTCACATATGAACAGTTCTTCTTCAGAACTATAACATAAACAACAGAACAGAACAAGTTTAACAAACTCTCCATCTCACTCCAAATCACTAAATCCATTAAATTCTTCATCCTCGATTCCTCTGTCACTTCTGGCAGGATGGTTTCGGTGTCACTGAAGTCCAGACTTTGTCCGTCCTTCCAGTGACTTCAGGAAAGTTTCATGGTGCATCCTCCCGGTGTCACAAGTTTCTCTCTCACTCCAAACTCCAAACTCGTTTTCAGCTGCAGATTTCACGACTCTGCAAAATCTGATTTTGTTTTCGGGGGCATTTGTGTTCAGTCTTCTCAGTCGTCTTTATAAGTTTGTTTAAGTGTTAAATTGTTCAGTGGTGCAGAAGTAATGGTGCGATCGACTGACATGATACAGACAGGACAGAGGCTCTTTCTGCAGGAGACATGCGCAGTAGAGCCAAGTGACAGTGGTACAGGAGGAACAGGAGCAGCAGATACTCACACACAAGACTAGAACCTCTCACCGCTTCACTCAAACATTTTAATATAGAAGTCACACCAGAGTATAAGTCGCAGGAAACAAGCAAACCATGAAAAAAAGTACGACTTATGGTCCAAAAAAATACAGTAGTTAAATATATGAAAACTGGAATGATTTGGGAATCAGTATTTCTCATGTTTACAATTTCTATGCAAAAATGGGGAGATTTCTGTTGTACTACAATAACATTTGAGCTGTAAAACATCGAACAAGTGACTTCTATGGACAATTATTGGTATATTTTGATCATTTATTTGTTGTAATTCATGACAGGTTTAACTTGACCCTGTTGGAGTGTAACTCTTTCCTACATTCTGATACTTTACTTATTTCAATAGTCCCTCTAGTTTCTGAATAAGAGACTTTTGAATGTAAATAATCTGCCTGTTTCCCTCTCATTACCACTTGACCAGACCCATATCTCACCTAAAAATAAAATGAACTGAACTTTGAGCTAGTTCTAAATTAAAATTGTGAACTATGAACATGAACAGTTCACTTTGACCATGTGTGAACTGAACTTTAAACTAGTTGATGAAAAGTGTGAAGTTGCACAACACGGCAAACGAACGTGCTGCAAGTAACACAAAGTTGGGACAGTCATTTTCAAATTACCAGACGTCCGCAGTTTGTACTTATGGGTTGTACTTAAAGACAGTGTTGGGGAGTAACAGATTACATGTACCGGAGTTATGTAATCAGAGTACAAATGATGAGTAACTGTATTCAGTTACAGTTACTGTTTCAGTGAGTGGTAATTGGATTACAGTTACTTGGTGTTACTTACATGGTGGTATTTTCCCGTTTTCACATTTTTGGGCTATTTTTATTTTTTTGTAATTCCACTCATTGCCGGACATTAAACCAGGTCTAAACTAGGTCTAAACCAGGTCTAAAACCAAGTCTAAAACCAGGTCTAAAACCAGGTCTCAAACCAGGTCTCAAACCAGGTCTAAAGCAGGTCTAAAGCAGGTCTAAACTAGAACTAAAACCAGGTCTAAATAAGGTCTGAAACCAGGTCTAAAACCAGGTCTAAAACCAGGTCTAAAACCAGGTCTAAAGCAGGTCTAAACTAGAACTAAAACCAGGTCTAAATAAGGTCTGAAACCAGGTCTAAACCAGGTCCAAAACCAGGTCCAAAACCAGGTCCAAAACCAGGTCCAAAACCAGGTCTAAACCAGGACTAAACCAGGACAAAACCAGGTCTAAACCAAGATCTAAACTAGGTCTAAACTAGGACTAACCAGGACTAAAAGGTCTAAACCAGGTCTAAACCAGATCTAAACCAGATCTAAACCAAGGTCTAAACCAGGTCTAAACCAGGTTTAAACCAGGTCTAAACTAGAACTAAAACCAGGACTAAAACCAGGTCTAAATAAGGTCTAAAACCAGGTCTAAACCAGGTCTAAAACCAGGTCCAAAACCAGGTCTAAAACCAGGTCTAAACCAGGTTTAAACCAGGTCTAAAACCAGGTCTAAACTAGAACTAAAACCAGGACTAAAACCAGGTCTAAATAAGGTCTAAACCAGGTCTAAACCAGGTCCAAAACCAGGTCTAAAACCAGGTCCAAAACCAGGTCTAAACCAGGTCTAAAACCAGGTCTAAAACAGGTCTAAATCCTGCTGCGTGAACCGTGTCTCCTCTTCCTCTATCAATAATATTTTTAATTTGGTTCAGTAAAATCTGAACTTTTCATTTGCTTTTATCAGACAAAACATCTTATGTGAAGATTTCCTCGTCTTTGTTTCTCTACAACAAATCAAGTAATCCAAAGTAATCAGATTACATTACTCACTTGAAGTAATTTAATGGATTATGTTACAAACTACATTTTGGGGTATGTAATCTGTAATCTGTAGGGGATTACATTTTAAAAGTCACCTTCCCAACACTGCTTAAAGACTTATGATGCACTGTAATATATTTTATCTTCTGCACAGCTGCCCTTTCGTCTGACAGCGAATACACACGGAGATCTTTGTACACTTCCTTTAATGATGTCGCAGCGTTAATTCACATCTCCAGGGTGACAAACGGACAAAAAGGATGTGAGAGTCTGTAAGTGTCTAGCAGAGGGTTTCTGAGAGTCTGAGAGTCTTGTCAAAAGGTTAAGTATTGTCCATTTATAAACGTTGTCTTGAGCTGATAAGTTTTACCCTGGGGAATCTTCCAGAGTATTAAGTATGAAATGAAAATACAGTGAGATTATTGTTCACACTGAGAGAGTTTATCATTTCTTTAAAGCTGCATTGTGTAAATTTTCTGATGGAGATGTTATCGCTTTGTCTGAAATGTTTCACAGTGCGGCATTAAACCTTTCCATCTTCACAGAGACCAAGTTACAAGTTACAGGTCAGATGTGTGGAGAGGCGACTCCGCTCACAGTCAGAACACCTCTTTTTCTAGGTATTTATGAGCTATAAAACCACCTGTAATCAGTGTTGGGGAGTAACAGATTACATGTACCAGAGTTAAGTAATCAGAGTACAAATTATGAGTAACTGTATTCAGTTACAGTTACTGTTTCAGTGAGTGGTGATTAGATTATAGTTACTTGGTTAAAATAAATGGATTACACAGAAGTATTTTCCTTTTTTCACATTTTGGGCTATATCCCTTTTTTTTGGGGGGTAATTCCACTCATTGCCGGACACTAAACCAGATCTAAAACTAGGTCTAAACTAGGGAACTAAACTAGGTCTAAATCAGGACTAAACCAGGACAAACCAGGTCTAAAACCAGGTCTAAACCAGGTCTAAACCAGGACTAAACCAGGACTAAACCAGGTCTAAATCAGGTCTAAACCAATGTCTAAACCAAGGTCTAAACCAGGTCTAAACCAGGACTAAACCAGGACTAAACCAGGACTAAACCAGGTCTAAACCAAGGTCTAAACCAGGTCTAAATCAGGACTAAACCAGGACTAAACCAGGACTAAACCCAGGTCTAAATCAGGTCTAAACCAGGTCTAAACCAGGACTAAACCAGGACTAAAACCAGGTCTAAACCAGGACTAAACCAGGACTAAAACCAGGTCTAAACTATGTCTCAAACAGGATTTAACAAGACTAAACTTCTTCTATCAATAATATTTTTAATTTGGTTCAGTAAAGTCTGGGCTTTTTATTTTCTTTTATCAGACAAAACATCTTATGTGAAGATTTCCTCGTCTTTGTTTCTCTACAGCAAATCAAGTAATCCAAAGTATTCAGATTACATTACTCACTTTAAGTAATTTAATGGATTCCATTACAAACTACATTTTGGGGTATGTAATCTGTAATCTGTAGGGGATTACATTTTAAAAGTCAAATCCCAACACTGCCTGTAATTGAATAAATGTAAGGTAGAGCTGTTTAATGTCACACTGTGGGACATTCCAGGCAGAGGAATGACATCTCCAGAGAAATGAGGAGGTGAGGGACCCCCGGAAATGCGAGTTCGGGCAACAGCCAATCAGAGAAGAGACAGACATTCTGTGTTGGCAACGATTCCCGAGATCGAGGATTTAAAGCCGGAACAAAGAGAATGTTTGATGAATTTTATCAAGGGGAAAGACGTTATTGTTCTTCTTCCTACAGGATTTGGTGCATTACATACGTCACAACCAAACAGCAGCGACTGGTTAAATAAAAAAAGTACCTGCCTACTGTCGAGCGAACGAATCCTAATGCTGCGATGTCACACAAAGTTTCTAGTGAAACCGGCTGATGAATCAGGTTTGAGGCTTGAGTGCTCCAAAAATGTCTATTTTCAACTACCCCCTATCATCACCTGTGACTCAGTGTTGACTAATTGCAGATTTAAAAATAAAACAAAAACACAACTCAGTTACACTAGGGGTTAAAAATGTCACATGGACAATTCAAATCCAAATCATGAATATAAAACAAAATATAAAAGTGAATACAGTGAAACTCCACTGAAGAGGCGGAGTCTGTCAGGTCTGCAGTTCTGAACAGGTTTAGAGTGACCAGATTTTAAAAATTCCAAACTGGGACACACCCGGGTTTGGGTTGGTGTAAATAAAGATGTGAAGAGCGTGTAACACGTGCATTCTCGTGTCCCGTTGTTGCTTTTTTTTTTTTTTTTTTTTGCTTTATGGTCATTCACAAACACTGATTTAGGTATTTCAAATAGATTTGATACAATAAGTTCAATAAAAAACAAGCACTAAATCATGTCTGTGATACTAAGTCTTTGTTAAACTACTTCTTGTGCAAAGTTCATATGAAACACAAACATTTTAATCATCAAAACAGTGAAAATGTCAAATGTGACGCATAAACGAGTTTCCTTTCTCTGAACAAACAACAAAACTGTAGCTCTGTAACAAAATAATTTAGTAAAATAAATAAAAAAAAAATACTCTTGGAGATATATTAAGGCTGTGCAATCAATTGAATTTTGATTTCTGAGTCATCTCAAAACTCATATAATCCAGTTGAAATGCTTAACAAAGTTTATCTGGGGATATTTTTTATATAAATATCTATATATATATTTTTTTTTAATAATCATGGCCATACCGGTTTGTCAAAGCCTGATCCCGTCAGATCTCAGAAGCTCAGCAGGTCTGGTTAAACTTGCATGGGAGACCAGAGGGAAAATCTGGTGCCACAGGGGGGCGCCAGTGGCAATAACTGTCGTTGTGTCCTTAGGCAAGACACTTCACCCACATTGCCTAGTATGAAACTGGTGTGTGTGTGAGTGACGGTGGTGGTCAAAGGGGCCGATGGTGCCGTTTGGCAGCCTCGCTTCTGTCACTCTGCCCCAGGGCAGCTGTGGCTACAGTAGTTTACCACCACCAGGTGTGGAGTGAATGAACAATGCTCTGTAAAGCTTCTGAGTGTCCAAAAAAGTGCTATATAAAACTGATGCATTATTATAGAGATTGTAGAACAGCTGGATATACGGTTTATTTTTGATAATTTATGTCTATTTCATGTTCAAAGTATGTTTTATTCATTTTATTTTTTATACATCGCAAAACTGCTCTAAGGCACATATTCGTAGCCTATATTTCGAATTTTAAAGTTTTGCGTAAATTATCAATAACAAAGTGCTGAATAAATGCATCGTGTAACTAATAGTTTGACTAATCGTGATAAAGATTTTTTTTCCATATAATCGATCAGCACATGATATCGATACATTAAACAATATGATGTGTCAATATTTCAACTTTTTTTTTTATTAAATTGTGATAGTCCTGTTTTAGTCCTGGTTTAGTCTTAGTTTAGTCTTAGTTTAGATCAAATTAGTCAAAAATATGGACACCTGGGACATTTCTTGTATAAAACTGGGACATATCAGTGGTTTTGGATAAATCTGCTGGGACAGGGGACACAGGGCGTTTTTTTTTTTTTTTTTTTTTTTTTTTTTTTTAAACAAAAAAAAAAAAAAAAAAAAGTAAAATAAACATCTCTACGTATGCGGTAGTTCAGTAAAAATTACCAGACCAAAAAATTAAAATTAAAATTAAAAAATAAACAAATTTGACAGAACATGGCGTCGATGTTTTGACCACGTGACTCCTAAAGCGACAGAAGTAGCTGCAGCGAGACACAGTTCGTTTCACATTTAGCGCTAAACCCGCACACTGACGAGTCAAATCTCCGCAGCCTGACTCAAAACTTACGCATTTTCACCGGTAAAAACGACAAGACACGAGCAGAGAGCGGATGAAACACGGACCCGTGACAAAAACAAGCTAACGACGCTAACCCCAAACAGACGCGACCGCAGAATCACGCATGTGCACACGTTACACTGCGCAGGAGCATCCAGCGGTGCGCAAACACAAACCTGAGATGCGCAGATGGTCGTCCGTAACAGAATCCACGTGCTTTTGGGTTGTTTTTAAAGACAAATGTCCCAAATGTCAGAGACGAACCAGAAGTACACCGCTCTTCTTCTACTGCTGTAACAAAAACAAAAAAAACAAGCGCGCCCCCTGGAGGATGTTTACTGTCAGTACAAAATAAACTGTCAATGTTTTATACTTAAATCAGGGCGACCAGACGTCCCTATTTCCCCAAGACACTCCCAGTTTTGAGCCCTGTGTCCCTGTCCCAGCAGATTTATCCTAAACCAGTGATTTGTCCCAGTTTTATACCAGAAATGTCTGAGGTGTCCCTATTTTTGCTCAATTAGATCCCTGCCAACAGTAAAGCGAGACATACATTGTCATTTGTTCAGGTAAAATACAGAAAAGCTGCTTAAAAACGACCAAAACACAAAGAAAATGTGACTATACTGACTAATGCTAGTCATGGATGGGCCAAGTGCAGAACAATTTTATTATTACCTACCACAAAAAGAGTGTCTCAGTTTTTTATTTTGAAATTCTGGTCACCCTAAGTTAAATGCGGCCCTCGGACTGATTTTTGTTAACCCTCTTCTGTAAACTGGCCCAACTGATCATAAGCACAATTTTTACAACAAAAATAAGTAAATCTAACACTATAACCTCAATAATATCACATGGCATTGTAATATACACACAATGAAAATTAATGTAAAATGTGAGGAAGTTCATATAAAATCATGTTTGAGATATTTGGTCCACCAGTTTATTGAGGGAAGACAGTCTCTGATACACACAATATAAAGGCTACATAAAGGCAGGTTTAACTGTTCTGCACATTTATGTTTATCAAAACAAAATACAAAATACTTTGAATTTTAACCTTTAACTTGTCAACAGTTACTCTGACTTCACAGGGTACAAACTATGAGCCTGACAAACCAGAACTTTTAGTTTAGTTTTATCTAAATTGCCCTCCCAAAGCCCACACACTGGACCCTTTCACTGCTGCACCGGATCAGCCGCTGTGTTCCAAATAGGAAGTGAGCATGGGGGCACTTCCGGCTCCATCGACTCTGGCTGCAGTTCACTTTACATTGAAATAATGACCACGTTTACATATTTTTAATTAAATTCCGAATTAAATGTTCTGAAATAAATAGTTTTGAATTCAAATACTCTCCTTCGAGTTTAAATGGACATAATTCCGAATTGAGGTTTACATGGAAAACTCGTTATTTAATTCCGCTCAGCATCTGGAGGTGGGGAAGAGTTCTGATTGGACAGAGACACGAATGTATTTACGTCGACCGGAAGAAAACACACACTTCAGCTGCTACCGGCTTTCCTGTCATCTCGGTTTGTCATTACGCCACGGACACAAACACGATCCAAACTTTTTCCGTAGTGGTTCTGATGATAATTGTGCAGCAGCTGGAGAATTGTCTCATCACGCTTTACGTCTGTCGGCTGAGGAGGAAAAGGGAAGAGTGTCGGAGAAGGGAGGAAGAAGACAAACTGATTTTGAGGCTGCTCTACCTCAACCCACTCCCACATCCCGCTCACAAATCTAAAGAGACGTGGATGAAAGTCCGAAGCCAGGACTGGTGGAGCCGGATTGCGAATCGCGTCAGAAGAGCGACACAACGAGCATGCGCTGAACGACCGGAATTATTTTTATGTTTACATGATCGAGGAATAAATTAATTTGGCTTTAAAATCTGAATAAACCACACATTTACTTCGGAATTAAGTTTAATTTCCAAATAATCATTCTTGTTTAGAATTAAAGCTCTCATGTAAACGTGGCAATTGTCTCCCCTTTCTCTGTACCTGCTGCTGTGAGCCTCGTCATTTTGGTCTTAAAATGTTCATATTAACCCGCTCTTTGTGATCCTGGCGTTTTTATTTCGCTATTTTGACATCACCCTCCATTAGTCCACTTCTTTATACAGTTTAAGATTAAATCACAATGAGTTCGATCTCGTGGTTCTGCAGATGTTTGTAATATTGATCTTTGGTATTAAAAGTCTCTGAACACACTTCACACGAGATCTCAAAGTCAACGCCGCCGTCCCCTGGTTCGTTACGTGAGACCGTTTGTTTTCTAGTGGTAGTGCAGCGATGTTTGGCGAGGTTTTCGGGTCGGATAAAGGCCAGACCGCAGTATTCGCAGCGCAGTTGATCCGTGTTGTGGATATCCTGGTGCTGTATGAAATCATCCGACTCCTCAAACTCCATCCCACACTCGTCGCATTTGAACGACTTGGGGTGGAAACGCTGGTGTCCGACGTAATCCGCGTGAAGCTTGAATTTCATGCCACACTCCTCGCAGCAGAACAGCGCCTTCGCTTTGTGGGTCCTGCGTTTGTGCAAAGTGAGTCTGTACGCTCTGTTGAAAGCCATTTTACAGACGCCACATTTGTATTTGTTTTCTAACCTGTGGCTGTGTTTGTGTATTTTGAGATAATACGATTTCGCGAAGGACTTTTTACACTTTTTACAACCGTACGGGCGTTTGTGGCCGCGAGAGCACGTGTGGCGTTCAAGTTCAGACGCCTGGTTGAAGGTTTGCGCACAGTTCCGACAAGCGTACGTGCTGTCGTCTTTGTGAGTGAAGCGGAGGTGCGCTCTGAGATGACCCGACTGCGTAAACGTGCTTTGACACTGGTCGCATTTAAAAGGTCGAACTCCCGAGTGAAGGCGTTTGTGGCTTTCGAGACTCGACGACAACGCGAAACTCTCGTCGCACACTTCGCACCTGAACGGACGCTCCCCTGTGTGCGTGCGGAGGTGCATTCTGAGAACATACGACCCGTTAAAAGACTTCGTACAGTACTGACAGTTGTAAGATTTGACTCGGCTGCAAGAGCTTTCTCGACTTCGCCCGTCGTCGTTGGAGTTTTGGTCTAGCTGAGTTCGCTCTGCAGTCTGATTGTTTTGCTCCCTTATGTGACGACGGTGGTGAATTAGGAAATTACTGGACCGCGCGAAACTCTTCCCGCACACGTCGCAGGTGTACGGTCGCTCGCCGGTGTGCGTGCGGATGTGCATCTTCAGGTCATACCCTCTCGTGCAGGTTTTCCCGCAGTACTGACAGATGTAGAGCCTGCCTTCGCACAGCGCGCACCGATGTTCGTCCAGTTCCAGCCAGTGTTCGAACGTCCTCTTGCAGTGCTCGCAGCTGTACGGCCTCTCCGCGCTGACCGTGGTGTCGTGGGCGCACTTGTGGCGCCTGAGATGGACTGTGCGCAAGAATCCCCGCCCGCACTGTTCGCATTTGTAAGGGCAGTCGCCGGTGTGGATGAGCTTGTGTTTCTCCAGAGTCTCCGAGACCGCGAATCTCTTCCCGCAGACGTCGCAGCTGTACGGCCTCTCCGCGCACTCTCTCGTTTCGTGGACCCACTGATGCTGTTTGAGACCGGCTGCGTGTAAGAATCCTTTTCCGCACTGTTCGCACTTGAAGGGACGCTCTCCGGAGTGAAGGAGCTTGTGCACGGCGAGAGTACTGGCAACGGCGAATCTCTTTTTACACACTTCGCAGCTGTACGGCCTTTCCCCTGTGTGGGTCCTAATGTGTTTCTGGAGTTCGTTTGGTCTGGTGAACTCCTTTGCGCAAAATGGACACGTTACATCTTGACTATCAGAACAATTTTTCAGATTTTTTAGCTTTAATGACGGTTTGACTTTGCGTTTATACTTGTACGGCTTCTCTCCGCTCCCTCGGTCTCCGTGGACCCACTGGTGTTGCCTGAGATGAGTTAACTGCGAGAATCCTTTCCCACACTGGTTGCATTTGTAAGGCCGCTCTCCCGTGTGAATTCTCATGTGCGTTTTAACACTACTGGACGACGTGAAGCTCTTGCGGCAGACCTCGCAGCTGTACGGCCTCAGTCCCGTGTGGCTCCGAGTGTGTTTCTGGAGGTCGTACCTTTTGGAAAACGTCTTTGAACAGAACTTGCAGCTGAAAAGTCTGTCTTTGTTGATAGAACATTTGTGATTTTCCAGTTCGGAGGATTGTTCGAAATATTTTGCAGTGTTGACATCTGTACGGTCGTTCTGTGGGGTCATGAGGGCAGCGGTGGTGTTTGAGAGTACCAGATTGTGCAAAACCCTTCCCACACTGGTCACATTTGTATGGACGCTCGCCTGTATGAACGCGCTGGTGTCGTATATAAGCGTTAGACAGCGCGAAGCTCTTCCCACACTTCTCACAACTGTACGGTTTTTCCCCCGTGTGTGTCCTCGTGTGCATTTTAAGATGGTACGCTCTTTTAAAAGACTTCGGACAGTGTTTACAAGTGAATGGCTCGTCTTTATTTCGCCTTTTCCGACACAGTTTAGACGACTGCGCGACGGACTTGCAGATCTCGCCCTCGTCCATGCCGTGCTGGATTCGCAGATGCTGTTTGAGGCTCGAGGACTGCGAGAAGGCTCGGTCGCAGCGGTCGCACTGGTACGGCCGCTCTCCGGAGTGGGTGCGGTTGTGTCGTAGCAGGCAGCTGGAGAGCGCAAACCTCTTTCCGCACTGTTCGCAGATGTACGGCTTCTCTCCGGTGTGGGTGCGCTGGTGCAGCTTCAGGTGGGTGGAGCGGGTGAAAGTCTTCGTGCAGAGGCCGCAGCGGAAAGGCCTGTCTCTGGTGTCTAGGCCTGCAACCTCGTGTTTCGGAGAAGATGTTTCCTCACAGGAGAGCATGATCTGAGCCGGAGATGATGTCTGTAAATGAAAAAAAAAAAAGTCAAAGTCAAAGTTAAATCAGCAGCTTTCATCACTTCTTAATTCTTTGTATCATTTACACGTTTCAGTAATCCTTTATTATTACTGTATTTTCCGCACTATAGGGCGCACTTAAAAGCCTTTAATTTCATCCAAAAGTGACTGCGTGCCTTATAATCCAGAGCGCCTTATATATCAATTTATTGTGGAGTCTTAGTACGACTTTAGTAAACTACAAAGCCGCTCCACTTGCAGCGTTACGGCTCCCGTAGTCAGGATCATCATGAGTAAAACATACTGTGATTCCTTTTAATATCAAAATGCACCTGTCAAGAGACTCGCTCACAACGCCCACTTTAAACTCAAGGCTGTTCTAAAGTGAAAGTGCGTTTAGCTGCGTGGGAGCAGTGGATGAGAGAAGGAGAACACACATTCACCAAGACAGAGAGACAGCACCAAGCAACTTACGCCACGATCTGCTGACGGATCGTGGACGCCCGGGCGAAGGATCAGTATCAACTGTGGTCCGAGCTTTCACCAAGACCCGAATCCTCACCGAACTGAACTCCAGGGGACAGTAACCACACTGACTTGGATCATGACGAGAGGGATGTGGACGTGCTGGACGCCGTAATCAACTGTTTAACTCGGACATTGAAGATGTCCTTGTGGACAAGGAATGAACTGAAAAAGTGAGTGTAATGTGTTATTTTTAGTTATAACTGAACAATCATGACTTATTGTGAATACTCTAAAATTAAGCATCTCAGACAGTATTTTTTTTATGAGTTACAATTTTTTTTACACATTTGACCAATTTATCTAACTGTTGTGTTTCGTTTAATGCACCTTATAGTCCGGTGCGGTTTATATGTGAAGTAAGTTCAAAAATAGACCATTCAATGACAGTGCGCCTTATAATCCAGAGCGCTCTATAGTGCACAAAATACGGTAGTCTGTCTACATCTCCAAAGCTCAAAATGCTCAGTTCGTTTTCATGTTAACAGCGAACTTTTGTTCAGTAGAGATTGGCAATTCCAGATTTGAAATGATCCAAATGATTCTCGTTAAGGTGTATGGAGTTTAAAAACACTCTGGAGCACTTCCTGTCTTAACACATGACATCACAAGGTGGAATGGAACAGAGTGTTTTCTGTTTCAGAGAAGAGCACAGCTTAAATCTACAGGGTTTGTGTGTTAAATATATGAATGAAACAAAACACAACTCCAGGTCTGTTTGTGTTGAGGTCATTCCACACCAAATCTCCGAATGTCCCCACTCGACCATCTCAGATTTTACTGGAAAAAATTGTAGGAGGTTCACACACTATACATAAGTAAAAGTCCCAAATTTTAGCCCCCAACTCCTTATAGTATTGTCATAAAAAAAAATTTTTTTTATTAACTACAACACTAGGGAAACTACATTTTAACTTGGATTTAAAAAATAGCATAACACGGGCTCTTTAAAACAGGAGTAAAAGCCAACACAATTAGGCTGACCAGACCCGAACAGTCCCAGTTTTGAGCCGTGTCCCCTGTCCCACCAGATTTACCAAAAAACATTAATTTGTCCCAGTTTTATACAAGAAATGTCACTATTTTTGACCAATTTGATCCCTGCCAACAGTAAAGAGAAGCATAAATTGTCATTTGTTTTGGTAAAATACAGAAAAGCTGCTTTAAAATGACCAAAACACAAAGAAAATAAGACTATAAAAAGGTGACCACATTTTATAAACTGGGACACACCCTGGTTTGGATGGTTGATATAAATAAAACTGTGAAAAGAGCGTGTAACTTTGGATTCTCATGTCAGTCATAAACTGAGGAGCTTCTGATGCTGCATTTTTCTGCGTTATGGTCATTCGCAAACACAAATTTCTGTATTTTACACAAACAAATGACAATTTATGCTCCTGTTTACTGTTGGCAGGGATCAGATTAGTCAAAAATTGTGATAGTCCTGGTTTAGTCCTGGTTTAGACCTGATGTAGTCCTGGTTTAATCTTAGTTTAGTCCTGGTTTAGCTCACATTGGTCAAAAATAGTGACACCTGGGACATTTCTTGTATAAAACTGGGACAAATCAGTGGTTTTGGATAAATCTGCTGGGACAGGGGACACAGGGCTCAAAACTGGGACTGTTCCAGGTAAACTGGGACGTCTAGTCACACTAGACGATAATAAGTCATGAAATGTCTCTGCAGAACAATTCTCCTTAATTCTGCACTCGTTTCACAATTTTATTAACCAACCACCACAAACCGAGAGTGTCCCAGTCAGAGGTGGGACCAAGTCTTTGACCAAGTCAAGTCACCCCAAGTCAGAGTCAAGTCCAAGTCTTCTGCTTTGAGCTTCAAGTCATTTCAAGTCTTTAAACCAAAAAAGCACCAAATATAGTTTACAATTTTGGAATTTATATGATTTTTAAACTGAATTGTACTTAAATAGTCACGGAATTTGATTATTTACTGTATATAAGTGTTGTAGAAATGCAATTTTTTCCTTTTTAAATGTCTTGACAAATCATAGTGTGAATTATTATGGTCAAAACAGAAATATTTATTTATTTAAAGTGCTTAATAACAGGTTTGTGTCGTGTAGTCTGCACTGAAAAGGAAGGATCATGTTCCCTCTGTTATACTGCATTGTACTTTATATTACTCTATTGTACTGCATATGCTGTATTGTACTGTGTATTACTGTAGTACATTTGATGACAGTTCTTCAGTTACATCCAAAGTAATAAACAGAGAAGTGGGAATATCAACTGTAAAGAGGAAAGAATTTTCTAAAAACATATATTTTTTTTTAGGAAAAGCATCAAGTCTAATCAAGTCACAGGTCTCAAGTCCGAGTCGAGTCCCAAGTCTTTGTCTGTTTAATCAAATCAAGTCTGAAGTCTTAAAAATAGTGACTCAATTCTGACTCGAGTCCAAGTCACGACTTGCAAGTCCCCACCTCTGGTCTCAGTTTTTTATTTTGAAAATCACACCAGGTATGTGACTAACTTATTGAAGTCTTGTTTATAAAGTAAAGAAACTAGAAAAACAGACGATAATCCGTCCTCTGGTTACAGTTTTACCACAATTTTTATTTTATTGATAATCTGTGCATGGAAAACGACAAACAAACTGACCCTTTAACTCACGAATTTCACCGTACGAGTTGCATATGACTCGACAGTACGCGTGACATTACTAGTGCATGTTATTACCGCATCGTAAAACAGTATTTACGTTACGCACACGCCAAATTCAACCGTATTTATGCCCAAACTGTGCGCGTTTGTTGTTTGTTGTTAGCACGTGCACGTCTTGGGTGATTTTGCGTTTTTTGCGTCACTACGTGGTCACGCCATGCTGCAAATCCACCGCGTAACTCTTCAAACCTTTCGTCCCTGTGGAGTCGCGTTTGGAAAAAAAAAAAAAAAAAGAAAAAAAAAAGTGGGCACACACCTGGACAGCTGTGGTCATGATCACAAAAACGCAAAAGCAGAGGAGCTGCAGCAGATGATCCTCCTCCCGCAGCGCCGTCCTCCTCTCTGTGCGTGAGGGAGTCTGCGTGGAGCTCACAGCGCCGCCTACAGGTGGGTGGTAAGAACAGCAGCCAAGTGTGCAAAATCTGAAACACTTAAAAACTCTACAATGTCTCATAAAAACGTCTGAGCAGCATAAGTAAACAGTGTTGGGGAGTAACAGATTACATGTACCGGAGTTAAGTAATCAGAGTACAAATGATGAGTAACTGTATTCAGTTACAGTTACTGTTTCAGTGAGTGGTAATTGGATTACAGTTACTTTGTTGAAATAAATGGATTACACAGAGGGATTTTTCAGTTTTCACATTTGGGAGGCGACCATAAATTAAACCCAAAATCCCTACTTGTTTCATTCTTTTTAGTGTTTATTTTGATACGATCATAAACTATAAACTTCTGTGCCTTCTTGAAAATGAAGTGAAAACAAAAATCCTTACTTTTTCATTCTCAATGTTGTTTATTTTGTACGATCATAAACGATAAACTTCAATGCCTTCCACATCACTATTATTAGTTTTAACGATCATGAACAAAAACAAAAGATCATTACTTTCTTCATTCTCAATGTTGTTTATTTTGATACGTTCACAAACGATAAACTTCTGTGTCTTCTTCATCATTATTATTAGTTTGTACGACCATAAATGAAAATATATTTGTGCGTGTACATATATAAGTGTTATGCACATGTTATGTATGTATGTGTATATATATATGTATATTGAGTATATGTACTGGATAGTGTCAACCATGTGATTATGTAAAACAATTGAGGTAGGACACTGTAAGTTTTTTCATCCAACTCCTTTTGAGCACCAGGTCCCGATATGTTCATGTACATGTCCTTGTTCCTGTTGTTGTACTTTGCTCAAACAAATAAAATGAATGAATGAGTGTGAGTCAGTGTAGTCACATTTTCTTTGGTCATTCTGAAGCAGCTTTTCTGTATTTTACCTAAACAAATCACAATTTTTGCCTCTTTTTACTGTTGGCAGGATCAGATTGGTGAAAAATAGAGACACCCGGGACATTTCTTGTATAAAACTGAGACAAATCACTGGTTTTGTATAAATCTGCTGGGATGATGTTTCCTGCAGTGCTCTTTCAGATAATATTTATTTATTTGTGTCCATCCTATGATAAGTTCTGATATTTTTTTAGTGTTTTGTTGTTCCAATTAAATCAGCTTTAAATTATTAATCAGATGGTACGTTCTAACAGTTCTTCTTTATATAACTACTCTTAATTTTCCCAAATACTTTAATATTCTTTCTTGAATAATATCTTGGAACACTACTTTGTACTTTTACTTACCAAACACTCACAAACAAACACACACACAACACATTCATACTGGGCAGTGTGGGTGAAGTGTGTTGCCTGAAGCCTCTGCTGCCCCCTTGTGGCACCTGAACACCTCATCATTCTCACATCCAACGACTAAATCCAGGCCCAGCAACCTCACGACATCAGGTTTGGACAAGCTGGACACTAGGGTGGTCCAGAAAAACATGTAAAAAAATAAAAGTTTTAAATTTCTCGATTTGAACCCAGCAAACATTGACCATAAATACAAAAGCAACAGGGTTAAAATTTCAGTGAAATCCAACATGATTTAGAGGTTGCACAAGCCTTTTTAAGTTTCAAGAATTCTCTCTCAAATAACAAAAGTGTGTCTGTTTGTCACACTGCTTTGTGTCTGATGAGCTGGCAGGATTACACACTCTACATTTTGCCACTTTTCATTAAATAATCCATTATATTCTTTCAATAAGCAATAATCTCTGCAACAGTCATACCAATTTAGCAGAGACAGAATAGTTGTCATATGAGATCAACACTCACAATCAGTTTACAGTCATGTATACTGTACAGCATGACTGCTGAAGACAAACTTTAGACAAAGGCTATGAGGAAAGATTTGTCAGTTTAACATTGCTGATAGTGTTGGTAAGTAAATTTCTGTTTTCTATATACAAAACCTATGCAATAGTTTGTCAAATTTAATATGAACAGTGCTAATATTAATTAAACACTGACTGATTTTTTTTAAGTTTGTACTAAATTTAGTGGATTATTTTGCTGCTGTAGTAGCCTCTTTGGATGACTGGAATATTTCCAGATATGTCAAAGGTCTCTGCTTTGACACAACAGCAAGCAACACAGGCCGTTTCAATGGCTATTGGACGAAATCTTCTACACTTTGCATGCCGCCACCATATCTTGGAAATTGTCCTGGACAAAGTTTTTCATGCACTGCATATAACAACCTCTTCTGGACCAGATATTGCCATATTTAAACGTTTTAAAGAGAAGTGGTCTTCACTTGACACTGCCTCATTCTCTACAGCTGCTGAAATGCCAGATGTAACCCCTTTCAAAAATGAGATATTGTTGTTTGCAAAGGAACATCTTGAAAATAAACAGCAAAGAGATGACTACAAAGAATTCTTAGAGCTGTTATCTTTCTTGGTGGATCTCCAGCAAGAGGAGTGCATATTCAGGCCCCTGGTACAGTACATAGAGCACGCTGGATGGCAAAAGTTCTTTACTGTTACAAAATCTGGCTGTTCAGGAAACAATTTAAACTAAGAGTATGTGAAGAACGTGGGGTCTTCCACTTCCTGTTGTTTGTGACCCAAGTTTACATCCGTGCTTGGTTTACAGCACCCATGGCCGCTGAAGCACCATCAAATGACTTGCAATTCATGCAGGTTCTATATACATACAGTAATCCAATTGTTAAGGAGACACCTTTGGTACTTGAGTGAGGTCATGATGGGGCTTGCTTTCTTTGATCACAATGTCAACACACATCAAAAGGTACAGATGGTTAGGGACATGCAAGAAAGAGAGGGATCACCCCACGTTCCCCACCGTCTTGATGCAAATGGAAGCTATGAACAGAAGACCCTCAGCAATTTTGTGACAAAGAATACAAATGCATTCTTTACTATTCTTGGTCTGCCACAGTCATTTCTTTCTGCAAACGCCACCTGAAACATGGAAGGAAAATGAGGAGTTCACTTATGCAGAGAAGGTCGTCCGATCCCTGAAAGTTGTGAACGACACAGCAGAACGGGGAGTGAAGTTGATCCAGGACTTCAATGCTATATTAACCAAATCAGAAGAACAGAAACAATTCCTACTACAGCTGGTTCAAAATCACAGAAAAAGCTACCCTGACTCAAAGAAAGACACAGTTGTCAAAGGTCTTGCCACTTCTTCAAGTGAGCAGGCAGTTTGAACTGACTTGGTTATCGGGTTAGTCATTTTCATCAAATGATATTTTTTTTTATATAAGTTTCATTATATTATGTTACAACATGTGCTTTATGCATATATATTATATAAATAATATATATATTAAACCTATAGCATATAAGGAATAAATACTTTGAAAATTGATATTTCTGCTGATTTATACTATTTGGCTAATAAAGAGAGATAAAAAGGTGATTTTTCTATGGTGTTGTGCAACCTCTAAATGTCATTTAATGTAGCTCAAATTTTTATGTGTTAACTTTAACTGGTAGTAGGCCAAAATGCACGGTTCAAATTAGAAGAAAAAAGAAAAAAGTTTTTTTGGGTCACCCTACTGGACACACATGATTAAGTCTTAAAACACGCAGCTTAAGTTGTGTTAGTTTTTTAATCAGAAGTGCGTGGAAATTACATGACCTCTAGTAGTTAATTCAGTGTTAAATCCACACGCCGTATAAAGAATATAAACAGTCTATGGTTAAATCACAACAAGTTCGACCTCGTGGTTCTGCAGATTTTCATAATTTTGGTCTTTGGTATTAAATGTCTCTAAACACACTTCACACAAGATCTCCAACACCGTCTAATTCTTAATCTGGTAATCTACTTCTTGATTTGATGTTTATGTATATTTTCTCCAGTGATTAAACTCCTCCTGCTCCTCTTGGTTGGTGAAAACCTTCCCACACTGGTCATGAGTGCGCCGGCTGTCCCAGGTGACTCTGTGTGACTCTTCCACGCCGTCCACGTGGTTCATATCGAAACACCGGTTGAGGGTGTGAGCGAAGAAGTTCCTTGATCTTATTAAAATAAAGATCAGATTAATTAAGGCCCTGTTTACAGGAGAACGCTTGCGGGTAAAAACAACGAAATATTTTATCGGAAGTGTCTTTTGTTTAGACGGTGACAGCGTTTTTGGAGCTTTAAAATGCAAAAATCTGAAACCACCCTCCAGAGTGGAAAAGTTGAATACGCTCCGCTGTTGCGTTTCCGTCTACACTGCCCAAGACGCAAAACTCTGGTCGGATCTGCTCAGGTCACGTACACGTTTACGTCACAAACATCACCACCGAGCGTCACCAAAGAGCCGCCTGGCATGCATACACAATCCAACTCCACACACTTTTGCGTCACCGTATGCACACAGATTTCCTCCTGAAAACACTCGTCTAAATGTGGAATAAAAAGTGAAGACGCACCGCCACTTTTGCGTCTTCTGTTCAGACCGTCAGCATATAAACGTAGCCTAAATCCAACACACATCAGCTGCAAAGAATCAAAACCTTATGAATATTTACAATTATTAACCAATTAATCTGGACATGTCAGTGGTACCGTCTGCCGCTTTTCTAAGAAGTAATGGCATCAAATAGTTGTACAAGTGTTTTAATGATTATAGTACATGCTGTAGCTCATCAAACACATTTTTGCTTTAGTGTTTTCGTCTTTCTTTCAGTGTTATACCACGACCAGCTCGATCTCGTGGTTCTGCAGATGTTCGTAATATTGGTCTTTGGAATTAAAAGTCTCTGAACACACTGCGCACGAAATCTCCAAATCCTCATCCTGAAAACTGTCCACCTCCACAGCGTAAACATCGTCCAGTTCTTGAGCTGGTGAATCGTCTCTAGACTGAACGTCAGACATTTCTACAGCTGGAGTTTTAAGTTCTTCAGCGTGTATGATTCTATGCTCTTGTAGATTTTCCTCTGTGATGAAACTCCTCTCGCACATGTCGCAGGCGAACGAGCCGGAGTGCACCAGGTGGTGAGTCCGTAGAGTGGACGGGTCGGTGAAAACCTTCCCACACTGGTCACACGGGTACGCCTGCTGTCCCAGGTGACTCCGCATGTGTCTTTTGAGATTGGCGAGGTGGGAAAACCTGGTTCCGCATCGCTCACATTTACCGAGCTTTGGGCCCGGGTGCGAGAAGAGATGTTCCTTGAGTTCATCTACAACGTCAAACGCAGCTTTACAGTAACAACAACCGAACGGCTTCTCCCCGCTGTGTTTCCCCAGATGGACTTTAAGAGAATTTGGTCGTGGAAATTTCATCCCGCAAATGTCGCAGCTGAACCTGTATCCTTTCTCCTTGTGAATGCCCTTATGGCGCTTCAGGTCGAACGATCTGGTAAAAGTCCCCGGGCACTGGTCACATTTGTACGGTCTGTGCCCGCTGTGGATGAAGACGTGTTCTCTGAGCTGCCCTCGCCGTATGAACGATTTCTCACAGTGCTCACACTTGTACGGCCGAGTGTTGGCGTGGACAGGCTGGTGTGCTTTCAGTGCAGCTTCACTGGTAAATGTTGTTCCACAGGTGCTGCACGTAAAAGGATTCTTCAGCGGGACATCAGTGGGATTTGACTGAGACATAAGCGGGTCATGCTGTAGATCACTTTCACTTTCTTGTTCTGCAGCTTCACTTGTGCTGAGCGACTGGTGCGTCACTGGTGCTTCACTTGTGAGCAGCACGGGCCCCTGTGAGAAAGGCTGGTGCTGCTCGTTGGTGCATTTGTGTTTGGCGAGGTTGTGAGGTCTGACAAATTCCATTCCGCAGTAATCGCAGCTGTAGAGTTTCTCCTTCGGGTGCGTCTCCTGGTGTTGTTTCAGCTCGTCTGCGTCTGTGAACACCACGTCACAGCGCTCGCACTGGAACTCTTTACTGTGGAGACGCTGGTGTCGGACGTAAGCGCTGCACAGAGTGAACTCCATCCCACACTCGTCACAGCTGTACTTGTCCTGGGCGCTGTGGCTGAGCATGTGCTCCGTGAGGCTGTCGGCTGTGGGGAAAACCGTCCTGCAGCGATCACACTTGTACGTGTTTTCTTCAATCAGGGCACAGTTGTGTTTTTTCAGGTCATATTCTCTGACAAATCCCTTTTTACACAGGTCACATCTGAAAGGTTTCTCTCGAGAGTGGATGCGCTCGTGCATTTTCAGATTGTATCGTCTTGTGAAAGTCTTTTTACATTTGTCACAACTGTGCAGGTGTTTGTTTGCCTGTTCGTCGCTGTGGGAGCACGTGTGGCGTTCCACTTCAGATGATTGAATAAAGGTTTTCTTACAGTTCTGGCAGGTGTAGGTCCTGTTGTCTTTGTGAGTGAAGCGCAGGTGTGCTTTGAGATGACTCGACTGGATAAATGTGCTTTGACATTGGTCACATTTAAAAGGTCGATCTCCCGAGTGAAGGCGTTTGTGTCTGTCAAGAGTCGATGACAGCGCAAAAGCCTTACCGCACACTTCACATGTGAACGGCCGCTCCCCCGTGTGTGTGCGGATGTGCATTCGGAGAACATACGGCCTCCCAAAGGACTTAGCACAGTACTGACAAGTGTACGGTTTGTAAGAGTTTTCTCCTCTTTCCTCGTTGTCCCCGGAGCACTGGTGTTGTTCTAGTTGGTCTGGTTGAGAGAACGCGCTCCCACACTGCTCACATTTGTGCAGATGCTGTTCCTTGTGAATGAGTTTGTGTTGTCGAAGAGAAAATAAGATTGAAAATCTCTTCCCACACACGTCACAGCTGTAGGGCCTGGGTCCTGAGTGCATCCACTCGTGCACTTCCAGAGTCGCCTGCGTCGGACATTTCTTTCCACAATATTGACAAATGAAAAGTCTTTCTTCGCTGAGAGAGCTGTTGTTTTTAAGTTCAGACGCGTCTTTAAAGGTGATCTCTGTGGTTTCATGGGTGAATGTGTGTCTTTTCAGATGGGTCCATTGTCTGAATCCCTTCCCACACTCCTCACATTTAAACGGCCGCTCTCCAGAGTGAACGCGCAGGTGTGCTATAAGGTTTGAGGTTCGGGAAAATGTCTTGTCACACTCGGTGCAACTGTACTGCTTCTCTGCTCCGTGGGTACTCACGTGAACCTTCTCCTGATGTTTTTTTAGAGATTTTTCACTCGGGAATTTCATCCTGCAGTCGTCGCAGCTGTACTCTTTCTCTTCGTGGAGGCTCTTGTGGCGTCTCAGATCGGCAGCTCTGGCATAAGCTCCATCACACAGGTCACATTTGAACGGTTTGTCTCCGGTGTGAGTGTAGACGTGTTCTCTGAGCCGACTCCTCTGTCCAAACGACTTCTCGCAGTACTGGCACTGATGGGCCTTAACGTCGCTCGTGTGCGCGGCGTCACGTTGCGTCAGAGCGTCAGGTCGCGCTCTCGTCCTCCTGCGCCGGTCACATCTGTAGGGGTTGTCTCCGGTGTGAGAGCGTTTGTGCAGTTTGAGCTGAGTGGAGCGGGTGAAGGTCTTCGTGCAGAGGTCGCAGCTGAAGGGTTTGCCTCCGCTGGGTTTAGGAGCAGAGCTTGGGGTCGTCTCCTGCTCGCTCTCCTGTGACATGATCAGAGCCGGAGATGGCGCCTGAAAGCACAAAAGAACAGAATAGACTACGTAAAAATCACAACAAGTAAAACTATAAAAATGTGATGTCAGAACTTAAAGACGCCCTATGGAGACGGTGTTTCTTCGTCTTCAAGCAGTAAACTTGAATAGATTTGAGTTAGAGTGACCAGACGTCCCTGTTTACCCGAGACAGTCCCAGTTTTGACTCTGAGTCCCCTGTCCCCAGCAGATTTATACAAAAACAGTGAATTTTCCCAGTTTTATATGAGAAATGTCAAGAAGGTGTCTCTATTTTTGACCAGTCTGATCCCACAGTAAAGACAAACATAAATTGTCATTTGTTTAGGTAAAATACAGAAAAGCTGCTTAAAAATGGCAACAGTAGCTTAGTCGGTAGAGTGTTTGTCCACTGTTCTGAAGGTCTGTGGTTCGAATCCCGCTCTCGTCTAAGACTGGGTGTCATTAAGAAGTTGCCGATACAATACATATCTTGATACACTGAGCTTTTGATTCGATACGATTCAATACAATATACTTCAAATCAATTCAATAAAAAAAAAAGGCAAAATAATGGCTGTGATACTAAATGTCTTTGTTAAACCACTTTTTGTACAAAGTTCCCCTTAAGCCGGGCGTACACTGTGCGATTTTTGACCCTTTTTGAGCCGATTTTTCGCTCGTGCGACTGTTTTGGGGATCGGGCCGAGTTTTGGCTTCATCGTGTGTCGTGCGTCGTGTAGTTTACATGGGGTAAAGAGAACCGATTAATGGCTCACGACCAGCTCCCGATCGACATTCGTAGGTCGCAAGAAAATCAAACTTGTTTGAAATCCAGTCGCCTCTCGTGAGGATTTCGCTCTGTTGAAGTTCTTCCACGAGCCGATTAGCCAGAATCTGGCAGACTGCGCATGCGCGGACACAGAAGCGGAAGTAGGATATGAAGTTGTGGAGGACGATGGCGGGCCGGCGAGTGTTTTGGACAGTGGACATGGAGGCGCAGCTCATCGAGCTTTGGCAGACTCACCCAAGCCTCTTCGATGTGGCCTCACAAGGCTACCATGACCGCAACAGAAGAGAGAAAAGTTGGGAGGACATTGCCGCTCAGTTGCAGCTGCCAGGTAATGTTTTTGTATAGACTAGCAAAATAGAAATGTAGTTAATTCGTTGTTGTTGTTGGTTTGTGCATGCGTGTGTGTGACAGAAAGAGACAGAGGAGCGAGAGCGATTTTGTGTAATATATTGGCTCCAGTAATTCAGATATCACTACACTACCAAGCTAGAATTAGCCTGCATTGTGTGTGTATATGAGTCAATGAAACCAATAATATTCTTTTTAGCAAGCAGTACTTGCTAGTAGCAAATAAACAACATAAAGAACATGTTAATTGTATTTTTCAGTGAATGAGGTGAAAACCCGCATGACATCACTGCGCACGCAGTACGGGAAACTTTTGAAACCCAAACCCAGCGGCAGTGGACAAAAACCTCTGACCTCCAAACAGACGTGGATTCTACAGCACTTGGATTTTTTGAAGGCCCATGTCATACACAGGCATACCGAGTCCACACTCAGAGTAAGTCCATAACCACGTTGTTGGAATAAATAAATAAAATATATATAAAATGTATAATAAATATTTATATTTAAGAAAATTAAATGCCACAGTTAATAATAATACATTTTTTTTAAAGCAGCCCTGAATTCAATGTAAATTATCCTAGTTATTATTATTATTAGATTATATAATATATTGTAGTCTAGATCAAAATCTGACCTAAACAACACTGTTAACAACTTTTGTGTAATCACTTTCTCCCTGTCTGCTTCCTGTGCTGTTTCTTACAGCTTGCTACAGAGTCAGAGGACACAGGCCCAATGGAAGAGGGAGATGAGGATCAATCAACTGTGGAAACTGAATCAGATGTCTTTACTTCTTCAGACACCGCCAGTCCGGTTTCTGTGACGCAGGAAGAAGAAAACGCCTCCAACAGTTCAACAGTCACACCGTCCACAGATCAGCCTGTCAAAAGACCCAAAGTGCAGAAAGTGAAGCCAAAATCCACAGAGCACAGCATTGAAATGGCCAAACTGTCCTTGCTTCAGCAGGTCCAGAACACACTTTCTGGATCTAATGCAGATTCTGAGGAGGTATTTGGTCAACAGGTAGCCTCAGAGTTGAGAAACATTAAGGACAGAGCTCTACAGTTGAGGCTCAGAAGAAACATAATGAACATTATTTATGACACACAGGAGGCAGAGCAGGCTGGTCATTCTCAATTTGCAGGTCCACATCCTACACCAGGTCCACAACCTAGGCCTTACACAACTACACCCATGTATCCCATGCACCCTTATCAGGCCCAGCCACCCTCCCAAGACTACCAGGCCCCATCAACCCAGCCAATGTCCTTTCTGAAAATGATAAACTCTGAGTAGCTGGGTACCTTAAAACCAAAATGTCCAACATTAGTATTTGGTCGGCTATTTCTCAGTTAACTTGTTCCTGCACAGGCTGAAAAGCTGTAGTTTCATTGCACCAAGTGCATATAAATTTAGTTTGACACAGTGTGTATGCTAAAGTGACTTTGCCATCTACCTCAATGCTGCAAGGTGGTACAGAATTGTTGGCACATTCTGTGAATCGAAAAAAATATTTTTTTATTTTCACAAAACAAGTCATTGTTGTGATGCCCCACAGAGGTAGATTTATTTATGCTAGTAATTACAAAGGGAATTATTTGTGTTATTTATTTCATACCTCAGTTTTTATACAAAAAGAAAAAATATTTAAGTATGTGTTACCAAGTTAGTGTTTCCAAAAATAAAGAAAAAAAGAACCTTTCTTTACATTTTGTGAATTTTCATTTCAAAATTCTCATAAACCAAAAAAAATTCTTCACAGTAAGGAGAAATGAGGTTTGAATCCATCCATAGCCCCGTTGCTGGAAGTCAAAGAGTTCACACACAGTCCTCTGTTATCTCAAACAATAGGGCTACCGATTGATTCACATCAGATTTGTCTTAACTTTGGCCTACACCATGTGTTCTTGCCAAGATACACTTCCTGCAGGTGACACAAAGTACTGGCAAAGGACATCTCGTTGTTTCTTTGCTTCAACTGAAGGGTTCCTAGCTTGGCCCATGGAAACAGACTGAAGCCCTCCCTCCCTTCTCCATGCTCCTTCCATCAACTGATGATTGGCATCTTCGCAGTCTATGTAGCCAGGTGGTACATAGGCATCAGCGCTGTGGTGGCGGAGGAAGTTGTGCAAACAAAGACATGCAAAGAGGATAGTGACAACCTTGTCAGGATCCAGGCAAATTGTTGTTCTGAATACTCTGAATCGATTAGCAAGAATTCCAAAAGCATTTTCTACCACACGCCGTGCTCTTGAAAGACGGTAGTTGTAGATTCTCTGATTTTGGTTGAGATTGCGTAAAGGATATGGTTTCATTAGATCTGCTCGTAGGGGATAAGCTTCATCTCCAACCAACATATATGGCATCATGGCATCAGTGTGTGGCAAGGTATCAGCAGGGGGGAAGCTCAGCATGCCTGTGTCCATCGCATGTTTCAGGTCGGAATGGGCAAATACTCCAGCATCAGACACCCTTCCCTGTGTCCCAGCGCTGGCATACAAGAACTTGTAGTTGGCATCAACTACAGCCATAAGAATAATGGAAAACCTAGATTTGTAGTTGTGAAACATGCTTCCACTCTTGGCAGGGGGTTGAATGAATATGTGTTTCCCATCAATGGCTCCTAAGCAATGTGGAAAGTGCCACTTGTCCGCAAAGTCTTTAGCAACAGCCTTCCACTCAGAGATAGTCGATGGTGTCTGTGGAACACATGCAAAGGTGATACACAAAATTAATCTCAGGTGAATTAATGTTTTCCATTTCTTAACCACCCATTCAAAACTGTCACAGTTCACTTCACCTTTTATTTACACATTTCACAAAGACTGAATGAATACATCCAGAAATCAGAGAAATGTTTCTGTTGAAAATGTATTGCTTAATTAACTGATGGGACATTTTTAATAATGTTTGAGATAACAGCTATCACCCTGGCTTTGATCTGTTTGACCTGTTGCCCTCAGGGAGGTGCTACAGGGGCATTAGCACAAAGAGAAACAGGCCATGAAGTGAAATTTACCTTCAAGTAATCTTCCCGTAGTACAGAGGTTAGGGCTGTGCATGTTTCCATCACAATCCTGCTCACTGTGGTGCTTCCAATTCTATACTGAAAACTTAACGAGTTGAAGGTTTCACCTGCCAAAGTGAAAAGAGTGTCAAAGATGTTGATTTTCTCTTCTTATATACTTTAACTTCTTGGGTTCTTCTTAAAGACAATACAGTAAAGTGTATTTTCCTTGTTGACATGTTTCGGCTGCTTTAAAAAGAACCCAAGAAGTTAAAGGTGAAGAAAGTGTCTTTTAAATACTCTAACATAGATTTTGATAGTTAATGTATGGGGAGGTGGACAAAGATGGATGTTGATAGACTGACAGATTGTGACTGATGGATGGAGGAGAAAAGAATGTAGTAGTAGTAGTAGTATGAAAGTGATTTGACAGATGTGCAGTTAGAGGGTAAGTGCAACTGATATAGAAAAGGGAAGGTATGATGAAGTTACCGGGCTGTATGTAGTTCAGTGGGTGAACTGATCTACAAGCTTAAATAGATAGATGACTTTGCTTCATGTCCACCTCTCTATATTTTAATTGGGAATGTTACTGAAATGTAATTTACATGCACACACTTACCTGTTGCCAAAAATCGAAGGGTAACAGACAACCTCTCCCTGGGACTGATGGCCTTCCTGAGATGAGTATCTCTCTTGAGGATATGTGGAGTTACCCTCTCCAGGAGGTAATTGAAGTCGTGCACAGACATTCGGAGAAGGTCCCGAAAACCCATCATGTCATCTACCTATTAACACATAACACCCCATATGAATACAGCATTATAGATGTGGGATGCTATTGCCCACTGAATAGTCTGTAACTGATTGGTGGTGAAATCTTTTATGACTTAGACATAACACAGAACTGACACTGATACTTAACCAGTATTGTAGACCTGTAATGGACCTGGATGTCACCTTTGAGTAGAACTACCTCCCTCAAAAAATCCTTTTGTAGGTGTTCAAGCCAGCCACTACAATGCTACACTTGTACAAGTTACTTGGCTAGTTTTTACTGTGCTTAAAAATACCAAATCTAACAAGAACAGAGGTGTAATTAACACAGCTCTGTGTGTCTGACATTGATTCAATACTATGATAGCAAACAAAACTAGGTCACTTCTGAAGTTAGTTGTGATTGCCCGGACCATTGATGTCAACAACACAGAACAGTGTTGTTATAAGTTTGGTGAATAACTTGATGCTACTTACCTCCAGTTCCCTCTGAAGAACTGACAATCCATACTGCCCACGTCTGCCCAGCCATTTCTTGGACCAGACTCGTCGCTTCTTCTTTTTGGGCTTGTCTGAGCACAGAATGGCACAAATTGCCAAGGCAGCGCGTCTGTTTTTTCCGTGGCTCAGCATTGTGTCTCCGCCAATAGATCCATGGTCTCCGCACATCTGTGGTTTTCTAATTCCGTGGTTTTCTTCTTCGTGGTTTTCTACTTCCGGAACAACAACTTTGACAACTCCGGTCGTTATGTGAACGTACAGTGTGAGCAGGCAAGTCGCATCCGAGCATCGGTTCGTTCAGTGTGAGAACATGATTCGTGAGCTGTGAACTTTTAAACCCTGCGATTTGGTCGTACAGTTTAAGCTGGGGCTGAGTGACACGACCGAAAATATCGCACAGTTGCCGGCCAACCACTCTAGAGCCACATCATCAGCTTTTAATGCAGCTTTGCACAACAGCTCTTGTGCACTGATGTGGTTCAATTCTGTCGGACTAAAGTGAAGTGTGTTCTTTCTGTGACAGACGGGTGTTGATGATGATGATGATGATGATGATGATGATGATGATGGTGAGTCTGTTCTGTGTGTGTCACGTTGGAGATGGTTCATTTTTTCAGATCATTCGTGTGCAGGTTTAGTGCAGCTCTTGATGTTGCAGTAACCAGGATACTGCGTTTACATGCACCATGATGGAATCGGGAGAGTGATGTGCTGTAAACACATCACTGACTGGAACAGTGTCTCAAAGGAGCCAGAGCCCAAACGTGGGACTGTGTGGATGAGACTCCAGAGTTTGCGTCAGACGCAGCCTCGTCTCCTTATGCTACGCACGCGACACACATTCAGTTTGTCGATTAAAAATGAACATAATCGACGAAATTCTTAATGATCAATTATCAATTAATCGACTAATCACGCTCATCCATAGTTGATATGAAACACAAACATTTAATTCATCAAAACCGTGAAAATGAAAAATGTGTCGCATAAACGAGTTTCCTTTCTCTAAACAAGCGACAAAACTGTAAAAAATAATAATAATAATAATAAAATATACCAAAAAATACTCTTGCAGATATATCGATACAGCAGCCCACGATATCGATACTGAGTCATCACATTAAATTATACGATATTTCAGTATTTTTGTACACTCTCACTCTCAACATAAACATCATTGGTTATGCGGTCAGATCCACAGACCCACAGGTTGCTGGTGTGATTCCAGCTCCCACAGATGAATGGTGTCATTGTGTCCTTGGGCAAGACACTTAAACCTCGCCCCTAGTGTCTGTGTACACTGGTGTGTGAATGTGTGAGTGGATCCTTGTTGTAAAACACTTTGAGACTTGAGGGTGGAAAGGCGCTGTATAAAAATGTGATAATTTAAAAATGATCAAAACAGAAAGAAAATGTGACAATACTGACTCACATTAGAGCCAAGTGCGGAACAATTTTCCTTAATTACGAGCTCGTTTCACAATTTTATTATGACGAACCAACCCAAACCTCCAGTGGATGTTCCAGTTTTTTATTTTGAAAATCTGGTCACCCTAATTTCAGTCTATTTGTGTTCAAAGGCAAAATAAACAAAAGTTAAACTAACATTTGTTTATCAAGCGCCATTACGGAGAAATAAAAGAAAAGAATGTGTTGCTCTTTGACACGAGGAGGACTTTAGTTTTACTGACCCGTGCGTTTCTGCTGCAGGTCACGGCCTCATAAACCATCCTTGACTTTATCTAAACCCTCAAATAGACCAATAAACATCAAACGCACGGGACAACTTCTTTGATGCGCGTGTCTGCGGTGCGCTCTTTTTCACGGCGCGCTCCCGCACACGCGCGTCCTGCTCTCACGCGTCTGTTTACGTGCACGCGGGGACGAGGACACAAACCTGCACCGCTGGGGTCGTGGTCTTGCTTTAATTACGGGAGCTGATTGCCTTTCGAGAGCTGCGTAAAATTGTCCACCAGAAGCACCGTCCTTCTTCTGTTTCCGATGCTTTCCGCGGAGGAGCTCATGCTGCCCCCTACAGAAACAAAATCTGTTCTGTGCAGCGTTCAGAGTGTTTCTTAGAGCTTCCACAGCCCCTACATACTTCAAAATCTTTCCTTATTAGTGCAGACTCTTATTATGTTGGGCAAATTTCATATTCACAAAACAAAACCAAATCAGAACCACTTCCAAAACGAAATACAGCAAAATTTTGTGTTAATATTTAGTGTGTTTAGGTAAAAATGTTCCAAGATGCAGAACCTCACTTGGTCAGTCGTTATTCTCCCGTAGAGCCATAAACCCCTGGAACAGCCTCCCACGTGAAATTACATCTTTTTGAAATGTTTTAATCAGACAAACCTGTGCACATGAATCTGTCCTGAATCACTGCAGCAACATGAAGTGTAAATATGTAAATAATGTTTGGACGTGATGACTCAGACTGAACGGGACTGTGACAAAGTGGGCCTTTGTCTTATTTTAAATTCACCTTAATTTATGTTAAACATTTTGATTTTGGAAAGACACCTTTTGCTTTGCTTTACCTGGAATTGTTACTCACCTGGGGGAGGTACTTCCTGCTGGGCGGAGTATAAAAGGCAAGCAGGTGTCACCAATTAGGAAGACTTCTGTGCAGGTATTTGGTGTTTTGCTTTGAGTTACTTATTTTTTGTCTATTTGTATTTTTGTTGGTTAAACCCAGAAGTCTGTTTTTTTTAAATAAATTTTGTCCACGTAAGACACCTTTTTTGTGTCATCTGCCTCCTACTTCGACCACTTTGGCCCGTTTCCCCACAGGGACAATAAATGGTAAATGGTCACATTTTTCTATAGCGCTTTTCCACCTTCAAGGCACTCAAAGCGCTTTACAACAATGAACCACTCACCCATTCACACACCAGTGTACACAGACACTGTGGGCAAGGTGGGTTAAGTGTCTTGCCCAAGGACACAACAGCAGCATTCATCTGTGGGAGCTGGAATCACACCAGACAACCTGCGGGTCAGTGGATCTGACCGCTCATCCTGATGTTTTTTTGTTTTGTTTTTTTTCAAGAGCTGGATTCAAACCGCCAACCTTCACATCAGTGGGCAAATGCTCTACCAACTGAGCTACTGCCGCCCCCAATAGTTTGACTTATTGATTGACTGGATGAATAATTGCATTAATATATGTACATTGTGTTTGATTTTATTGGCATATGTACCAATTCTGACTCAGCCTGTCCAGAGACTGAAGATGGAAATGAGTCATTTTGCTGTAACCTGCACAAACACAGACAAGGCAAGTTTATTTGTAAAGCACAATTCATACACAAAATAATTCCAAATGCTTTACAGAATAAGAAATATTTATTATTAATTAATTCATCATTGCATTTATATCACACATTTCAAAACCCCCAAAGCATTTTACAGTTCATTATTCAGTCACTTCACACTCAACGGTGGTAAACTACTATTGTAGCCACAGCTGCCCTGGGACAGACTGACAGAAGCAAGGCTGTTAATCTGTGCCATTGGTCCCTCCGACCACCACCAACACTCACACACACCACATTCATACAAGGCAATGTGGGTGAAGTGTTTTACCTAAAGACACAATCACAGTTTTTTGTCACTGATGCCTCCTGTGGCTCCTGATTTTCCCAGTGTTTCCATCCAAGTCCTGACCAGGCCCGGCCCTGCTGAGCTTCTGAAATCTGACAAGATCATGCTTTGACAAACTGGTATGGCCATAAATATAGTAAAATCAGAATAAAAAACAAATCAAAACATGAATAATCATCATAAAATTAAAAAGAGAGAGAGAGACATTAAAGGTTGTATGGAGGATTTTTTGTTTGTTTCAAATTGTCAATGAAAGTTCAAAATAGAATTATAGAGACGCAGCAGCCTTGTAATTATGATGACCAAAAAAAAAAAAAAAGAAAAAAAAAGAATGAAAATCCATCAACTGTGGACATGGTGGGGGCAGATAAACATCAGCCAATAGATAACAAGGCTACCTCATTTTCTATTGGCTGTTAGGTTGTCAATCAAACTCCCTACGTTTCTAGCGTCAACGACTTGCCGGCGCGCTGGGATTACGTGGTTTACGTTCGCCTCTCAGGCACTGATGCCATTTACTCAACCAGCGCAGCGGTTCTTGCCGTCTTTTTCGAACTGTAGCTTCCTCTCAGTTTGCACAAAGTTTGTTGTAATGGCCGACAAGAATCCACGACCAGTTCGCCGCAAAAGAAAGTCAGTTTTTGATGTCGCGGGAAGAAGAAGAGAAGGGGAAAAGGAGCAAAGCACAACATTTAAAAAAGGGCAAACAGTCGCTGCATTTCTCTTTCCTTGGAAAATCTTTTATACAACCTTTAAATGAGAGAGAAGAGTGTGGAATGAAAACCTTTCAGTCAAATGCACAGTGAAAGAGAAATGTTCTGAGTCTGGATTTAAACAGAGTCAAAGTCGAGTCTGTGTGAATCTGAAACTGACTCCCCTTGTTTAGTCCTGACTCTGGGCACCAGCAGGACACCGGTATGTAAGTGTGTGTGTGTGTGTGTGTGTGTGTGTTCTCTCACATCTCGTCCATTTCCTCCTTGTTCCAGTAGTCCAGCACAGAACTGCAGGTGTAAGATGCTGCAGGGAAACAAACATGGAGCGACAGAACCAAGTGGCGGGCAGAGTGTACAGAAACATCTGTGCAGAGTACGAGGCTGGAGACCCCAGGATTAAGGTGGGAAACACCAGATACAGACAGACAGGACGGTGATGGACCAACCAGACATAGTGGTGGTGGATAAACAACAGAGCAGAGCCGTGGTGGTGGAACATCACAACACCAAGAGATGGAAATATCAGGAAAAAGGAACATGAGAAACTAGAGAAACACCAGGGGCTCAAGGAGGAGCTGGAGAAGGTCTGGAAAGTGAAGGCATCAGTGGAGCCTGTGGTGATTGTAACAGCAGATACCAGGAAAAACCACAAACATCTCAGTCCAGAAAAGTGCAGGACTGAAACAGAAAAGATACTGAAGAACTGTCAGACTCCCAGGCCTATAAATGTATGTGTGTGTGTGTGTGTACAGTACATTATTAAAAAAAAAAAAAAAAAAAAAAAAAAAAAAGGTTTGGGGTTAAAGTTATATTAAATATTTATTAAGTTTCGTGATCAGATTTCATAAGCAACCACATCATTTCTGAAACTATGTCTTGAACAGTTTTGGATTAATATTATAAGTTTTTCTTTTTCCCACTCCTTTTTGAGAAATGTGCTTTTCTTTTGTTTACAGTGTATATGTAGTATATTTATGACTATTGTTTCTCTCTTGGCACAAACTCGAAATAAAAACGAATCAATCAATCAAAAAAAAAAAAAAAAAAAAAAAAAAAAAAAGCACCGTTATCTCCCATCAAAAATTATGTACATTTCATTGTGTAAATAATATTTTTTTTTAATTATCAAATCAAACTAAATAAAAAACGTTTGCGTTACCATTTATGTGTAATTAATAAAAAATAAAAAATAAAATAAAAAAAATTAAGTTTAAGCGAAACATAAGCCCCGCCCACTTCCGCACACGTGCCTTTGATAAGACGCGGTGTGCGGTTTCTCCCGGAGACTCGAGTTTTTCGTGATTTACAGAAAAACACACCACAAATAGAGATCGTCTCATCGTCTGCGTGAGTAAACATTTTATTTTATTGAACATCTAGAGCTGGAAATAATTTATAAACTAACCGAGGTGGACGAGGTTTTGTTTTTGTCTAAACAGAACTATTTCATATTTACCACTTTTTTCTGGTCTGGTTTTCCTCCATTTGTGAGCTGTGTTTTTGTAATTTTCTTGGGAATTATTCCATTAATATGCTTATCTGCGATTCTATTGAGTTGATTTGATTAGATTGCATTTCTATGTTATGGAGATGGTAGTGGGAGGTACAGTGGGTTTACACTTTGTCCCCTGTCCCTGCAGATTTATACAAAACCAGTGATTTGTCCCAGTTTTATACAAGAAATGTCCCTATTTTTAACAAATTTGATCCCTGCCAGCAGTAAAGAGAAGCATAAATTGACGTTTGTTTACGTAAAATACAGAAAAGCTGCTTAAAAATGACCAAAACAGAAAGAAAATGTGACTGTACTGACTCACATTAGTGCCAAATGCAGAACAATTTTCCTTAGTTACGAACTAATTTTATAATTTTAACCCCGTCCCAGTTTTTTATTTAGAAAATCTGGTCACTGTCTGTAATGGAGACGTGTAGATCTACGTCCTCCTACACAAGCATCAATAATAAAAGTGCAGGAGCTTGGATGAAAATGATTAAAATGAGTTTGAAAAGCTCAGAGCTGCATTTATCTGTCTTTAACCTAATGACTAATACTAGTACTTTCGCTTTAGTATAATCTGTAGTCAGTGTTGGGAAGGTGACTTTTAAAATGTATTACAGATTACATACACCAAAATGTAGTTTGTAAGGTAACCCATTAAATTAAAGTGAGTAATGTAATCTGAATACTTTGGATTACTTGATTTGCTGTAGAGAAGCAAAGACGAGGAAATCGTAACATAAAAAGTTTTGTCTGATAAAAGAAAATAAAAAGTCCAGACTTTACTGAACCAAATAAAAAATATTATTGATAGAAGACGAGGAGACACGTCCACACAGCAGGATTTAGTCCTGGTTTAGATCTGGTTTAATTCTGGTTTAGTCCTGGTTTAGTCCTGGTTTAGTCCTGGTTTAGACCTAGTTTAGTCCTGGTTTAGACCTGGTTTAGACCTGGTTTAGGGTTTAGACCTGGTTTAGTCCTGGTTTAGACCTGCTTTAGACCTGGTTTTAGTCCTGGTTTAGACCTGGTTTAGACCTGGTTTAGTATCCAGCAATGAGTGGAATTACAGAGAAAAAAAAAAAGGATATAGCCCCAAATGTGAAAACAGGAAACTCCTGCCGTGTAATCCATTTATTTCAACAAAGTAACTGTAATCCAATTACCACTCACTGAAACAGTTAACTGTAACTGAATACAGTTACTCATAATTTGTACTCTGATTACTTAACTCTGGTACATGTAATCTGTTACTCCCCAACACTGACTGTAGTAACATACAAGCACACAGAGGCTTAACCTGGCAAACTGTTTCACCCCCAAACGAGGTGTAAAAGTGAATAAATAACAATTGTTTTTTAAAAACACTTCCCCATCCCCCGTTTCTCTCTGAAGAAACATGTGCTCAGCAAGAATGTGGAGGACACGAATGGGGCAGTTTGTCTCCACCCTTGGTTCTTAATCTTTTACTTGTGTGTTAGGGATTTTTAATGTAGTTTATTTTTATTTTAATGCTTTTTGTTCAACGTGTGGATAATCAGAAGGTTTGTTGGGGACAGGAGTCTGTGTGTCTGCAGGTTTCTTCACACATGTTAAGGTGTGGTCCAGACGAAAAGCAAAAAACACACGAAAGACAATGAAAATGTAAATCTCAACATGAATATTCGATCGATTTCTGTGACACCTAAGTCTTTTCAAGCTTCAGTGTGTATTAGGGCCAGGAATAACTCAGAAGTTGCCGATACGATACATACCTCGATACAGTGCACTTTCAAATTGGTACAATATGTTTCAAATCGATTTACAGTTCAATAAATAAAGGTTAAATCGTGGCTGTGATACTGAAAGTCTTTGTTAATCCACATCCTGTGCTAAGTGAATATGAAATATTATACTGAGCTCCAAAGCAAGAAAAATATCTGATGATGTTTTTTGTTTTGCCGAAGCGTTATTTAAAAATTAAAAAAGCTTTTGGACATTGGCCACCTGAGTGTGCTATGCTTTTTTCACTTTTATTTTGCTGTTCCTTGTATTTTCCGCTCAATTTCATTTCTCTCCACCGACTAAGTTAGGAATCAGAATCCACTAGACAGTTCACAAAACCCCAGAAGTTGTAGACGGCGCACCGACCAATCAGCTGTGAGCTGTGAAGTCATAATGTCAAACTCGTGGCGTCTGTCTGTGTCCTTTTTTGTGGAACAGCACAACAGTAAACAAAGCGTCGCGATGGATGTAGACGAAGACAGACATTCTGTGTTGGCAACGATTCCCGAGATCGAGGATTTAAAGCTGGAACAAAGAGAATGTTTGGTGAATTTTATCAAGGGGAAAGACGTTATTGCCCTTCTTTCCTACGGGATTTGGAGCATTACAGACGTCACGACCAAATAACAGCGATTGGTTAAATAAAAAAAGTCTCTGCCTACTGTCGAGCGAACGAATCCTAATGCTGCGAGGTCAGGCGGTTTCCACGAAGTGAAACCAGCTGATGAATGAGGCTATACTTTTGCACCGCTACAAAGTTCATATGAAACACAAACATTTTAATCATCAAAACCGTGAAAAGGTCAAATGTGTCGCATAAATGAGTTTCCTTCCACTGAACAAACAACAAAACTGTAGCTGTAACAAAATAATTTAGAAAAATATTGTAGGGAAAGGTGCCTGTTCAGGGCCTGGTCCCCCATTCTGACAGAATCCACAAACCAGGAACCTAGAGAAGTCGGTTCTGCCTGACTGCCTCTTGGTATTTACAACCCCAAGAGAACCGACCTTTGGTGCTTTCACCCCTCCCTTCCCCCACGCCAGGTGGGACATGAATCAGAAGTGGGAAATTGACATGGCTCTGCTAAAGTGATAAGGACTGTTAAATAATGACATTCCTCATTTTGCTTTGAAGAAACTGACCCACATCATCTACATACCAGACCATCAGGCGCCAATGCTTGGACCGGTTAAACCCACGATGGACTGTGGTTGCCACTTTTTGGACACTAGAGAAGGACTGGATTAAACGCATCTTGATAACTAGTTACAAATGTTTTTAACTGTGTTCTATATAAGGCTCATGTTGATGCAAGATAAGTATGCCACATTGCTTAATTCATGTGTTCATGGTCTCTTGTGTGTATTTCATGTCATGTTCCCGCGGAGGTATTTACGGTAACTTCACGGCGTGTTTTCGGACAGACACACCTTTGATTTCTCTGTATGAATCATCGGCTAATGTTATCGTAAACAGTTATGAAGTACCTGAAAGTGGGAGGTTATCAAATTAATATTTACAAATGATATTTGTACGGGGACCAGTTCAGCTCAGACCTGGGCGTGCCTTAAATTTGCATATAACAACGCCCACCAAGCGCACTGACCAAAACGAAGCCTCACGCGCGAAAACATCGCTTCGCCTTTCTTCGCTCTTCGCCTTGCCTCGCCGCCGCGAGGACCCGCCGAGGAGGACCAGGGAAGACGGCCGGTCGGAGAGACCCAGGGGGAGCTGTAACAGACCTGGAGTCGCACCTGCCGAGAGCTGAGGACCAGAGCCGGTGAAGGAGGCGTGGACCGCCCTGCCCGAGTACCGTCATCACGCCGCTGCCTGCCCGTGCGCACGACCACCGCCGAACCCCGCCATCGCCGCATTCCACACGGACCGAGAACAACATCGCCAAGTAAGGCTGGTTCTGAACAGTGAATGAATAAGGGTTGGCATCCCTCTTACGATTGCGTCCAATTATTCCCAAGGCAAGCGCAGTAGCGACTTAGCGAAACGCCATAACTGAGCTAAACTGAACCCCGTTTTTATAACTACCTCAGGTTGTTAAAATCGGTGCTTTAATGTTACGTAACCAGAACTTGGAAGCTGGTGTCTAGTTATTGTTTGTTAATAAACCACACAAAGGAATTTGCTGGTTTCAGTGATTTTTCTTAAAGTTATCATCAGGTCACTTTTTCGGGTACGTTCCCTTCAGATTGATTAAATTGATAAGTTGTTGTTGTCGTATATGGTTAAGTTTGATTCGGTCAGAATCTGGTGCCCCGCAAATGTATTGTGAATGTTCGTCAAAAGCTAAACCACATGCCCAACACGCACATCTTACAACACGTCAAGTCGTATTTCTCCTACAGTATACCAAAAGATAGTCTTGGCAATATATAGATACAGCAGCCCATGATATTGATACTGCATCATCACATTAAATGATACGATATATTCACTTCATGGAAAACATCTGATCTCGCAGCATTAGATTTCGTTCGCTCGACAGTAGGAGGTCACTTTTTGTCATTTAACCAATCGCTGCTGTTTGGTCGTGACGTATGTAATGCACCAAAATCCCATAGGAAAAAGGACAATAACGTCTTTCCTCTTGATAAAATTCACCAAACATTCTCTTTGTTCCAGCTTTAAATCCTCGATCTCGGGAATCGTTGCCAACACAGAATATATGGTTCTTCGCTGATTGGCTGGTGCCTGAACTCACACTTTCGGGGTTTTTGTGAACCGTCTAGTGTATTTTGATTCCTGATCTAGTCGCTGGAGAGAAATGAAACAGCGGAGGCACTAGGTGGCACCAGCCTGACTATCTAATTATTAGTAACCACATTATAATAACAGTAAATATAGTGAGAGACTTTCCAAAAGGTTTGAACTGATTTTCTATCTTTATATTTCTCTGTTTGTTCATAGAAGCGATTTTCATCTGGACCCATGGCCTCACCGTCTTTGCCTAAAAAGTTCCGCTGTGACCAGTGTGGGAAATCCTTCTCCACCTCTGCTCACCTCAAAAGACACTCTGTGCTTCACTCTGGCGTCCGTCCGTACGAATGCGACCAGTGTGAGCAGACCTTCACCCAGGCCTGCCACCTCAAGAAGCACCTGCAGACCCACACCGGAGCCAAACCCTTCACCTGCGACCAGTGTGGCAGCAGCTTCACCACTGGGGGGAGCCTCCGCCGACACCAGCTCATCCACACCGGCGCCAAGGACCACACGTGCGACCAGTGTGGGACGGCCTTCACGCTTTTAGACGATCTGAAAAAGCACATGCGCATTCATTCCGGCGAGCGTCCATACCGATGTGACCAGTGTGGTAAAACGTTTCCGTGGGTTAAATCATACAAAAAACACCTAAAGATCCACAGCGGACTCAAGCCGTGCACCTGCGAGACGTGCGGGAAGTCCTTCATCTCGAGCACGGTTCTGAAGCAGCATATGAAGAGCCACAGCAAAGAAAAGCCCTACACTTGTGCCGAGTGTGGGAAAAAGTACAAAAGCGCTCAGGCGTTTAAGCTGCACTGCGTTCTCCACTCGGGACTGAGGCCGTATCTCTGCGACCGCTGTGGGACGAGCTTCACGAACCCGTCGTCGCTGAATTCTCACAACCTCAAACACACACGGGAGCTGGTCATCCCCTGTGAGGTCTGTGCAAAGGTTTTCTTCACCAAACCAGAGCTGAATCAACACATGAAGGTGCACAAGAAGATCAAGGCCAAACAGAAGAACTAAACCATTTATCACTTTTACATTTTGTAAACTGTAAAGCGCAATTTAATTATAGAAATGGGAAGAACCGAATGAACTCCATCAGTTACAAAATCGTAACTAGATAAAATGTGTTTTTATTATTGTTGAAAATGACCACAAGACTTGCATAACACACATAAATGCATAACACACTCAGATGGTCGATGTCCAAAAGCTTTTTTTTATATTAACGTAACATTTTGGGGAAAAAAAAAAAGCCTTCGTCAGATATTTTTCTCGCTTTGGACCACAGAACTATCCAGGCTGGCGCCACCTTGTGCCTCCGCTCAATTTCATTTCTCTCAGCGACTAGGTCAGGAATCAGAATACACTAGATGATTCGCAAGAACCCCGGAAGTTGTAGATCGCGTATCAGCCCATCAGTGAAGAGCTGTGAAGTCATGACGTCAAACTCGTCACGTCTGTCTGGGTCTATTTTGTGGAACAGCACAACAGTAAACAAAGTGTCGAGATGGATGTAGACGAAGACAGACATTCTGTGTTGGCGACGATTCCCGAGATCGAGGATTTAAAGCCGGAACGAAGAGAATGTTTGAATTTTATCAAGGGGAAAGACGTTATTGTCCTTCTTCCTACGGGATTTGGAGCATTACATACGTCACGACCAAACAGCAGTTATTGGTTAAATTAAAAAAGTACCTGCCTACAATCAAGTGAACGAATCCTAATCAGACGGTTTCTACGAAGTGAAACCGGCTGATAAATCAGGCTACCACAGAAGACAAACAAGAAAAATATCTGACGAAGCCTTTTTTTTTTTTTTGCCAAAACGTTATTCAAAAATTTTAAAAAAGCTTTTGGACATCAGCCATCTGAGTGTACTATGCATTTTGTCACTTTTATTTGCTGTTCGTTGCATTTGCAAAGGCATTTGGAAACATACGATGACGGCTCTGTTCGCAGTAGTACCGTATTTTCTGGGCCATTAGACTCACTCTTAAGCCTCTAATCGCATCAAAAAACGGCCACGTGCCACAATCCAGAGCGCCCCATACATGAATCTACTCTGGTGTCCCAGCACGACTTCAGTAAACTACAAAGCCGCAGACAGCGACTGCACAGCGAAACACACCTGCAGACACACTCGTCACTCCACGCCGACGAGGAACAGAACGGAGGAACGAACCGAAAAAGCGAGTCCAATGTGCCACTTCTAGACACGACTGAACAACTGAGTCACCGTGAACGCCACAAACCAACAAAACCACTCACCCATCCAGCTGTTGTGTTTCCTTTAAAGTCCCACACGGTTTATTTGTGAAAAAAGTTTGAAAATAGACCATTTAATGACTTAATGTCTTATACTCCAGAGCGCCTAATAGTGCGGAAAATACGGTAAGTCAAAGTCTTGGAAAAATGAGAAAATGTCCCAGTTTTCGTCATCTCCATGCCTTTGTAGTGTTCCGTTATGTTCGTCTCATCAACCACCCCTCAGTTTTAAGTGCAGAGCTGTGGGCGGGGGAAGGGGGTTGGTGCAAACAGAATTTTTCTGAGCACTCGAGCGTCGATCGCAGGAACATATAAGATTATTCTAACCTGCAAGAATCACTCATAATTACACAAATGCAACATAATGAAGAGGTGACACTGGGTAAAAGCTCATAAAGGCAATTTTGCACAATTATTCTCTTTTAAAATAATAATCTAGTCTATACTTTTGACACTAAAAGCTCCGGTTACATTTTTGTGCCAAATGTAATTGCCTTACTGTAAAAACTATGCTTATTATTGTATGTTTAATGCATCTTTTTTATTGAGACTATACAAACACTGATAGAAAACACAGACTTTTGTTTTAAATTGGAGTCTTGAAGAAGCTTTAGCCTGAATAAAGCATCAGAGATAATGATTCTAATTTATCAAACAAATGGAGAAAGTTGATGTTCTAATACAAAAGTGAAATGCGTCTGTAATGTTTGTTAAATCACTTTATAATCCTCTGTTTGATATGAATTCACTGTGATGAAATAAACCCCTAGGCCCAGTCTGCGGTCGACCTTTCCTCGTCTGCTGTTTAATTTGAGTCATTATCAAGTGTCCACATTATAATCAACTCACAGTATTTTTTTGTTGTTGTTATTTACCTTTTTTTTTAAATCTGACTCTGTCCTAGAACCTTGTTGCCTTTTCAATATAAAACCAAAAATAAGAAAACGAACAACCAATTTTCTTCATTATTTGTGCCTCCGAACTGAACCAGGACTAAACGAGGTCCGAGACCAGACCAGGACTGAGACCAGGACTTAGACAAGGACTGAGACCAGGATTGAGACCGGGAACAGGACCAGGACTGAGACTGGGTTCAGTCGAATGAACGAATGATACACGGATTCTTCTCCTTTACAAAATGCTCCAAATTCTCCATTCTGCACTCGTTCAGACTTTCAGAGCAGCCGATATTCTCATAATATTACGACTTTATTTTGACTACGACTTTATTCTCATAAAATTACTACTTTATTTTCGTAAAATTGCGACTTTTTCTGGCTTTGATTTTATTCTCATAATATTATGATTTTAATGTCGAAATGTTACGACTTTATTCTTGTAGCATCAGCATTTTTTATTTTTTTTTTTTTTTTTATCTGACCCTTATACTCCGTCGTAGTTTTATTTAATATTCTACAAAACCCTCTGTGCACATCGTTTCTTTTTGGATCTGTCCGCACGTGCGCTGCAGCTCATCCCGACTCATTAACGCCCCTTTTGTCGCGCTGTTGTGATTTATCGATTCCTCCTCCTCCTCTTTCTCCAAAAAAAAAAAAAAAAAAAAATTTAAAATCACCCGGGGGCCCTCGCTCTGTGCCCTATCCGCGCTCGGGCCCCTCTGCCTCCCACCTGGCCCCCGCGCGCGGCCCCTCCTCGCTCCTCCATTGTTGTGCGCCTCGGGTCGTACCATTCCCCGGGTAAGACGCGGGGGTGTTTCGGCTGGAGGAGGAGGAGGGGGGTTCTGTGCGTTTGTGGCTCGGGAAGATGAGATGCACCTGAGCTAGCGCGGCCATTCATCCTTTTTGCGCTTGTTTTTACGTATTTTTTTGGTTCGCGTGGCGCACTGGGCGGACCGGGGCGAGACGCGCTGTGGATTATTTTGCGCGTAAAACAAAGCGTATTTTTGGTTTTGTTTTTGGTTTTTTTTGTATTTTTGGAGGGGGGGGCTGTGGATTGAGGTGGAGGCAGAGGAGCTGGACCATTGTCTCTCTCTCCTCGAAACCCAAAATACCACAGCGGTGTCGCGAGCTCCGTGAACATGTTGTGGATGTTGGCGTTGGCGTGCGCTTGGAGGAGTTCTGCCGCAGCGTCCCGTAAGTACCACATCGCACAAAGAAGGAGGGGGCGCGGGTCCGGGCGGAATGGGACCAAAGCCTGGACCTGGTGCGCCGTTTCCAGGCCCGGTGAGAGGAAAATAAACCCGTGAAAATGTCCAGTCGCGCTTAAAATCCCCAAACGTGGGCTCGGTTCGGTTTTGGCGAAGTGTGCGCGCGCAGGGTTTGGGGTTTTGGGGGTTTTGGGAAATGAAACCAGGCCCCGGTGCTTCGCTCATAAATCATAACGCGTGACGTGGAAGGTGAATTACTCAGACTCTCGGTGTGGTGTTGTTGGGTTCACGCGGGACGATGTTAAGTCCTGGTTTAGTCCTAGGTCTAGGTCTAGTCCTGTTTAAGTTCTGACTCAGTCTTTTAAAGATTGTAAGTTTTAGTCCAGGTTATTTGCATCTAGTTTATTCCTAAATAACAGCTGGGACCGAGACTAAACCAGGACTAGGACAGGACCAAAACAAATCTACACCAGGACCAGGACTAAACCAGGACCAGACCAGGATCATCACTTCATAATTGGGACTACCAGGACTAAAACTGAACCAAACCAGGTGTACATCAGGTCTAAACTGGGTCCAAATCAGGATCATCACTTCAAAATTGGGACTCAACCTTGACCTAAACCTGGACTAGACCAGGTACATGAGGACTAGGACAGGACCAAAACAAATCTACACCAGGACCAGGACTAACCTAGGTTCAAATCAGGACCAAACCAGGATCATCACTTTTATAACTGGGACTAAACAGGGCCCCAACCAGGATCAAAAACAGGATCATCACTTCAAAACTGGGACTCAACCTTGACCTAAACCTGGACTAGACGAGGTAAACCAGGACTAGAACCGCACCAAAGCAATTCTACGTCAGGACTAACCTGGGTTCATACCAGGATCAAACCAGTACCAAAACCAGCATCATCACTTCAAAATTGGGACTAAACTCCGACCTAAACCTGGACTAGAACTAGACCAAACCATATCTACACCAGGACAAAACTGGGTTCAAACCAGGACCAAACCAGGATCATTACTTCAAAACTTGGACTGAACTCTGACCTAAACCTGGACTAGAACAAGACCAAACGAAATCTACACCAGGACTAAACTGGGCCCAAAAAAGGACCATCACTTCAAAACTGGGACTACACCCTGACTTAAACCTGGACTAGACCAGGTAAACAAGGACTAGAACTGGAATAAACCAAGCCTACATCAGGCCTAAACACGGGTCAAACTAGGACCAAAACCAGGATTATCACTTCAAAACTAGGACTAAACCCTGACCTAAACCCGTAACCAAACTGAGTCTACATCAGGACTAAACTGGGCCCAAACCAGGATCATCACTTTAAAATTTAGACTAAATCCTGACCTAATACTGTAATAGACCAGGTAAACCAGGACTAGAACCAACCCAAACCAAATTTATACCAGGACCAGGACCAAACTGGGTTCAAACCAGGACAAAACCAGGATCATCACTTCAAAATTGGGATTAAACCCTGATTTAAACCTGGACTAGACCAGGTAAACAAGGACTAGAACTTAAATAAACCAAGCCAAGCCTACATCAGAATTAAACTGGGTTCAAACCAGTACTAAGACCAGGATCATCACTTCAAAACTGGGACTAAACCCTGACCTAAACCCATAACAAATAAACAAGGACTTGAACTGGAGCAAACCGAATCTACACCAGGACTAAACTGGGCCCAAACCAGGATCATCAATTCAAAATTTAGACTAAATCCTGACCTGATACTGTAATAGACCAGGACTAGAACCAACCCAAACCAAATCTATACCAGGACCAGGAGGAAACTGGGTTCAAACCAGGACAAAACCAGGATCATCACTTCAAAACTGGGACTAAAACCTGACCTAATCCTGGACTAGACTAGGTAAACAAGGACTAAAACCGGACCAAACCTAATCTACACCAGGACCAGGACTAAACTGGGTTCAAACCAGGACAAAACCAGGATCATCACTTCAAAATTCGAACTAAACCCTGACCTAATACTGGACTAGAACCAGGCCAAACCAAATCCACACTAGAACTAAACTGGGCCCAAACCAGGATCATCACTTCACAATTGGGACTAAACCTTGACCTAAACCTCAACTAGACCAAATAAACAAGGACTAGAACCGGACCAAACCGAGTCTACACCAGGACTAAACTGGGCCCAAACCAGGACCAAACCAGTCCAAGAGTCTGAGTATGAAATGTTTTTTTTTTGTTGGTTCATGTCCTGGTTTTGTTCTTGGTCCTGAAAGATCCTCAGTTCAGATTCTGTGTTGTTCTTGATCTCCTTAGTCCTAAATTAGACCTGGTTTAGTCCCGGTCTCACTGCTCGTTGTTAAAGTTTTGATTTATCTTGTTTAATCTCTGTTTATTCTCTAGAAATTGCAGTTTTTTTCAGACTTCTCTGCGTTATTGGGTCGCCCCGTGCCGCAGTATGAATCTAAACTAGGGCCACTGCACTGAACCAAATGCAAATCCCACACTTTAAAAAACTGACTCGACAAATCTACTTTTGTTCACGAGGAACTTTCACAGCGTCTGAAACTCCAGCGCACGTTTTGTGTTCCGGAGAAGAGATGGGCTTTTCTGAAACACGACACTTCGTTATTCAATTGTGTAGAAATTAATGCTCCCAACGACACGAGGAGGAGTGTAGCTGTAGTGTGGGAAATAAAGGCAGGTGTACAGTCATTTGGTATTTTTTTATTATGGTGTAAACGTAGAAATAGATTATGGGTCATTCCTGAAAAAATTCTAGGAGGTTTACTCACTTTCCAATAAGAAAAGTCCCAAATTTTAGCTCCCAACTCCTTACAGTTTTGTCATTAAAAACAGTTTTGTCGACTCTGCCCTGACCTGTTTTGAGCAGAGTTTTTCAGATTATTGCATCTAAAAAACTATTTTAGGTCGAGTTAAAATTTGTCAAATGTACTTGTAGAATCTGGACTTTTACACGTGTGCATTTGGTTTATCACAGATTTCTAGAGGCTTGAATTTGCTCGAAAATTTTACTCTTCAAATCTGAGAGCGTCTTTGAAGGACTGTGAAAAGTGCAAGAGGTTTGATATTGAACATAAATCTTTACACTAGAGGTGTAACGATATCATCACAGACAGTGTCGGGGAGTAACAGATTACATGTACCGGAGTTAAGTAATCTGAGTACAAATGATGAGTAACTGTATTCAGTTACAGTTACTGTTTCAGTGAGTGGGAATTGGATTACAGTTACTTTGTTGAAATAAATGGATTACACAGCGGGATTTTCCTGTTTTCACCTTTTGGGCTAAATCGCTTTTTTTTTCTTTTTTTTTTTTTCCGGTAATTCCACTCATTACTGGAAACTAAACCAGGTCTAAACTAGATCTAAACCAGGTCTAAACCAGGACTAAACCAGGTCTGAAACCAGGTCTGAACCAGGTCTAAACCAGGTCTAAACCAGGACTAAACCAGAACTAAACCAGGACTAAACCAGAATCTAAACCAGGACTAAACCAAGACTAAACCAGAACTAAACCAGAATTAAACCAGGACTAAACCAGGTCTGAACCAGGTCTGAACCAGGACTAAACCAAGACTAAACCAGGTCTAAACCAGGTCTAAACCAGGTCTAAAACCAGGTCTAAACCAAGACTAAACCAGAATTAAACCAGGTCTAAACCAGGACTAAACCAAGACTAAACCAGAATTAAACCAGGTCTAAACCAAGACTAAACCAGAACTAAACCAGAATTAAACCAGGACAAAACCAGGTCTAAACCAGGTCTAAACCAAGACTAAACCAAGACTAAACCAGGACAAAACCAGGTCTAAACCAGGTCTAAACCAGGTCTAAACCAGGTCTAAACCAGATCTAAAACATTATTTATATTATATTTGGAGATCTTCCCACCGAGACAGAGTGAGACCCTTGAGCCTCTGTTCTGCTCGTGTGTGAATATCTTGGTCGTAGATGAACGTGTCTCTTGTGTTTTAGATGAGAAATGACAATTTTAGTCTTTCTGATAAACATAATTTTGTCATTTAAAGGCGTTCGGCAATAAATGGGAGTAAACATGCACTGTCTGCCTTTTTATCCCACCACAAGCTCCAGATGAAAATACTCAGTTCCACCTTGTGATGTCATGTCATACTGGATGGGCTCCACTGTGTTTTTAAACTCCACACACATTCACTATTCACGATATCAGCCTTGGAATTAATTGGGTCTTTCCACGTTAAATCTCTTAAATGTCCCTGCCCGACCATCTCAGATTTGACAGGAAAAGTCCCAAGTTTTAGTTCCCAGCTCCTTAGTTTTGTCATTGTCCAGTTTATGTTGGTGTGTGCTGTCATTTTTTTGGTATAACATGGTAAAGATGGTACCAAATTTATTTTTTTCCATTTTTTACACTTAATATCTTCAGGATCGTTCGTCACAGAGGCTCAGTTTTAAAATACAAAGTCCACAGTGGCTTGTGTGGGAAGGTTTATGTTCAGTATCAAACCTCTGTCTTTGAAATTGCACTTTCCACAGTCCTCAAATTTGAAGAGACGAATTTTTTTCAAGCCTCCAGAAATCAGTGATAAACCAAAAGCACATGTGTAAAAGTCCAGATTCTACAAGTACATTTGACAAATTTGAACCCTTTTGACCTTCAAATAGTTTTTTAGACGCAGCAATCTGAAAGTGTCTCCTCTGAAACTCTGCTCAAAACAGGTCAGGAGGAAGTTGACAAAATATTTTTTAACGACAAAGTGTGTGAACCTCCTGGAATTTTTTTTCGGTCAAATCTGAGACGGTCTGGTGTGGGCGTTTCGGAGATTTGGCGTGGAATGACCCAACTGTTTCTACGTAACAAAAGGAAAAAGGAGCTGTTAACTTGAATAGTAACTTCGGAAATGTAGCCAGACAAATAATAAAGACTTACTCAAACACGTGAATGAAACAAAACTCAACTCCAGGTCTGTTTTTGATGACGCGATGTGCAATACGGGATCATTAAAGTTTTGTTTTTTGTTTCGCAGAGAAGTGCGAGGACAGCCTGGCCACTCCTCTGCCCTACAGCTTCTTCAGCAGCTCCTCCGTGTTCGGTCGAGATTACGGCGCCGGCTACGGAAAACTACAGCGCAACCAAGGTACGTGTGTCAAACAAAGAGTCGTCCTCCCTCTGAGCCAGATGTTCAGACGGCGACAAGCGAGCGAAAAGTGAAAAAGAAGCCCCAGTAACGACTTTAAAACGTATCACCTTGGATTTTTGTCACCTCTACGTCTCTACAGTTAAAGAATTGACTCGGAGTGGCTTTATTTATCGCCTTAAAGGGGTAACTCGAGCTTTCTCCGGAGTCAGAGAATTCACGCTCGACTGTGATTGGTTAAATCCACCTGTCAGTCACTCAGAGCAGAGGCTGGAGGAGTGACGCGGCTCTGAATCGCTCTTGAACACACTTCTGGGGGTGGTAAAATATATGAAATCAACTGTGACACTGAAATAACATCATTTCTTGTGTGAAAAACTACAGAGGATTTTCAAATAACATGAAATCCCGGTCTATTTCAAACTTAAAAAACACTTTAAGACAGAAATTGGTCGACCCAAAGGACAAAACACAGAGCCACAAACAAAGCAATGTGGTTTACTCCATTCAGTGTAGTGAAGACTGAAGTGGAGAAAACGAAACAGACACTTCACAAGAGACGAGAGAGCAACACAGGACCTCAGTCTGATGTACGTCTCCATCTAAAAACCACGGGACACTCCTTTGAGGACAGTGAGGAACAGAGCTGAGCCAGAGAAAAGATTTGGTTTGAGAGGGGAGTTAAAGAGGCTGTTTTTGTTCGGAAAGATAATGGAGGACTTGGACACCATCTATAACCTATTTACAAGTCCATCCTCAGACCTAAATTAAAACAAAGGGAACAAAAGGTGTATCCAGGTCGGGTCCAGAGGTGTGAAAAGCTCCATTTTGGTCCTGAATGATTCTGCTAATCAGGACCCCACACTCACCCGGTCCAGATGAACAGGCCGAACTACAAACAGACAGTGTCGGGGAGTAACAGATTACATGTACTGGAGTTAAGTAATCAGAGTACAAATGATGAGTAACTGTATTCAGTTACAGTTACTGTTTCAGTGAGTGGTAATTGGATTACAGTTACTTTGTTGAAATAAATGGATTACACAGCTATATCCCTTTTTTTTTCCCGGTAATTCCACTCATTGCCAGACACTAAATCAAGTCCAAACCAGGTCTAAATCCAGATCTAAACCGGGTCTAAAACTGGGTCTAAACCGGGTCTAAACCAGGTCTAAACCAGGTCTAAACTAGGTCTAAACTAAACTAAGAAAACCAGGTAAACCAGGTCCAAACCAGGTCCAAACCAGGTCTAAACCAGGTCTAAACCAAAACCAGGTCTAAACTAGGTCTAAACCAGGTCCAAACCAGGTCTAAACCAGGTCTAAACCAGGTCAAACCAGGTCTAAACCAGGTCCAAACCAGGTCTAAACCAGGTCTAAACCAGGTCTAAACAGGTCTAAACCAGGTCCTAAAACTAGGTCTAAACTAAACTAGGTCTAAACTAAACCAGTTCTAAAACCAGGTCTAAAACTAAACCAGGTCTAAACTAAGAAACTAAAACCAGGTCCAAACCAGGTCCAAACCAGGTCTAAACTAAACCAGGTCTAAACCAAAACCAGGTCTAAAACTAGGTCTAAACTAGGAAACTAAACTAGGTCTAAACCAGGTCTAAAACCAGTTCTAAAACCAGGTCTAAACCAGGTCTAAAACCAGGTCTAAACCAGGTCTAAACTAGGACTAAACTAGGACTAAACCAGTTCTAAAACCAGGTCTAAACCAGGTCTAAAACCAGGTCTAAACCAGGTCTAAAACCAGGTCTAAACCAGGTCTAAACCAGGAAACTAAACTAGGAAACCAAACCCTAGGTCTAAAACCAGGTCTAAACTAAAACTAGGTCTAAAACCAGGTCTAAAAGGTCTAAACAGGTCTAAACCAGGAAACCAGGTAAACCAGGACTAAAACTGGGTGTAAAACCAGGTCTCAAACAGGATTTAACAGGACTAAATCATGCCGTGCGGTCCGTGTCTCCTCCTCTTCTATCAATAATATTTTTAATTTGGTAAAGTAAAGTCTGGACTTTTTATTATTTTTATTTTCTTTTATCAGACAAAAACTTCTTATGTGAAGATTTCCTCGTCTTTGCTTCTCTACAGCAAATCAAGTAATCCAAAGTATTCAGATTACATTACTCACTTTAAGTAATTTAATGGATTACGTTACAAACTACATTTTGGTGTATGTAATCTGCAACCTGTAGGGGATTACATTTTAAAAGTCACCTTCCCAACACTGCAAACAGAAACTGTAAACATGTAGGTGTGTTAGTTTCAGAGTAGTTTCAGTGTAGTTAGCTCCTCCCTGCAGACAGATGATAAGGAAGTTTGCACCAACATGCATATTCTGATTATTGGACAAGAAAACCCTTTATATTTCGACGCGGACAGTTCACAGCAGATTTATTTTGACCTCAAGAGCTGCTTTTACAATAAATCTGTACTGGAATACGACTTTTAGCTTGAATACTTGAGAAAAAAAACACGTACAGGGTTTTTAAATTTGAACTACTTGATAGATCCTTCAAGATCCTCTCTGAAAACCATCCTTAAGTACCAGACGTTTGTTAATCTTCTGCTCTTCTGTCCCGCGTCAGGAGCGGGAGGATGGGTGCCCCTGGACTCGGACCGGTCGCCGTGGTTACAGGTGGACCTCGGGGGGAGGCGGGAGGTGGTTGCCGTGGCGACGCAGGGCAGGTACGGCAGCTCGGACTGGACCTCGAGGTACCGGCTCCTCTACAGCGACACCCAGAGGAACTGGAGGCCCTACCTGCAGGACGGGAACATCTGGGTGAGGGGGACTTTTTGTCAGCGTAACGGACGTTAGTTCAGACGCACCTGAGTTATGGTTTTATATTTCTGTAAAACAAAAAACGGTACAAAGTTCAACGTCTTTTCTGTCAGGAGAAATGAACAAAAGTCTTCAGAATGGATTCAAATGGATTCTCGTGAGATTTGTTTGTACACATTCTCACGAGAAAACATCTTGAGATAGTTCCACTGTGAAGTTAATATTGGCCAAAGCAAACAAAACAAACATGGCAACGCTGTGTCCTGTCGATTTGAGCTCCCAAACGCTACTGCGCATGTGCACGACCCCCAAGCTCTGTTGTGGTCCGTTCAGACTGCAGCATCAAAAACGCCCCAGACGCCTTTATTTGGACGCCTTTGCATTTGAGTTCAGACACTCCTGACGCACGCCTTGAACGCCGTGGACTAACAGGAGAAAAATACTCGATGCCCTGGAAGCGCCCAGTCTCGGTCTTTTCCCAGAACGATGGCAGACCAGGCTGAGAGTGACTTTAGTGTATTTATTATTACAAGATGCAGACGTGTTATTATTTGCCAAAAAGTAATATAAAAAAAAAAAATAGGCCATGACAACTTTTGAGGATTGCCTCATGGGGGCAGAGGGGCTGGGGGCCGGTCAAAGGGGCGTGGTGGGCCAGAGTCGGCCCGCGCGCCTTAGTTTGATGACCCCTGGTGTAAAGTCTGATCACCGTGTGCAAACAGCATCAAGCCCAAAGAAATATGTTGTAAAACTGGGGAGATTTGGTTTTATTGGCTCTATAAATCTATAAACGTTAAAATGTAAGGTCGCTTATTTTGACGGGGGTAGCGTGAATCGATAGACGTCACTGTCATTTCGATAGAACATGTCAGACTTACTCCATTTTAGTGAAAATACAGATGATTTTTTTTTTTTTTTTTCACTTTATTTTTATTGGATATGATAAATTTATAAACATAACAAGAAAAACGGGAACGGAAACAAAAGCCTTGGTGACACTTTTGCATAAATAATGTCCGTTTTTCCCATTTCTTCTTCATTTGTGCTTCTTGCAATCTCAGTCTATAAGTTATTTTTTCCATTAGATAGAAGTCTTTTACTGATCCTTTGATGGCACAGAAGTTTGAATTTATTTGTTTGGAGCATAAGCCCCTTGAGATGTGTCACCATCTGGTTTTCGAGGGGGTCCTCATAAATACAACAACAAAAGACAGAAACAGTCGGGCAAACAGTAGGAGACAGAAATTCAAATAAGCATCAAAACAACAAAATCAACACAACCACAAACACACACACACAGTCACACTCACTCACGCTTGACTGTTTCACACATAATAAAACAAATTTGAAAAAAAAAAAAACTAGAAAAGCACTCAGAGAGCGCAGACCTCCGCCAAGGACTACCCCCATTTTTTATATAAATTGCGATAAAATCAGTCTTCTGGATCAGATCCGGATCAGCCTTTGGAATATGAAAGAGGATCCCATTGTCCATCCCTGAGTCAAATTTCATGGGGTTTGGTCAATAATTAACCGAGATATTGAGAAACAAATTTTTGGCCCCATTTACCACAATGTTAACTAAAATTTCAAAGTGATCCAGAATCCAGGATTTCTTCCGGATCACCCCCAAAATGAAATCAGTTCTTCCTTTTCACATTTCCAACAAATCCTGAAAATTTCATCAAAATCGGTCCATAACTTTTTGAGTTATGTTGCTAACAAACAGACAAACAAAAACAAACAGACAAACAGACAACACAGACAGAACAGACAACAGACAAACAAACAGACAAACAGACAAACAGACAAACAGACAGACAAACAGACAGACAGACAAACAGACAGACAAACAGACAGACAGACAGACAGACAGACAGACAAACAGACAAACAAGACAGACAAACAGACAAACAGACAGACAGACAGACAGACAGACAGACAGACAGACAGACAGACAGACAGACAGACAAACAAACGCCAGCAAAAACATAACCTCCTTGGCGGAGGTAATAAACAGAGTTCAAAGATAATCACAGGATACAACAAGATAAACAACAAAATTCAACAAAATAATCAAAAACAATGACATGTGTTATGTAAATGTTGAACCAGAGCATTTTTAAATAAAGGGACAGAAGTTAAAGATTGTTCCAATCAGAAGCAGCTTTATATTTAAATGAGTATTTTCCAATTAGTTTTTTGACTCTTGGGACAACAAAAAATATCTGATCTGCATAACGTAAACTATAAGAGGATCTGAATGGAATTAAATACTGTTTAAGATATTCAGGAAAAGTGAGATTAATACATTTAAAAATAAATAATAACCAGTGAAGTTGACGTCGGGAGGACAGATGAAGCCAGGACAGTTGGTGATACGTCGTACAGTGGTGAGTTCTGAAGGGACAGCGGAGAATGAATCTGCACAGACTCTTCTAGATAAACGTTGAGTGGCTGGAGAATAGAAGTTGTAGTATTTTGATAAATGATATCGCAGTCTTCTAAAATGGGAAGAATTAGTTGTGAAATAATCTTTTTCCTAACAGAAAAGCTAAAACAACTGATGGACTGATAAAGTCATTTTAAGCGATATGGAATTTTGTGCCTCAGTTCCTGGTTATTGATTTTTTTTGGCAGCTAATGACATGACTTTGAACAGATATACATCGCTTTGGTGAATAATGTTTTCTGAGAAGTTGTATAGGACAGACCAGTTCAGGTGACGAGGGGACAGAATATCCCAATATCACAAACCATTTCCCAAAATACAGTCATATTTGCACATTTCCAAAATATACGAGAACGGTCCACATTGATCTCTCCACATTTCCGCCAACTCAAAAATACAGATGATTTTGTTTGTGAAAAATGTAAAGAGGGAATATGGAGTAAGAAAGCTGTCAAAAATATTCGTGCGCATAAAATAGAAATCTGTGCATATTTGTCTGTAGTTGCGCATAAAATAAATATTTGTAAACTCTCAAATGAGTCCAGTCGTACATAAAATATATTGTGTGTATTTTGTCCATCAGAATACGAATTGAAAAATTACGACGTCATGAATTACAATCACGAAATGAAAATTTACGATTACGCTTTCATCAGTACGAATACGAATTCACAGACGGAACTTTACTGTCAAAAATACGTCATCACTTCACAGACATTATCCATCGAGCAGAAGAAACATCGATCAAGATCAAGACTGTGCAGCTCAAGTTTGTATCAGAGTAAAAACAAAAACAGAGTAATGACACAAGGAGCAACAACAGAACAACAAGTGGGTTCATTAAAATATTGTAAAAATGTCTTGTCTTGCCAATTGAATTCAGGAACCAAACGCTGCTGTATAATATTGTGTAGAAACACCTCCTCTGAACGGGAAATTGCACCTATATGTTAGAAAACATAGTGGAGCCAGTTGGTGAACATCAGACGTAACGTTATCCCAGGGATCATTAGCAAATATCAGGTTCTCTGTATGTTTAGATTAAAACATTCACGGCTACAGCCACAGCGAGCATCAGTCAGTCTGAACCTTCAGCTCAGCTGCATTTCTCGCATGAAATGCCACCAAAAGTTCCTCTGGACGCTGAAATGTCCCAGTTTACACCAAACACGACCAAACTGTCCTGGTTACAGACGTCACAGCTAATGAAATGTTACCACATTACAGTTTAATGCAGCTTCCAGCATCAATTAATGTTGTGTTTACAGGCAACACCTTAGTATGTTTACAGTATTTACCGGTAAGTTTAACGTCACCGTGACGTGGATGGATTTGCTCATTATAACCCATTATAACTCATGTATAACCCATTATAACTCATGTATAACCCATTATAACTCATGTATAACCATTGTATAACCCATATAACTCATGTATAACCCATTATAACTCATGTATAACCCATTGTCTGAAATGCAGCTGAAGGTTCAGACTGACTGATGCTCGCTGTGGCTGTAGCCGTCAATGTTTTAATCTAAACCTACAGAGAACCTGATATTTGCTAATGATCCCTGGGATAACGTTACGTCTGATGTTCACCAACTGGCTCCACTATGTTTTCTAACATATAGGTGCAATTTCCCGTTCAGAGGAGGTGTTTCTACACAATATTATACAGCAGCGTTTGGTTCCCGAATTCAAGACATTTTTACAATAGATTTTAATTAACCCACTTGTTGTTCTGTTGTAGCTCCTTGTGTCATTACTCTGTTTTTACTCTGATACAAACTTGAGCTGCACAGTCTTGATCTTGATCGATGTTTCTTCTGCTCGATGGATAATGTCTGTGAAGTGATGACGTATTTTTGACAGTAAAGTTCCGTCTGTGAATTCGTATTCGTACTGATGAAAGCGTAATCGTAAATTTTCATTTCGTGATTGTAATTCATGACGTCGTAATTTTTCAATTCGTATTCTGATGGATAAAATACACACAGTATATTTTATGTACGACTGGACTCATTTGAGAGTTTACAAATATTTATTTTATGCGCAACTACAGCCAAATATGCACGGATTTCTATTTTATGCGCACGAATATTTTTGACAGCTTTCTTACTCCATAATGAAGCTCTGTTTGCGTTTGTGGAGGGAAAGACGTCTGTGCTTTTCTGGATGTAACTAAAGTCAGAGATTTCGCTGTTTCACTGTTATAACTTCTCTTCCACAAATCAGATTCAAAACTCAAATACATGTTCTTCCTTTCCTCTTCTGCTGCGGCTCATCCTGTTTGTGTCTTTCTCCGTCTGTGTGTTTTGCGCTCAGACCTTTGAGGGAAACGTGAACAGTGAGTCCGCGGTGCGTCACCAGCTGCAGCACTCCATCGTGGCTCGCTTCCTGCGCCTGGTCCCGGTGTCCTGGAGCAGAGACGGGCGCGTCGGGGTCCGGCTGGAGCTGTACGGCTGCGCTTACTGTGAGTCACCTTCACGACAGCTCTGACGGTGTTACCGCGGCGACAGGAGACGGAACGTTACTCACACTCGCCGTCTGTGTTTACATGATCCTCAAAATAAGATGATGAACTTTTGCACCGAATATGGACTAAACCAGAACTAAACCAGGACTAAACCAGGACTAAACCAGGACTAAACCAGGAACTAAACCAGGACTAAACCAGAAAACTAAACCAGGACTAAACCAGGACTAAACCAGGACTAAACCAGACTAAACCAGGACTAAAACTAAACCAGGACTAAACCAGACTAAACCAGGACTAAACCAGGAACTAAACCAGGACTAAACAGAACTAACTAAACCAGAACTAAACCAGGACTAAACCAGGACTAAACCAGAACTAAACCAGGACTAAACCAGAACTACTAAACCAGAACTAAACCAGAACCAGAACTAAACCAGAACTAAACCAGGACTAAACAAACCAGGAAAACCAGGACTAAACCAGAACTAAACCAGAACTAAACCAGGAACTAAACCAGGACTAAACCAGAACTAAACCAGAACTAAACCAGAACTAAACCAGGACTAAACCAGGATAGAACTAAACCGGAACTAAAAACTAAAACCAGGACTAAACCAGAACTAAACCAGAACTAAACCAGAACTAAACCAGACTAAACCAGACTAGGAAAACTAAACCAGAACTAAACCAGAACTAAACCAGGACTAAACCAGGACTAAACCAGGAACTAACCAGAACTAAACCAGAACTAAACCAGGACTAAACCAGAACTAAACCAGAAACTAAACCAGGACTAAAACCAGAACTAAACCAGGACTAAACCAGACTAAACCAGAACTAAACCAGAACTAAACCAGAACTAAACCAGAACTAAACCAGAACTAAACCAGGACTAAACCAGACTAAACCAGAAATAAACCAGGACTAACCAGAACTAAAAGGAAACCGGAACTAAACCAGAACCAGAACTAAACCAGACTAAACCAGAACCAGAACTAAACCAGGACTAAACCAGGAAACCAGAACTAAACCAGGACTAAACTAAACCAGGAACTAAAACCAGTAAACCAGGACTAAACAGACTAAACCAGGACTAAACCAGGACTAAACCAGAAAACTAAACCAGAACTAAACCAGACTAAACCAGAACTAAAACTGAACAGGACTAAACCAGAACTGAACCAGAACTAACCAGGACTAAACCAGGACTAAACCAGAAAAAACCAGAACTAAACCAGGACTAAACCAGAACTAAACCAGACTAAACCAGGACTAAACCAGAGTAAACCAGGAAAATGAACCAGAAGACTAAACCAGAAAACCAGGATCTGAACCAGGAATACTAAAAATCAGAAACTAAACAGGTCTGAACCAGGACTGAACCAGGACTGAACCAGGTTCTGAACCAGGACTGAAACCTGAGCTTAGTCTGAACCAGGTCTGAACCAGGACTGAAACCAGGACTAAACCAGGTCTGAACCAGGACTGAACTGGACTGAACCAGGACTAACCAGTCTGAACTAGGACTGAACCAGGTCTGAAACCAGGACTAAACCAGCACTAAACCAGGTCTGAACCAGGACTGAACCAGGACTAAACTAGGACTAAACCAGGACTAAACTTGGACTTGAAAGAGAGCGAGAACCCCGAGCATGTGGGATGTGGAGTTCTGCACCTGTATTTCTCCTGCGGTCACCCGACGGTCTACACGGGAGCACATCCAGGCCCGTCCTGACACTCAGTCCTGGTTCAGTCCTGGTTCAGTCCTGGTTCAGTCCTGGATCAGTCCTGGTTTAGTCTGGTTTAGTCCTGGTTTTAACCTGGTCCTGGTTTAGTCCTGGTTTAGTCCTGGTTTAGACCAGTCTGGTTTAGTCCTGGTTTAGTCCTGGTTTAGTTGGTTCCTGGTTCAGTCCTGGTTTAGTCCTGGTTTAGACCTGGTTTAGACCTGGTTTAGACCTGGTTTAGTCCTGGTTTAGTCCTGGTTTAGTCCTGGTTTAGTCCTGGTTTAGTCCTGTTTTTAGTCCTGGTTTAGACCTGGTTTAGTCCTGGTTTAGACCTGGTTTAGTCCTGGTTTAGTCCTGGTTTAGTTTTCCTGGTTTAGGTTTAGTCCTGGTTTAGTTTAGTCCTGGTTTAGTCCTGGTTTAGACCTGGTTTAGTCTGGTTTAGTCCTGGTTTTAGTCCTGGTTTAGTCCTGGTTTAGTCCTGGTTTTTTAGTCCTAGTCCTGGTTTAGTCCTGGTTTAGACCTGGTTTAGTCCTGGTTTAGACCTGGTTTAGACCTGGTTTAGTCCTGGTTTAGACTGGTTTAGTCCTGGTTTAGACCTGGTTTAGACCTGGTTTAGTCCTGGTTTAGTCCTGGTTTAGTCCTGGTTCATGTGCTGTAGTCTATGGTTTATGTTCTGTAGGAGATGATGATTTTATGTGAAAATGAAGCTCAGATTAAAGTCTGTCAGAGCCTCAAACAGAGCAGTGCCTCCAGTTAGCACCACAGACCCACAGAATCCCAGCGCGGCATTTCCTCATTCGCTCGTGTGTGTTTTTTTTTTCCTGCAGGGGGCGACGTGATCAGCTTCGACGGCCACAGCGTGATCTCGTACCGCTTCAAGAACAAAAAGTCCAAGCTGGTGAAGGACTCGATGGCCCTGAAGTTCAGGACCACGGCCGGAGACGGGGTCCTGGTCCACGGGGAGGGTCAGCAGGGAGACTACGTCACCCTGGAGCTGCACCGCGCACGACTGCTGCTCAAGATCAACCTGGGCAAGTGTCTCCCGCACACGCGACCAACGCAGAAACACACGCAATGATCCTTATGACTTGTTACTGACGTTTCAAAGTCATTAGTTACATTACAATATTACTGCATTTAAAATGTCAAACATGACACGACTATTACAGCACTTTTAATATGGACTAAACCAGAACTAAACCAGAACTAAACCAGAACTAAACCAGAACTAAACCAGGACTAAACCAGGACTAAACCAGAACTAAACCAGGACTAAACCAGGACTAAACCAGGACTAAACCAGGACTAAACCAGAACTAAACCAGGACTAAACCGGACTAAACCAGACTAAACCAGACAGAACTAAACCAGGACTAAACCAGGACTAAACCACCAGACTAAACCAGGAAACTAAACCAGAACTAAACCAGAACTAAACTAAACCAGGACTAAACCAGAACTAAACCAGAACTAAACCAGAACTAAACAGAACTAAACCAGGACTAAACCAGGACTAAACCAGAACTAACCAGGACTAAACCAGAACTAAACCAGGACTGAACCAGGACTAAACCAGGACTAAACCAGGACTAAACCAGGACTAAACCAGGACTAAACCAGAAAACTAAACCAGACTAAACCAGGACTAAACCAGAACTCAACCAGGACTAACAGGACTAACCAGGACTAAACCAGAACTAAACCAGGACTAAACCAGAACTAAACCCAGGACTAAACCAGGACTAAACCAGAACTAAACCAGAACTAAACAAACCAGGACTAACCAGGACTAAACCAGAACTAAACCAGGACTAAACCAGGAAAACTAAACCAGAACTAAAAGACTAAACCAGGACTAACCAGGACTAAACCAGGACTAAACTAAACAGAAACTAACTAAGGACTAAACCAGAACTAAACAGAACTAAACCAGGACTAAAACCAGGACTAACCAGGACTAAACCAGAACTAAACCAACTAAACCGACTAAACCAGGACTAAACCAGACTAAACCAGGACTAAACCAGAACTAAACCAGGACTAAACCAGAACTAAACCAGGACTAAACCAGGACTAAACTAAACCAGGAACTAAAACCAGGACTAAACCAGACTAAACCAGAAAAACCAGAACTAAACCAGGACTAAACCAGAACTAAACCAGGAACTAAACCAGGACTAAACCAGGACTACTAAACCAGGACTAAACCAGACTAAAACCAGAACTAAACCAGACTAAAACTAAACCAGACTAAACCAGGACTAAACCAGGACTAACCAGAACTAAACCAGGACTAAACCAGACTAAACCAGAACTAAACCAGGACTAAACCAGAACTAAACCTAAACCAGGACTAAACCAGGACTAAACCAGACTAAACCAGGACTAACCAGAACTAAAACCAGGAACTAAACCAGACTAAACCAGAACTAAACCAGAACTAAACCAGACTAAACCAGGACTAAACCAGAACTAAACCAGGACTAAACCAGGAAAACCAGGAAAACCAGAACTAAACCAGACTAAACCAGGACTAAACCAGAACTAAACCAGACTAAACCAGACTAAACTAAACAGGACTAAACCAGAACTAAACCAGGACTAAACCAGACTAAACCAGGACTAAAAACCAGAAATTTTAAACCAGGACTAAACCAGAAATCTTTTTTTTTGTTTGACACTAAAACAGAATAATGAAATATTTCCCATTTTATTGTTTTTTGTTCTTAATTGAAATTGAAATGACTGAATGATCCACAGCCTGATGTCCCGTGTCCTAAAACTGACCTGCTTTTTTTCTCTAAACCTTGTGTGGTCCGTGTTCAGGGAGCAGCCAGTACGGCTCGATCCAGGGCCACACGACGGTCTCCAGCGGCTCGCTCCTCGATGACGACCACTGGCACACGGTGAAGGTGGAACGCCTCCGAAGGAACGTGAACTTTACCCTGGACCAGCACACGCAGAGCTTCAGGACCAACGGAGACTTCGACCACCTCGACCTGGACCACGAGGTACGACCGTAGACTGTAACCCGTACGTTTCAGACAGGAAGTGAGCACGGACGCACTTCCGGCTCCAAAAAACGTCGCCCCTTTCTCTCTGTAACTGCTACTGTCAGGCTTCTTCTTTTGGTTTTAAAATGTTCAGATTTTTTTGCTTTAATTTACTGCTGCCTCTGTGAGCTTCATTTGACTGGAGCTTTATAAAGTCAGTGTGTAGGACTGGACTCGAGTGGGTTGCCAGTTTGTGACTGGAACGTTATTTGAAAGGATTGTTTGAGCTCCAGCTGACTCAGTTCTAACTCAAACTGTGTGAAAACTCAGATTAAAACTTCACTAACAGAACTTCAGACAGAGCAGTGCCTCCAGTTAAGCCCAGTTTATGGTCGTGTTCTTTTTTTTTTTAACTTATTTTTATTAAATAATTTTTGGTGCAAGCCACATAGTTCAATTATTTAATAAAAAATACCGTGTTTTCCTATTAGACGCGCTCTTAAGCCTCTAACCGCATCAGAAAACGACTGCGCCCCACAATCCAGCGCGCCCCATACACGAATCCTCTCAGGTGTCGCAGCTCGACTTCAGTAAACTACAAAACCGCAAACACACACGGAGCAGACACAGACACACTCATCACTCCACGCCGACGAGGAACGGAACGGAGGAACGAACCGAAAAAGCGACGAACGCGACGTGCCGCTTCTAGACACGACTGAACAACTGAGTCACTGCGAACACGCCGACAATCCGTTGGTCCCAGACAGCACCTCCCTACACGCCACAACTGAACAAAGCCCAGAGTCACCGTGAACGAACAAACAAACAAAAACCACTCACCCATCACACTGTTGTGTTTCCTTTAAAGTCCCACACGGTTTATTTGTGAAAAAAGTTCAGAAATAGACCATTTAATGACAGTGCGCCTTATAATCCAGAGCGACTAATAGCCCAGAAAATACGGTAAGTGCCTCAAGTGGAGGAGTTGAAGTATCTCGGGGTCTTGTTCTCGAGTGAGGGGAGGATGGGGCGTGAGATTGACAGGTGGATCGGTGCAGCATCGGCAGTGATGCGGTCGATGTATCGGACCGTTGTGGTGAAGAGGAGCTGAGTCAAAAGGCGAAGCTCTCGATTTTACCGTCAGTTTATGTTCCTCCCTTCACCGTTGGTCATGAGCTCTGGGTAGTGACCGAAAGGACGAGATCGCAGATACAAGCACTTGAAATGAGTTTCCTCCGCAGGGTGTCTGGGCGCTCCCTTAGAGACAGGGTGAGGAGCTCAGTCACACGGGAGGAGCTCGGAGTAGAGCCGCTGCTCCTCCACATCAGGAGGAGCAGCTGAGGCTCGGACCTTTTGGGCATGTTCCGGACATGTCCCACCGGAAGGAAGTCCCGGTGAAAACCCAGGACACACTGGAGGGACTATGTCTCTGGGCAAACCTGGGAACTCCTCGAGGTCCCTTGTGTAGAAGCTGGAGGAAGTGTCCGGGGTGAAGGAAGTCTGGGAGTCTCTGCTTAGACTGGTGCCCCTGCGACCCGGCCCTGGATAAACGGAAGAAAATGGATGGAAGGGCCACATAGTTATGAAACAGCAGGAAAAATACAATAAAAGTAAAATGACAATAAAGTTGCAGTGTAGATCATACACACCGTCTCCTCATTTACGATTCAATAGTCCAATGAGATTCATTTGGTCTTCCAATATTCTATGTTATTAGGTTCTTTTTTTCAGACCTAGAGTGTTATTTCATACCTGACAGTTTCGACTGCTCACTAGCGTCTTCCTCAGAGTCACGTGATGTTGCTGTGACGTGTCCAGTCAGCTGAACAGGTTTTGGCGCTGTCTTCCTACCGGTGGAGGCTCTGCAGAACAGATTGTGTGCACAGAGAACGATCAAATCGGCCATTTCTGTTGCAAAGAGAGAACCACGTTATGGATTGGTGACAAACATCATCGCCAAAAGGCAAGAAATGCGCCCACTGTAACGTCGCTTTTTTACTGGGATGCTGAGGAAGTCGGACTGAGCGCTGACAGCGCGTTAAATCAGCGCTCACAGCAACATCACGTGACTGAGGAAGACGCTGTGAGCATGTCGAAAACTGTCAGGAATGAATAAACCTAGGTCTGACGATTCAAATATTGCGACGCAACTCCTCCTCCATGACAAGTGTAAAACTAAAAGGGCAGAAATGTGTGATTGGTCATTCTCACTTCATTTTGTTTACACGAATGCCAGTTTTAAATCCTAGCCCTCTAGAGTTGTGGCGGCGAATTACGTCGTGGCTCTTAGACCTCGACGTAGATCCATAAATCAAAAACAACGGCAACAAGGCGACGGCGGCAGTGTGCGTTGAGTCGATGCAGAACTGTGAAACGGCCTTTAGTATCACACTCCCGAGGATTTTTAATGACATTCGTGGGCTGGATTTATTAAAAGTTTCTGATAAAACCTCTCAAAACTCTCTGTCCGTCTCTCTGTGTGTTTCCAGATCACGTTCGGAGGCTTCCCCGTCTCGGCCAAACCCGGCTCAGGTCGCGGGAACTTCGTGGGCTGCATGGAAGGAATCACGTACAACAACGACAACATCACCACGCTCATACGCAGGAAGAGAGTCGACACCTCCAGCTTTGTGAGTGCGGCAGAGTGGTTAGCCTGTGTCCTCTTCTCAGGCAGGAGGTTGTGGGTTTTGACTCAGACGGTGCAGATAAACGAACAAACAAAGCCGTGGTCCAAACAGGAAGTGAGCATGGGGACGCTTCCGGCTCCACTTGGTTTCACATGTTTGGTTTTAAAATGTTTAACTCGTTTGTTCTGATACCGATACTGCACATTTTTCAGGTATCGTATCGGCAGGGACTCGGACCAAATCAAATACACTGCGCCTCTAAACCAGGACTAAAACCAGGACTAAAACCAAACCAGACTAACCAGACTAAACAGACTAAACCAGGACTAAACCAGGACTAAACAGGACTAAACCAGACTAAACTAAGGAAATAAACCAGACTAAACCCAGGACTAAAAGGACTAAAACAGGACTAAACCAGGACTAAACCAGGACTAAACCAGGACTAAACAGGTCTAACCAGGACTAAAACCAGGACTAAAATAAACTAAACCAGGACTAACCAGGACTAAACCAGGACTAAACAGGCTAAACAGGACTAAACCAGAACTAAACCAGGAAACAGGTAAAACCAGGACTAAACAGGACTAAACCAGGTCTAAACCAGTCTAAAACCAGGACTAAACCAGGACAAAATCTAAACAGGTCTAAACCAGGAATAATCCAGACTAAAACCAGGTCTAAACTAGGACTTCTAAACCAGGACTAAAACCAGGACTAAAAATAAACAGGTCTAAACCAGGACTAAAATCTAAACCAGGACTAAAACCAGGACTAAACCAGGAAACCAGGTAAACCAGGCTAAAACAGGACTAAACCGAGATAAACCAGACTAACCAGACTAAACAGACTAAAATCAGGTATAAACAGACAGATAAACAGAACTAAACAGTACTAAACCAGAACTAAACATCAAGCCTAAAACCAGGTCTAAACCAAAACTAAACCCAGGACTAAACAGACTAAACCAGGACCAAACCAGGTCTAAACCAGGACTAAAATCAGAACTAAAAGCAGGACTAAAACCAAGTCTAAACCAGGTCCAAACCAGGTCTAAACCAGGACTAAACCAGGACTAAAATCAGGACTAAAATCAGGTCTAAGCCAGGTCTAAACTAGAATTAAACCAGAACTAAAACCAGGAGGAACATGCGAGTCATTTTCTTTGTGATTTGGTCGTTTTTAAGCAGTTTTTTTTGTTTTTTCTGTCTTTACTGTTGGCAAGGATCAGATTGGTCAAAAATAGGGACACCTGGGACATTTCTTGTATAAAAGTGTTTAAACTCTTCACTCTCTCTGTCTTTCTTTCTCTACAGCGTAACCTGACGTTCTCGTGCGCCGACTCGGACTCATTCCCCGTCTTCTTCAACTCGTCGTCGTTCGTGCTTCTCCCCGGGCAGTCGGACAGCGACACTCTCTCCGTCAGCCTCTCGTTCAGGACGTGGAACCCTCACGGCCTGCTCCTGTTCACGGCGCTGGCGGACGGCTGGGTGGAGGTGGGTCTGTCCGAGGGCCGGGTCACCGTCTACATGAACGTCACGCAGAAGAAGAACACGCACATCGACATCTCCTCAGGTGAGACGCCAACACAGATGAGTTATCTAACAGACTTTATCTACGCTCACGAAAGAAGCCATGACAACTTCCGGCGGGTTCTGTTCACGGTCGTAAGTCTGACAAATCTAGAAAAAATTAGAAAATCTCCATGTCATTGTAGCGTTCCGTTATGTTCGACTAATCAACAATTACAACCACACCTCAGTTTAATAATAAATAAATAGTAAATACATAAATACTTCATAATTTATACTCAATTCATCTCAATTTGCTGGCAAATAATACTTACCCTTGTAGCCAAACAAGCATTTTTCTACAAAGAACTTGTGGTCTTTCTCTGGTTTCAATTCAATTTCATTTCTCTCCAGCGACTAGGTCAGGAATCGGAAGACACTAGACAGTTTGCAAGAACCCTGGAACGACTGGAATTATTTTTAAGGAGAATAAATGTTTACATAAAAAGACAGAATTTCTAGGTGCAGTCAGGGGCCGGAGGGGGTCCGGTTTGGGGACCACAGGATCTCGTCTCTGCTGTTCAGAGACGATGTTGTCCTATTGGCTTCATCGAACCAGGACCTGCAGCACTGGGGCAGTTTGACCCGAGTGTGAAGCGGCTGGGATGAAGATCAGCTCTCCCAAGTCTGAGGTCATGGTTCTCGACCGGAAAAAGGCGTCTTGTCGTCTCCGGGTGGGTGGAGAGTCCCCTGTCTCAAGTGGAGGAGTTCAAGTATCTCGGGGTCTTGTTCTCGAGTGAGGGGAGGATGGAGCGTGAGATTGACAGGTGGATCGGTGCAGCGTCGGCAGCGATGCGGTCGCTGTATCGGACCGTTGTGGTGAATTTACTGTCAATCTTTGTTCCTCCTCTCACCTATGGTCATGAACTTTGGGTAATGACCGAAAGGACGAGATCGAAATGAGTTTCCTCCGCAGGGTGTCTGGGTGCTCCCTTAGAGACAGGGTGAGGAGCTCAGTCACACGGGAGGAGCTCGGAGTAGAGCCGCTGCTCCTCCACATCAAGAGGAGCAGCTGAAGCTCGGGCCTTTTGGGGGTCTTCCTCAGGAGGTGTTCCGGGCATGTCCCAACGGGAGGAAGTCCCGGGGAAGACCCAGGACATGCTGGAGGGACTATGTCTCTGTACTGGCCTGGGAACACCTCGGGTTCCCCTGGAGGAGCTGGAGGAAGTGTCTGGAGTGAAGGAAGTCCGGGAGTCCCTGCTTAGACTGCTGCCCCTGGATAAGTGGAAGAAAATGGCAGAATGGATGGATGATCGAGGAATAAATTGATTCGGCTTTAAACTCGGAATAAACCACCCACTTACTTCGGAATTAAGTTTAATTCCAAAGAATCATTTTCATTAAGAATTAAATGTTTACATGGTCTTTTTTAAAGCAGAATTCATTTTTATTCAGAATTAAAGCTCTCGTGTAAATGTGGCAACTCTAATAGAAATGTGATTGAAAACATTAGAATATAAGTGTTGGTGGTTTTTATTCTTCTTAGGTTCGGGTCTGAATGACGGACAGTGGCACACGGTGCATTTAAACGCTCTGGAGAACTACGCCATGCTCACAGTGGACGGAGACGAGGCTTCCACTGTCAGAACTGCCATCCCCATCCAGATCCAGACCGGAGGGACGTACTATTTTGGAGGTAACACTTCATCTGACCCTCACCTCTGCATCTTCATCCTCTTCCTCTGCTCCTCTGTCTCTGTTTAAAGTCTGTTGTTCGTTTCGTTCCAGGATACTTCGAGCGCACGAACAGCCTGTCCCTGCAGCGCTCGTTTCAGGGCTGCATGCAGATGATCCACATCGACGATCACCTGGCCGATCTGAAGGCCGTGGAGCAGGGGCTGATGGGAAGTTTCGAGAACGTCAGCCTGGACATGTGCGCCATCGTGGACAGGTGACGATAAACGAAAGAGCACGTAAACATCCACACCCTGTACCCGTTCAGGACAAACAGTTCATTAAAAGTTTAAATATCACATTTCTAAAGTGATTAGTGTGACTCTGGGGCATTTCCTGTTTCTGATCACTGCTTAATCTGCTTGTCTCGTCTGTTTCATTGCTTCATTTTTCTGCTTTTCTGATTTTGAGCTTCAGAAAATCACTTAAACTGATCTTCCCTTTGTGTTCCAGGTGTGTGCCAAACCCGTGCGCTCATGGAGGCCTGTGCTCTCAGACCTGGGACTCCTTCAGCTGTAACTGCTCCAACACGGGCTACACAGGAGCCATCTGCCACATGCGTGAGTCTGTAATGTTTGCTCGTTACTCGTTAGTTCTTTAAAAAATAATCCCCTACTTTACTTTGTTACCCTCTGTGGAAAGTCACTTTTTACATACATTTTTTGGTGGTAAACTAGTCAGGCTGGTGCCGCCTAGTGCCTCCGCTCAATTTCATTTCTCTCCAGCGACTAGATCAGGAATCAGAAAACACTAGACCAGGGGTGTCAAACTCAGTTTGGTCCAGGGGCCGTATCCAACCGACTTTGATCCCAAAGGGGCCGGATCAGAAAACTCATGTCATATAAACCCCAAAAATAACAATAAGTTCAAATATTTGTGCAGAGAAACACAAATCTATTACAGAAATCTTTTTTAATTGATGAACTCTTTCTTATTATAATATTTTAATATTATGAACAACCTGAAACTTTAAGAAAAATACAATTTCAACACAATGTTTTAAAATGAACTTGTTTGCAAACAGGAATAAGTCAATTTTTGTTGTAAAATCCTGCACTCGGCTCCACTTTTCTCATGTTGGACATTTTTCTGATGAGGGTGTCACGGTCAACAGTCAAAACGATCGTCCTTTAAGAGCGTTTGGAAAGAGACAAGTCTTCATTTGTGCTGCTCTGGTGGGAGGGGCCACGTACAGAGACGCTGGAGACGCTGCTGTGATAAACACCACAGAAAATTAACAATATTTTAATAGAAAATATAATTAAAATATTTTAGTAGAAAATCACCCAAGGGCCACATTAAAGGGCCTTATGTTTGACACCTGTGCACTAGACGGTTTAAAAGACCCTCGTAATTACAAGTTCAGGCACCAGCCAATCAGCGAAGAGGCAGACATTCTGTGTTGTCAATGATTCCCGAGATCGAGGATTTAAAGCCGGAACAAAGGGAATTTTATCAAGAGGAAAGACGTTATTGTTCTTCTTCCTACAGGATTTGGCGCTTTACAAACATCACAACCAAATAGCAGTGATTGGTTAAATGAAAAAATTACCCGCCTACTGTCGAGGGAACAAATTCTAATGATACGAGGTCGTACGGTTTCCACAAAGTGGGAGCGGACTCTCCTCAGCAGGGATCTGCCCGCGTACACGGAAAAGTAACGTTGCGCCAATTGAAAAAGGAACTACGTTTTGTTACCAGATTTTCAGTAGTATCACATTACATTATTTTTACCCGAAAAAAGTAGTTACGTTACTTTAACTTCTTGGGTTCTTTTTAAAGATAATACAGTGAAGTGTATTTACCTTGTTGACATGTTTTGGCTATTCAAACTTCCAACGCTGGATCGGGGAGTCTATTGAAATCAGGAAAACGAGGCACGGACAACATTAACCGTAATGACGGAGCGTTCCTCCTTTCACACACCTGGGATGTTCCTGCGCCGTCCGGATGCCCTCCCTTAGTGTTTGTTGCATAATTCATTCACTTCATAAGGCAGATCCGTGTCTCAGCTGCCTTGGAACAGACTGAAACAGATGCGACTGCCGTTCTGTGCCGAGGACTTCTCTGACCTTCAAACATAACACGTTCTGTTGTGTAATAATGCAGTGTTAGGGAGTCATTTGGTTCTGTCGCTGCTGTTGTACTAATGACATTTACGAGTGAAAAACTGCAGCGAAACAAAATCTACAGGACACTATTCCAAACAGAAACCTCCTTCTTTTCTTTTGTGCGTAATCGTGTCTCCCGTGTTCCTGCTCCACAGCCTTGTACCAACAGTCCTGTGAAGAGTACAAACTGAGAGGGAAAGGATCGGGGAGCTACCTCATCGACCCGGACGGCAGTGGACCTATCGCCCCCTTCAGGGTCAGCTGTGAAATGACAGGTGAGGACCACACGCCTCTGTTTGTCCAAATACAGTAAAAAAAAAAAAACTGGTCACTACAGATGATGCGACTTTCATTTGAAGAGATTTGAAGATAAGTTTTTTTGTCAAAACTTTTGTCATTTTTTTATGTTTCAGGGGACGAAGTTTGGACCATTTTGAAGAACAATGTTTCAGCTCAGAGCCCGATGCCCAGACCGGACCAGAGCGGGAAGGTCGTCATCCACATCGACTACAACGTCACCGATGAACAGGTCAAATTAAACACACTGTACAGGCTTTGATTTAACTGTGGTAGTGACAAATATGACCAATGTACTTTTTAACTGGCCTGTTGTAGAAATTAAATCTTTTGTGAACTGGAAAAAGTGTATTTACTGTTAGAAATTAGACTTAAATTTTGTATTGTAAAATATCCAATGACAAAAGCTCAAACGTTATCCCCAAAGATTAGGTGCTGTAAAACAACCCTGACATCTAGTGGTACTATGTGGTACTACCAAATGAAACAAAACGCAAACTGAAGTTTTTGTAGAGATGCAAATGCAAGGAACAGTAAAATAAAAGTGAAAAAATGCATAGCACATTCAGACGGCCAATGTCCAAATGTTTTTTTTACCTTTTAAATAACATTTTGTCATATATTTTTTAAATACTTATACTTTTAAATAATATTTCCTCAGATATTTTTAAATACTTATACTTTTAAATAACTTTTCATCAGATGTTTTTAAATACTTATATTTTAAATAACTTTTCGTCTAATATTTTTAAATACTTCTACTTTTTAAATAACTTTTCTTCCAATATTTTTAAATACTTATACTTTTAAATAACGTTTGGTCAGATATTTTTAAATACTTATACTTTTAAATAACGTTTTGTCCAATATTTTTAAATAACTATTTGTCAGATATTTTTAAATACTTATACTTTTAAATAACTTTTTGTCCAATATTTTTAAATACTTATACTTTTAAATAATTTTTGTCAATATTTTTAAATACTTATACTTTTAAATAACTATTTGTCAGATGTTTTAAAATATTTATACTTTTAAATAACTATTTGTCAATATTTTTAAATACTTATACTTTTAAATAACGTTTTGTCCAATATTTTAAAATACTTATACTTTTACATAATGTTTCCTCCAATATTTTTCTTGCTTTGGACCACAGTATGAAGGCTTTTTGCCAAAACGTTATTTAAAAGTAAAAAAAATCTTTTGGACATCGGCCGTCTGAGTTTGCTATGTATTTTTTCACTTTTATTTTACTGTGTGGTATTACTGTTTATCTGATATGATTCTTGTAACATGACAAAACAAACGGCTGTTGTTCTCCAGGTGCTGTCGGTCACAAACAGTGCAGATTACTGTGAGCAGTACTTTGGCCTACGCCTGCAGGATGTCGCGCCTCCTCAACACTCCAGGTGCTGCTCCTCTGAGACTCTCACATCCTCCTGCAGAGTTTATTTATATCTGTGTCTTTAACATGAGTTATGTCGAACGCACGGCAAATTTCTCTGATTTAAAAACTTATATCAGGTTATTCATCTTGTTTTCAGATTTATTTTCTACTTACTAGTTCAGAGATGCGTCATTCTAGCCTAGAGGTTGTTTATTTGAAGATAATTTGTCAAGTAAAATGATCTTGCCGCATGGACATGGATCATTTCACTACTTTTATGTCATTTTGTGATAGATTTAAAGGTTGTATAGAGGATTTTTTAAAGGGAAAAGAAATACAGCAACAGTCCTTTTTCAAATGTTGTGCATGCGTGACACCACCTTCCTCTTCCACAGCCTCAGTAGAAACATCTCCTCCCGCCTCCTTGCTCTAGAAATCATGCTTGTTTACATCCAGCACGTGTTCAGAATTACTGCTGAAGTGACCTGTCTAGAAATAATTTAACGACCGGCATGTCAGTTTTTAGACTCTTTGCTTCATTCGCGCAATCGCTGGAAGAGATCTCCAAGAATCACGTGTTTGGCTTTGCTCCTTTTCTTCTTCTCTTCTTCTTTCAGCGACCTCAAAAACGGACTTTCGTTTGTGGCGAACTGGTCGTGGATTTTTGTCCATCATCTCAACAAACTTTGTGCGAACTGCGAGGAAACTACAATTTAAAAAAGCCTCTAAGAACTGCTGCATAAACCACATAATCCCTGCGCATCAGTTACACTAGAAAGGCAGGGAGTTTGACAACCTAACAGCCAATAGAAAATGAGGTAGACTTGTTGTCTATTGGCTGATGTTTATCTGCCCTCACTATGTCCACAGGTGACAGATTTTCATTCTTTTTTCTTTAATCAGCATAATTACAAGGCTGCTGCATTTCTGTAAGGGTATTTTAAACTTTCATTGACAATTTGAAACAAAAAAAAATCCTCCATACAACCTTTAAGTGTTTATATCGTAAATATTGTCCAAGTGCAGAAGTTTATTTTATACAGAGTTCCCACGGTCATGGAAATCCTGGAAAAGTCATAGAATTTTAGTATCTCTTTCACACAACTACAGCGTTCTGTTAAGTTTTCATGAGGCTCTTGTGATTATTTCTAAACGTTTGCACCTTTTGTTTAAAAGAGACGACAATAAATGCACTGACAGGATTTTGAAAGTTAAAAAACTATAATCCCAAAGCGGAAAGAGTTCACATTTCATATTTAACCCTAAAAGTCTGTTAATTTCTACGGTTGTAGGTGCTGTAAAGTCATGAAAAATTCACTTTAGGTCATGAAAAAGTCATGGAAACGTTTTGAAATTTTGTCAGTGAAAAGATTTTTATTTATTTATTTATTGAATAGGGACGGTGCATATTAATTGCAGTGTAAATATGACAGATTATAGCAAGAATGTTCATTTCCATCTGGAGTCCCTTGGCAACAGGGAAAAAAACTACAAAAACAAGTGACAGTTCTAAATTAAAGGTTGTATAGAGGATTTTTCAAGGAACGAGAAATCCAGCGACTGTTTGTCCTTTTTCAAATGTTGCGCATGCGTGAAACCACCTCCCCTCCCCCACAGCTCCTACGTAGAAACACCTCCTCCCTCCTCCTCCTTACGCCACAAACAGGTTTGTTTACAGCCGCTGCACATGACTTGTAAACAACTAACTACAGTGTTGGTTAGACAAGACGGAGAAGTGAGGAGCGGGGGAGGGGGTGTGTGGACATTTCGTGCCGAAAAGAAGTGAGGAGCAAGGGAAGAGTGGATCGGGCAGCGGGGAAAGGAGCAGTAAGGGGTGCAGAGAAGGGTGCGCGGAGATTCAGTGCGAATGAAGCTACTACTACAACACGCAGCGGCAAGCGGACTCTTTCTTTGCCTTGAAAATTACGTTTTCAGACATAGGATATCGCATTCGTGTCCTGAAAAACGTTTGTCTAGCTCTTGGAAATAAAGTACGTTTTCATAATAAGCAGAAGTTTCCTGTCCAGGAGTAATTTGTGGACCAGTGCGTCAGTCTTTAGACCCTGCGTCTGCTTCAGTCGCGCCATCGCTGGAATGAATCTTCAAGAATCACCTTAGTTTGGCTTCGCTGCTTTTCCCCTTGTCTTCTTCTTTCAGCGACCTCAAAAACAGACTTTCTTTTGCGGCGAACTGCTCCTGGATTCTTGTCGCCATCGCAACAAACTTTGTGCGAACTGCGAGGAAGATATAGGTCAAAAAAGCCGCTAAGAACTGTTGCGTTGGTGGAGTAAACAGCGTCTGTGCATCTTGCGTCTGTGGACTGCGTGACAGACGTACGTAAACCACGTAACGGCGGCGCGCAGGCAAGTCAGTTACACTAGAAACGTAGGGAGTTTGATTGACAGCCTGTCAGCTCACAGATAACGAGGCAGTGTCGTTATCTATTGGCAAATGTTTAGCCCCACCACGTCCAGAGTTGATGAATTTTTATTCTCTTTTTTTTGGTCATCATAATTACAAGGCTACTGCATCTCTATAATCTATCATTGACAATTTGAAACCAAAAAAAATCCTCCATACAACCTTTAAAAGTGTCCACAAGTCTGGTTTTCCTTTAAAAGTGTCCAGTGTTGGAGTCTCTTTTATTCATGTTCCCTGTGTCCAGACGGCGTCCCGTTCTCCTCGTGGGTCGGTCGCTCCAATGAGAGACACTTGTACTGGGGCGGCTCTGGACCCGGGATCCAGAAGTGCTCCTGTGGAATCGAACACAACTGCACCAACGCGGCTCACTACTGCCACTGTGACGCCGACCTGCGCTCCTGGTCCGGACTCTAAACACAAACACGGCTCATGAGTCTGTTCACTCGTGTGGCTCTAAAGCGACGTCTCTGTTTGTTTTAGGAAAGAGGATTCGGGTCTGCTCATGTACAAGGACCACCTCCCCGTCAGCTCTGTGGAGGTGGGAGACACGGGGAGAGCGGGATCTGAGGCCAAACTCACCGTGGGACCCCTGCGCTGCCGAGGAGACAGTAAGACACAGAAAATAACAACTACTTGACTTTAAATTGTGTTAAAATAGCAATAAGTTGGAAAAACAGTGGACACTGATCACTTTGTTTGTAGTCCTGTTATATATTTTGGGTATTTGGAATCACTGTTGGGCGAGTGACTTCAAAACTGTTATGTGTTTTTTATTTATGACTTGTTCCTGTCGTTTCAAAGTGATTTTTTTACATTATAATATTATTGTGTTTAAAATACAAAACATGACACGACTATTACAGAACTTTAACTCTCACCAAAAGAACTGAGAGAAGATGAAGAACTTTTGCAGCGAATATGGACTGAACCAGAACTGAACCAGGACGTAACCAGGACTAAACCAGGTCTAAACCAGGTCTAAACCAGGTCTAAACCAGGTCTAAACCAGGTCTGAACCAGAACTGAACCAGAACTGGACCAGAACTGTCTAAACCAGGACTAAACCAGGACTAAATCAGGACTAAACCAGGTCTAAACCAGGTCTAAACCAGGAACTAAACCAAGAAACTAACCAGGTCTAAACCAGGACTAAACCAGGACTAAACCAGGTCTAAACCAGGACTAAACAACAGGTCTGAACCAGGACTAAACCAGGTCTAAACCAGGTCTAAACCAGGTCTAACCAGGTCTAAACCAGGTCTAAACCAGGACTAAACCAGGTCTAAACCAGAACTAAAGCAGAACTAAACCAGGTCTAAACCAGGACTAACAGCATTACAGTAATTTGTTACTTTTATAACGTGTTACTCCCAACACTGTTTAAAATTATTAATTTATTAAATGACACCAAAGCAGCAAAAGCAAGACTGTCAATAAGAAAAAAAGTATTTGAAGGGTTAATAACAATATCTGTACAGAGATACTCGCTGACTTTAACAGTCCATAAATACTGTGAAGTCCAGGATATTTTGTAATAATGTTTATTTTTCTAGAAAACTTCTGGAACTCTGCGTCCTTCTCGAGTCCGGCCGCACACATGCTCTTCCCCTCGTTCAGATCCGACCGCAGCTCGGACATCTCTTTTTACTTCAGGACCTCCTCGTCTCACGGCGTCTTCCTCGAGAACTCCGGACCCAACGACCTGATCCACGTCCAGCTCAGAGGTAACACCTGCCGACACGAGAGAGAGGAGCTCTGTTTAACAAAGGTTCTACAAACACATCTGAACCTGGGCTGTCACTGACTTAACCTGCAGAATCATTCTCAGCACATGTCTCGTGTGAAAGCTCAGAACCTAGAATCCACTCCCTGAGCTGCAGAGGCTGCACTAGCACTGACTCAGCAGGTGCTGGGGTTCAGGCTGTGATCATTCAGATCAGAGAGAATCTTTTTTTTCTTCAGATAATTATAACATGAACAACAGAAAAAGTTTACCAAACTCTCCATCTCACTCCAAATCACTAAATCCATTCAATTCTTCATCCTCGGTGTCACTTCTGAACAACTCCTCGACCTCCGGAGGTAAACAGAGCGCCGCTTCCTCTTCTGTGTCGCTGTCGTCAGACTCAGCATCAGTTCCAGTTAGAATTATTCGGGTCTTTCTGAATCCCGACAGGATGGTTTCGGTGTCACTGAAGTCCAGACTTTGTCCATCCATCCAGTGACTTCAGGAAAGTTTCATGGTGCATCCTCCCGGTGTCACAAGTTTCTCTCTCACTCCAAACTTTCTTTCTGCTGCTTGATTATCGTTTTCAGCTGCAGATTTTGCTACTTCTGCAGAATCTGATTTTGTTTTTGGGGGCATTTGTGTTCAGTCTTCTCAGTCTTTGTCTTTATAAGTTTGTTTAAATGTTAAATTGTTCAGTGGTGCAGAAGTAACGGTGCGATCGACTGACATGATACAGACAGGACAGAGGCTCTTTCTGCAGGAGACATGCGCAGTAGAGCCGAGTGACAGTGGTACAGGAGGAACAGGAGCAGCAGATACTCACACACAAGACTAGAACCATTTTAATATAGAAGTCGCACCGGAGAATAAGTCACAGGAAACACCCAAACCGTGAAAAAAAGTGCCACTTATAGTCCAAAAAATACGGTAATTGGTAAAAAGTTAATGTAATGTATCAAAAACCTTAAAATCATACAAAGACGCCAAGCATGTTGGTCAGAAAAACTGTGAGTTTCATCAGACTGCAGCGCATGTGGAGCACAGGAGGGTCCTCTCTAATGTAGCCTACCCCACAGCGCCCTCTACTGGAGACGCACACAAGGCACATGGCTCCAACACACAAAATACAGAATGAAACAGAATCGTTATCAGTTAAACCTACATTTATCTTGTATGTGGTTCGTGAGTCGTGTTTATGGTTTTTAACTTTTGTCCCTGCACTAACCCTCCTGTGTCCTCTCCTGTGTCCTCTCCTGTGTCCTCTCCTGTGTCCTCTCCTGTGTCCTCTCCCCTCGTGTCCTCTCCTGTGTCCTCTCCCGTGTCCTCTCCTGTGTCCTCCCCGTGTCCTCTCCGTGTCCTCTCCCGTGTCCTCTCCTGTGTCCTCTCCTGTGTCCTGTCCTGTGTCCTCTCCTGTGTCCTCTCCGTGTCCTCTCCTGTGTCCTCTCCTGTGTCCGTGTCCTCCCCGTGTCCTCTCCCGTGTCCTCTCCTGTGTCCTCTCCCGTGTCCTCTCCGTGTCCTCTCCGTGTCCTCTCCTGTGTCCTCTCCCGTGTCCTCTCCTCCTGTGTCCTCTCCCGTGTCCTCTCGTGTCCTCTCCGTGTCCTCTCCGTGTCCTCTCCGTGTCCTCTCCCGTGTCCTCTCCGTGTCCTCTCCGTGTCCTCTCCTGTGTCCTCTCCCGTGTCCTCTCCGTGTCCTCTCCTGTGTCCTCTCCTGTGTCCTCTCCTGTGTCTCTCTCCGTGTCCTCTCCGTGTCCTCTCCTGTGTCCTGTCCTCCGTGTCCTCCCCGTGTCCTCTCCGTGTCCTCTCCGTGTCCTCTCCTGTGTCCTCTCCCGTGTCCTCTCCTGTGTCCTCTCCCGTGTCCTCCCCGTGTCCTCTCCGTGTCCTCTCCGTGTCCTCTCCTGTGTCCTCCCCGTGTCCTCTCCGTGTCCTCTCCTGTGTCCTCTCCCGTGTCCTCTCCTGTGTCCTCTCCCCCTCTCCTCCGTGTCCTCCGTGTCCTCTCCTCCGTCCTCCTGTCCTCTCCCGTGTCCTCTCCTGTGTCCTCTCCTGTGTCCTCCCCGTGTCCTCCCTGTGTCCTCTCCGTGTCCTCTCCGTGTCCTCTCCTGTCCTGTGTCCTCTCCTGTGTCCTCTCCGTGTCCTCTCCTGTGTCCTCTCCCGTGTCCTCTCCGTGTCCTCTCCCGTGTCCTCTCCGTGTCCTCCCCGTGTCCTGTCCTCTCCGTGTCCTCTCCTGTGTCCTCTCCGTGTCCTCCTCCGTGTCCTCTCCTGTGTCCTCTCCCGTGTCCTCTCCTGTGTCCTCTCCCGTGTCCTCTCCTGTGTCCTCTCCTGTGTCCTCTGTCCTCTCCGTGTCCTCTCCTGTGTCCTCCCGTGTCCTCTCCGTGTCCTCTCCTGTGTCCTCTCCTCCTGTGTCCTCCCCGTGTCCTCTCCGTGTCCTCTCCGTGTCCTCTCCCGTGTCCTCTCCGTGTCCTCTCCTGTGTCCTCCCCGTGTCCTCTCCTGTCCTCTCCGTGTCCTCTCCTGTGTCCTCTCCGTGTCCTCTCCGTGTCCTCTCCCGCAGCCTCCTCGGTGGTGTCCTTCTCCTTCGGCGTGGGCTCTTCTCAGACGGAGCTGCTCGTTCGTTCTCCGGTTCCTCTGAACGACGACCAGTGGCACCGCGTGGAGCTGGAGAAGAACCAGCAGGAGGCGACGCTGCGCCTGGACGGACAAACCGAGAAACCAGAACACTGCCCCAAGGAAACAGCCGCCCAGAGGAATACACACAACTCATACTGGGTGAGACGAACGCACAACACACACACACACACACACGACACACACACACACACACACACACACACACACACACACACACACACACACACACACACACACACACACACAACTCATACTGGGTGAGACGAACGCACAACACACACACGACACACACACACACGACAACACACACACACACACACACACACACACACACACACACACACACAACACACACACACACTGGGTGAGACGAACGCACAACACACAAACACACACAGGTGAGACGTATACTTGATATTTGGATTTATCCGTATTTATAATCCATAAACTGTTTATAGAAATGGAGAGAGAGAGAAGAGAGAGAGAGAGAGAAGAGAAAAGCGAGGGGGAGAGAGCGATGGAGGGAGGAAGAAAGAGACGGAAGGAAGAGAGAGAGGGACAGAGAGGAGGAAGAGAGATAGGGGGAAGAGAAAGAGAGGAAGAGAAAGCGCGCGAGAGAGGAGGAAGAGTGAGAGGGGGAGAGAGAGACAGAGAGAGAGAGAGAATGGGAAAGAGAGAGGGGGGGAAGAGAGAGAGGAGAGAGAGATTAAGGGAGGAAGACAAAAGCAGAGAGCGAGGGAGAGAGGAAGAGAGACAGAGAGAGGGAGCAAGAAAGAGACAGAAGGAAGAGAGAGGGGGTAGAGAGAGGGAGAGAGAGAGGAGGAAGAGAGAGCAAGGCAGGGGAGAGAGAGAGAGAGTAAGAGAGAGAAGGAAGATAGAGAGAGGGGAGGAGAGAAAGAGGGAGGGGGAGGAGGAAGAGATAGAGAGGAAGGAAGAAAGAGAAAGACGGAGAGCGCGAGAGGCAAAGAAAGAGGGGTGAGAAAGAGAGAAGGAGGAAGAGTGAGAGGGGAGAGAGTAGAAGAGAGAGAAAGAGAGGAGGGAGGGAGGAAGAGTGAGGAAGAAGAGAGAGGTGAGACAGAGAGGAGAGAAAGCGAGAAGGAGGAAGAGCAAAAGGATGAGAGAGGGGAGGGAGGGAGGAAGAAGAGAGGGGAGAGAGAGACAGAGAGAGAGAGAAGAAGGGAGGGAGGGAGGAAGAAGAGAGGGGAGAGAGAGACAGAGAGAGAGAAGAAGGGAGGGAGGGAGGAAGAGAGAGGATGACAGACAGAGAGAGAGACGAAGAGAGATGAGAGAGAGAAAGAGAGGAGGAGAGAGAGAGAGAGAAAGAGAGAGAGAGAGGAGGAGGACGAGAGAGAGAGAAAGAGGAGGAATAGCGAGAGGAAGAGAGAGAAAAGGAAAAGAGAGAGGAGGAAGAGAGAGTAAGAGAGGGTAGAGAGAGAGGAAGAGAGCAAGGGAGGGAGGAAGAGAGAGGAGAGAGAGAGACAGAGAGAGAGAGAGAGAGAAAAGAGAGAGGAGAGGAGAAAGAGAAAAGGGAGAAAAAGGCAGGGAGAGAGGAAGAGAGGCAGAGTTCCAAACAGGACATGATCACGGTCACACTTGAGCTCCATCGACACTGGTCCTGATTCTCTCGTCGATCTGCGTCGTCTGTGGTTTTTCCTTCACGCCCGTGTTTGTCGTCCAGGTGCGTCGAGCGGGCAGAGGGCGTTCCTCGGCTGCATGCGCGCCCTGAGGATAAACGGCGCGACCTTCGACCTGGAGGAGAGGGCGGAGGTCACGGCGGGGGTCACGGCGGGATGTAGGGGCCACTGCAGCAGCTTCGGGGTTCACTGTCAGAACGGAGGCCGGTGCGTGGAGCAGTACAACGGATATCACTGCGACTGCACCAACACGGCCTACGACGGACCCTACTGCACCGAGGGTAACACACAACCACACTAATGTGGTTTTTATTGCACATATTCAGAAACAAACAAAAATGGCACCTTGTAAAAAATATGGGCTCGGTCAAGCAGAAGTAAACAACAAGGCCAAAAATTCAGGTTAATTCATCTGATATAAAAATGTATTGAACAGATACATATGTGCTCTAGTTTATGAAACTGTTGACCTTTTTTCTGTACCATTTTTGGTTCTAAAGTTCCATATGTTTTAAACAGACCATGTATGAAACATGGAACAAAAATTATTTCCCAAATTTCAAAGACCTGAAAATCATGTAAATAAATGGATGTATTTCATCATATCTTGTGTTATTCCATCTTTGAACTGTTGATGAAGGTTCATGATTTTTCAAAAAAAAATTTATTTAAAATGATAAAAATTTGCTTGGAAGGACTGACATATTTTATAGAAATAGTTTCCTTTCATTTTGAAGTAATATTAAAGTATTCAGAAGAAAAAAGTGACAAATTATGTAAAATCCTGCACCTTCTACTTGTTTGACAATTTTCCTCCGTTACTTTTCCCTCCGTTACCAGGACTTTTCTTCATAAAAAATCTCATGAGTCAAAAAGTAAGAGGTTTTTCAACCTAATCTTGTACCATATGGTAGAAAACTATATGAAGCAAATATTCAAACCAGTTTGTTAAGGATATGTAAGTGAGAACCAAGAGTTATCACTGTTTGGATTTATTGTCCAAAAAGTGCTGCATATTTCATTCCCTCCATTACCGACATGAGTTTTTAAATTTTTTGTCAACAACTTGAAAGAATATCACAGGTTTAACTTGACCCTGTTGGAGTGTAACTCTTTCCTACATTCTGATACTTTACTTATTTCAATAGTTCCTCTAGTTTCTGAATAAGAGACATTTGAATGTAAAAAAATCTGCCCGTTTCCCTCCGTTACCACTTGACCGGATCCAGATACAGGTTACATGAAAATAAAATGAATGCATAAAAAAACAACAGTGAATAAAAACATATTCACATATAAAAGGGGCAATTTCAAAGCTCTAATTTGAAGGAATTAATTAAAATTATTCCAAAAATCTGCCTCTTTTCTCTCAATTATGCCCAGTGAGATAACAAAAAGTTTCAGGGCATTCTTCAAGTAAAAAAACGACATTTGTGAATAAAATGTTTACCTAAAATCATTAAATTGTTGATACCAAATTCCATTGTTTTATCATCTATTAATACACCAGATTTATTTATTTTTTTATGGTTAGACTGACAGCAAACTGAATTCTCCTGGACTGAAACCAAGATTGAAAATCAAACCAAAATTGTTTCACAAAATACATTTTTGTTCATGGGACATTTTAAATTGTCTCTCCTTCACTTTAGAGAAAACTGGAAAGTAAAGATAGTTCTAATTGTTTGAATTTCTTTCTTTTTAACAATTTTTTAAAGAATGTAATCGCTTTTAACTGATCATTTTGTAAGGAACATGTTAAAAAATGTGTTATTGCACTTTGAATCACAAAATTTCAAAAAGACGAGCCTTCTACAGTCTGGCTCCTGATTGGCTCTGTAGTTGCCATGATACTTGTGGGTGGAATTGAAAATATGGAACTTTACTGAACATTTTTGTTATGTAAATATCACTTATCGCCTGAACCAACGACGCACAACTGCTCAACATAACAGCTGCAAAGGTTTTTGGACTTTGTCAATTTGATACTTTGATTATCAAAAATTATAGTCAACAAGACTAATATTTAACATTATACTTACTTTACTTTTTTACTTGTTACTTTACTTTTTTACTTTACTTCTTTACATTTTTACTTTACTTTACTTACGTGCTTGCTTTACTCTACTTTTTTACGTTTTTTAACTTTACTTCATTACTTTACATTTTTACTTTACTTACGTACTTATTTACTTTACTATTTTACTCTACGTTACTTTACATTTTTACTTTACTTTACTTTTTTGTTTACATTTTACTTTACTTTTTTACTTTACTTTTTTAGTTCTTTACATTTTTACTTTACTTACGTGCTTGCTTTACTCTACTTTTGTACTTTTACTTTACTTCATTACTTTACATTTTTACTTTACGTACGTACTTACTTACTTACTTAATGTTTTTGCTTTATTTTTTATTTTGCATTACTTTGCTTTACTTTTTTAATCTGTTACTTTACTTTGCTTTACGCTACAAAATTTTTTACTTTTTTACTTTACTTTTTTTTTTTAACTTTTTTTTTTACTTTACATTTTACGTTACTTACGTACTTACTTTAGTTTTTCTCTTTTTTTTATTTTACATAACTTCGCTTTTTAACTTTACTTTTTGCTTTATTTTACTTTACTTTTTTACTTTACTTACATTACTTGCTTTATATTTACATTAGTACAACTCTCAGGGGGCCTTTCTGTGTGGAGTTTGCATGTTCTCTCTGTGTCTGGTGGGTTTACTCCAGGTAAGGTCCAGACCAAGACTAGACCAAGATCTGGAGCTGGTCCCACTGCTCCTGACAGGTGTAGCTCCTGACAGGTGTAGCTCCTGACAGGTGTAACCCGGCGACCCTGAAGTACGGGTCAAACGCAGAGGATGAGTTTGTCGTTCTTGTTTCTCTGCAGATGTGGGCGGTTACTTTGAGACGGGGACTCTGGTGCGTTACGACTTCCTGTCGGAGCAGAGTCCTGGACTGGAGACCAACCTGACCCAGGAGGATTTGTCCTTCAGCTTCAGCACCTCCAGCGCCCCCTCTGTCCTGGTGTACGTCAGCTCCAGGACGCAGGACTACCTCGCTGTGGTCCTCAGGCACAACGGTACGACTGCAGGTTCATCCACGTCAGCGTTACACAAAACAAATGAATAAAGAGACTTCCATTTGTGCGTACTGTTGTTGTGTCGTTTGGCAGCACACTTCACTTCAGTCTCAGTCACTCACTTATTTTATCAAGTTAAAATACTGCGTCAACATGGAAACACAAAACTTTGGAAAATTATTTATTTGAGCAACGACTGAAATTTTATCTGCTCATTTTTAAATCTCACTATCCATGTGTCATTTTTTCATTCGTCTTTCAAAATAAAAACAAAAATAAGAAAATTCTCAACAACAAAACAACCATTTGTCTCCAAAATCAAAATGAAAAAAAAAAAAAAAACAGATAATGATTTGTTTTTTGTTTTTTTCAGTTTTCGATTTTGTGTTTAAATGAAGAACGGAAAAAAAAAACCCAAACCAGGACTAAACCAGGACTAAACCATCTAAACCAGGTCTAAACCAGGACTAAACCAGGTCTAAAACCAGGACTAAACCAGGACTAAACCACTAAACCAGGTCTAAACCACGTCTAAACCACTTCTAAACCAGGTCTAAACCAGGTCTAAACCAGGTCTAAACCAGTCTAAACCAGGTCTAAACCAGGTCTAAACCAGGACTAAACCAGGACTAAACCAGGTCTAAACCACCAGGTCTAAACCAGGTCTAAACCACAAACTAAACCAGGTCTAAACCAGGTCTAAACCAGGACTAAACCAGGTCTAAACCAGGACTAAACCAGGACTAAACCAGGTCTAAACCAGGTCTAAACCACGTCTAAACCAAAACCAGGTAAACCACATCTAAACCAGGTCTAAACCAGGTCTAAAACCAGGTCTAAACCAGGACTAAACCAGGTCTAAACCAGGTCTAAACCACGTCTAAACCACATCTAAACCAGGTCTAAACCAGGTCTAAACCACCAGGTCTAAACCAGGTCTAAACCAGGTCTAAACCAGGTCTAAACCAGGTCTAAACCAGGACTAAACCAGGTCTAAACCAGGTCTAAACCAGGTCTAAACCAGGACTAAACCAGGACTAAACCAGGCCTAAATCAGGCCTAAACCAGGTCTAAACCAGGTCTAAACCAGGTCTAAACCAGGTCTAAACCAGGACTAATCTTGGACTTGAGAGAGAGAGATGGGACCCCGATGAGATCCTTTCACCTGAGGTCACCTGACGTCTACGCGGGCAAACCTCCAGGCCCATCCTGACACTCAGGTCTGGTTCAGTGGTTCAGTCCTGGTTCAGTCCAGTCCTGGTTCAGTCCTTGGTTCAGTCCTCAGTGGTTCAGTCCTGGTTCAGTCCTGGTTCAGTCCTGGGTCAGTCCTGGTTCAGTCCTGGTTCAGTCCTGGTTCAGTCCAGCATCGCAATTTAAGTCACCGGATTATCAGTTTTTTTCATTTAAACACAAAATTAAAAACTGAAAAAAATGACTCATTATCTGTTTTTTTATTTTGGTTTTGGAGACAAATAATGAATAAAGAGATTTTAGTTTTTAGTTAGTTTTTTTGTTTTTAGTTTTTTTTTTTTCTTATTTTTGGTTTTATTTTGAAAAACGGATGAACGAACAACACACGGATTCAAATGGAAAGTTGAAGAAATAAACATTACTCAATCTATAATTTTACCGTTTACAAAATACATAACTGTTTTCAGATTTGTTTTCCTTCTCTCTGCAGGGACTCTCCAGATCCGCTACAGTCTGGGGGGACTTAAAGAGCCGTTCACCATCGACATGAGCCACAGGAGCCTGGCCAACGGGCAGCCTCACTCCGTCCGAGTGTCCAGGAGGCTCAGGGACGTCCGCCTGCAGGTCAGAGGGGGAACTGAGTATTTTAATTCAGAACAATTAATTCAGAATTAAAAAACACCATGTAAACGTGGCCAGTGTGTTTATAAATGTAAAATGAGTCTAATATAAACCTTCTCTCGTGAACAGGTGGATCATTACCCAGAATCTTCCTACACTTTACCTGCCGCCTCCGACTCTCAGTTCAACCTCATCAAAAGCATCTTCCTCGGAAAAGTGTTTGGTGAGTCACACTCCAGAGCCGGTGTCTGGGCGTCTCATTGGTCTTGTGAGGAGAAGGGGTTTAGTCGAGAACTTTTGGTCCAATTTTTTGCACTGAAAAGACTTTCCCAACTGTAAAGGGAGAGCAGAAGTTTGAACCCCAAACTATTTAACTTACACAGGGGTCTCCAGCCTGTAGCTTGAGAGCAACCAGAAGCTCAACAAGGGATTTCGGAATTACACGTATTGTCCTGAATAACTCAAATTTCATGAATTAAATACCTATTTTTACTGTAAATCCATTATTCATAAATAAATACTGTATTTTTCAGACTGTAAGTCGCTCCGGAGTATGAGTCGCACCAGCCAAAAAATGTGTTATGACGAAAAAAAAAACATATAAGTCACACCGGACTATAAGTGGCACTTTTTTGGGGTAAATTTATTTTATAAAATCTGAGACCAGGAACTGAGGGATGGGCATGATTAGTCGATTAATCCATAATTGAACATTAAGAATTTCATCGATTACATTAATTTTAATCGACAAACCGAATGTAACAGTTGCTGGTGTGTTGTGACAAACAGGTGTTACATGTGTCTTGCATCAGAATTAGCATAGACACAAACAGTGGGTCAGTCTGTCAATATTTACCGAAAGCACAAATGTGTATTTAATCGATGATTTATACAAGAAATTCCACACTTTCTGTTGTGTTCGGGACAAGTGTGAAGTCCATGTGCACAGTGTATAAAGCAGCACATATGTTTCTGTGTCCAGTGGGAAAAACTGTTTTTCCAGGTGAGAGTCGCTCATGTGGATGACGAGTCCCCACCTCCCTCCCCCGTACACTGTCCTGGTTTTACAAACATCAAATCTGTCACACTAACCTGTATTCACCTGAGTCGTGTCCTTTAATCCTACAGAAATTGAACCACATCAGCGACACAAGAGCGTGTTTTTTTATTTCTTCGCTTAGTTTATGCAAATTAGTGATGTGGTTTTAAGTTTTGTTTCTGTGAGACTTGAACAAATCTGAATTAAACACATTATAATGTCAAACGGGCTGATGTGGCTCTAGAGTCGTTACGGTTTATATGTTGTAAAGTTGAATTTATTTATGCAGATTAGTAGTGCAGATAGTAATAATAATGATGATAATTTTAATATAAAAACGTTAATGATTAATCGATAAATCGATTGTTAATTCTCTCGATGATCGATTAAATGAAAATTTCAAGTCGAATGCTCCATTCCTAACCAGGAACCACCATTTTCGGTGAGATTAAAAGTCAAGTTGTTAGTAAAAACAATTAGAAGAGAGAACAACAGACGGTTAATTTTTCACATATTTGAACAGTTCAGATAAACTATAACATAAGTACAGGTACAGGAGGAACAGGAGCAGCAGATACTGACACACAAGACTAGAGCCTCTCGACGCTTCAGTGTGAACATTTTATAAGTCACACCTGAGTATAAGTCGCTGGAAACTCCCAAACCATGAAAAAAATACAATTTATAGTCTGAAAAATACAGTAATGGTAACTGTACTTCATCTAAGTCTCTTATGTATACTTTATTTCCTGTCACCACTAAAATTTGTATCTCTCTGGAACCCATTTAAAAAGGTTGGAGACCCCTGAACTAACACATAAAATCAAAGCAAACCAATCTGCAAACCTTCACATCTCCATTAAAATGACATTAACAGACCAGGACTTCTTTCTGTTCTTTTTTTACGACAGGATCGGTAACACTTGTGGACGAATCTTTGCATTAATCTTTCTTCGTTACTGTGTTGTTTCAGAAACGGGCCAGATTGACCCGGTCCTGATCGAGCGTTACAACACTCCGGGCTTCGTGGGCTGTTTGTCCAGAGTCCAGTTCAACCGTCTGGCTCCTCTAAAGGCAGCGCTCCGATCAGGGCAGAGCTCACCCATCAGCACCCACGGGATCCTGGTCCCGTCCAACTGCGGCGCCTCGCCCCTCACCATCTCGCCCCTCACCTCGCAGGACGACCCCTGGCACGTGGAGACCGGTACGAAAAAATAACACAAGAGCCTCATTAAAACAGATGAAAGAGGAGTTTAAATTCAGCTTTTAGTTTAGACGAGTTTAGTTTTAACTTTAAATTCTGTCCCACAGCTGGAGTTCACCTTCCCTCCAACACGGACAAGGCTGTTTCTGACGGAGGGGATCGAAACTCAGCCGTCATCGGAGGTAAGTTTACGTGAAAAACTTGATGTATAAGGTAAGGCACAGGTGTCAAACATACGGCCCGGGGGCCAGATCCGGCCTTCCAAGACCTTTAATGTGGCCCTTGGGTGATTTTTCTACTAAAATATTTTAATTATATTTTCTATTAAAATATTGGTGATTTTCTGCGTCGCTGAGCATAGCAGCGTCTCCAGCGTCTCTGTACGTGGCCCCTCCCACCAGAGCAGCACAAATGAAGACTTGTCTCTTTCCAAACGCTCTTAAAGGACGATCGTTTTGACTGTTGACCGTGACACCCTCATCAGAAAAAAATGTCCAACATGAGAAAAGTGGAGCCGAGTGCAGGATTTTACAACAAAAATTTACTTATTCTTATTTACATACAAGTTCATGTTAAAACATTGTGTTGAAATTGAATTTTTCTTAAAGTTTCAGGTTGTTCATAATATTATAATATTATAATAAGAAAGAGTTCATCAATTAAAAAATATTTCTGTAATAGATTTGCGTTTCTCTGCACAAATATTTGAACTTATTGTTATTTTTGGGGTTTATATGACATGAGTTTTCTGATCCGGCCCCTTTGGGATCAAAGTAGGTTGGATACGGTCCCCCGGACCAAAATGAGTTTGACACTCCTGACGTAAGGTATGAGGTGCACATGTTCAGATCAAATGCAGCTTTTACTCTCATGCGGATTTATTCTTAATTACAAAAACATTGCCCACGTTTACATGATGTTTTTTAATTCTGAATTAAGTGTTCTAATTCCGAATTGAGGTTTACATGGAAAACGTTAAATTGTCTTTATTTAATTCGGCTCAGTGTCTGGGGGTGGGGAAGGGTTCTGATTGGACAGAGACGCCAACGAAAACACACACTTCAGCTGCTACCGGCTTTTCTGTCATCTCGGTTTGTCGTTTCGCCGTGGACACAAACACAATCCAAACTTTTTTTTGCAGTTGTTCCGATGGTAATTACGCAGCAGCTGGAGAATTCTGTCATGACGCTTTATTCTCAAGATGTGCATACAGTCCTTCAGTCGTCGAGGTAGAATCCATGGCAAAAGAAGAAATGAAATTTGTCAACTGGACAAAAGTTTATTTGGTTTCGCTGCGAAAAACTATTCGACCAAATACCGTATTTTCCTCACTATTAGTCGCTCTGGATTATAAGACGCACTGTCATTAAATGGTCTATTTTTGAACTTTTTTCACAAATAAACCACTTCGGACTTTAAACGAAACACAACAGTGTGATGGATGAGTGGTTTTGTTTGTTTGTTCGTTCACGGTGACTCTGGGCTTTGTTCAGTTGTGGCGTGTAGGGAGGTGCTGTCTGGGACCAACGGATTGTCGGCGTGTTCGCAGTGACTCAGTTGTTCAGTCGTGTCTAGAAGTGGCACATTGGACTCACTTTTTCGGTTCGTTCCTCTGTTCCGTTCCTCGTTGGCGTGGAGTGATGAGTGTGTCTGCGGGTGTGTTTCGCTGTGCGGTCGCTGTCTGCTCCGTGTGTGTTTGCGTGCGCTGGGGCTGGTACGGATTTGTAGTTTACTCAAGTCGTGTTGGGACACCCGAGTGGATTCGTGTATGGGGAGCTCTGGATTGTGGCGCACGGTCATTTTTTGATGGGGTTGGAGGCTTAAGAACGCGTCTAATAGCCCAGAAAATACTGTAAACTTTGTCCAGTTGACAAATTTAATTTCTTCTTTTGCCATCACACTTTACGTCATTTTTACGAGGAGGAGAAGGGAAGAAGAAGACAAACTGAGTGGGAGGCTGCTCTACCTCAGCCCACAAATCCAAAGAGACGTGGATGAAAGTCCAAAGCCAGGACTGGTGGAGCCGGATCATCCGGATCACGTCAAAAGTTCGACCCAACGAGCATGCACTGAACAACCGAAATTATTTTTAAGAAGAATAAATGTTTACATGATCGAGGAAAAAATGTATTTGTCTTTAAAATCAGAATAAACCACCCACTTACTTTGGAATTGAGTTTAATTCTAAATAATCATTGTCATTATTAGGGGTGTAACGGTTCATGTATTCGTGCCGAACCGTTTCGATACAGGAACTTCAGTTCGTGCAGGGCTGTACATAAGTGAATTTGCGCAATCTGTGTGTGTTTTATTTTCGGCCACTACATGTGCAGCTACAGCAAAGGCTCGGCTCTTTAATATTCACGAGGGAACTTGTCTGTGATTGGGGCAGTGTTTCCTGCAGCGCTTTATAGTTAGGGCGGCCGCTTCGACAACAACTGCCCCCCCGCCTTGACTACATCCCTCCAAACCACGTGAATCCTCGCAAAACTACGGTCGTCGCGCCCGGGCTTCACTTTCGACTGTATTTCGAAACGTATTTTCAGTCTCTGGGAACGTTGTAACTGTAACAGATCTGCTCTTACTGCAGACAATGTGGACAAGTTTGTTTTTTCTCGCCAAAAATATGAAGATTGAGTAAAACTTCATGCTGAAACTGTTAACGCTTCACTTTTTGAAAAGCTTTCTTTATTGTTTACAAGGAATATATTTTTTATAATATTTCACACATTTGTCGCTTATTTGAGAAGATTTTATTAGTATTACTGTATTATTATAGGACTACTTTACATTTAATTAATTTTACTGTTTGTATAATGTTAAAACAAGTTGCTGGTTTAATAAACACACAAAAAAAAAAAAAAAAAAAAAACACGCACATGGTTTTACATTTTATTCCCAAACTTTACTGAAAATGAACCGAACCATGACTGCAAAACCGAGGTACGTACCAAACCGTGATTTTTGTATCGTTACATCCCAAGTCTTTAGGAATTAAGTGTTTACATGGTCTTTTTAAAACAGAATTCATTTTTATTCAGAATTAAAGCTCTCATGTAAACGTGGCAAATCAGAAAAATCGTGTTCAGTTGTGATTGTTGTACCTTTGTTAAAACAGTCAGACTTCGTACAGTTTCCTTTAGGTCCATCAAACTCTTCGGTCTCCTCTTCTCTCTCCTCAGGCATCGTCTCCGTGGTGATCTTCCTGGTCCTCTGCTTCCTGGTTTTCCTGATCCGGCACCTGTTCCGACACAAAGGCTCGTACCACACCAACGAGGCCAAGGGTCAGGAGGCGGCGGACTGCGCGGACGCCGCCATCATCGTGAGCGACCCGGCGTTCACGGAGACCATCGAGGAGAGCAAGAAGGAGTGGTTCATTTAACACAGATCCAACACGGACTGGACGAGGAGGACGAGGAGGAAGAGGAGGAGGAGGAGGAGGGGGGGGTTTTTAGACAGACGTAGAATTAAAGTTGGACCACGAGGATGTTTTTATGGATGAACGTCCGTAGGAGCAGGACCGGGTCGACTTTGGCAGTGCCTGAGGGAGTTCCGTTCGTGTTTTTTTTTTTTTTTACAATGGATAAAATGAGACTCTTCAGATCATGCAAATAATGGCCTTGGGAGGATGAATGCTCACTGTCTGTACTTAACTTAAGCTTCAGTTTGTCTTACGTAGAAGAGCGGGGATAGTCCGGTGTTTTGTTGGATACGTAAGGATTTGTCAACGGAAAACCTTTCACTTACACCGAATTATCGACTTGTTTCATGTATCTGGTAAATGTAGTAGATTATCCAGCAGAGGTGAGGACCTGGACTTGGACTCGATTCAGACTTGAGACACTATTTTTAAATCCGTGTGCCATTCGTTCATTCGTTTTTTAGTATAAAACCAAAAATAAGCAAACAAAAAAATAACTGTCTTCTTCATTATTTGTCTCCAAAACCAAAATGAAAAAACAGATGACGATTTGTTTTTTCATTTTTCGATGAATAATGGAAAAACCAGGACTGAACCAGGACTGAACCAGGACTAAAACAGGAATAAATTGGTCTCAGTCCTGGTCCTGGTCCCGGTCTGGTCCTGGTCTCAGTCCTGATCACTTGACAGTCTATGCAGACGAACCGCCGGGCCCATCCCAACACTCCTGGTTCAGTTCAGGTTTAGTCCTGGTTTAGTCCTGGTTCCTGGCTCAGTCCTGGTTCAGTCCATTATCCATTTTTTCCATTCTTCATTTAAACACAAAATCGAAAACTGAAAACAACAAATCATTATCTGTTTTTTTCATTTTGGTTTTGGAGACAAATAATGAAGAAAATAATTGTTTTTTTTTTGTTTTCTTATTTGTGGTTTTATTTTGAAAAACAAATGAACGAATGATACATAGATTTTTTTAGGACTAAGACTTGGACTTGAAGGTCATTGACTTTGGATTTGACTCGGACTTGAGGCCTGTGACTTGAGAAAACTTGAAGACTTGAAAAGCATTTTTAAATCTGAATTTGTTTTGCTATTCTGACTGTAATGATTCACTCTAAGATCTTGTCAAGACATTTTAAAAGGAAAAAATTGCCTTTCTACAACTCTTACATACTCTATAAATACACAAATATAAATATACTATGATTTTTGAAGTACAATTTTGTTTAAAATTCATATAAATTTCAAAAATCTGAACTATATTTGGTACTTTTTTGGTTTAAAGACTTGAAATGACTTGAAGCTCAAAGCAGACGACTTGGACTTGACTTGGACTTATGGGTCAGGTGACTCGAGATTCAACTTGGACTTGCCTGTATTTGACTTGGGACTTGACTCGGACTTGAGGTCAAAGACTTGAGACTTGCAAAACGATGACTTGGTCCCACCTCTGTTATCAAGACTCTAAACTCTGGAATAATTGTGGTTCTAATCAATTTAAATTGACAAAATCGGCAGAAAATCTGAGAAATTCCTGTGTAGCACCAAAAAAGAGAGAAAACAGGAACAAAGAGCGTATTTCATTAGTCATTCACCCAAGTAAGTTAGTAAAACTCTACTTCCGTTTGAGCTACATTTATGTTCTTCAAATTGAGAATTTCCATCCAGAAGTAATTTTCAATTTGAAGACTCTGGTTTGAGGAGCTAGAATTAATACTCCCCTTTATCAAAAACAATGAAACACACTCATTTTGAAAGTTTTCGTCCTGGATTATTCCAGAAAGAAAGAAGGATTACGCTGATGAGGCTTTTCTGTACACAACAAAAAGTGGAGAGTTAAAATTGACTCTCACAGAATCATTTTTTACATTTTCTCAGAGTTTATATGAGTCCAATCTGTTCTAGAGTTAATTTAACTTTCTTGGAAATTTTAACTAAGTAACACTGGACCAAAGTTCCTGTTTAACCCGAAAATCAAGAGTTATATTAACATTTTCAGAGTAAACGGATAACACTTTGTAGAGTTATCCTGATTTAATTAAACAACACACAGAAGTGTTTTATTTTTATACTTTTTTTTAAAAGATGAAATTATTAACAAAACTGGTTCAAACTGGTCTTTTTCCAATTTAACACTAGAGGAAGTTGAATTAACACTAAGGGATGCTGAATTAACATTAGGCAAAGTTGAATTAACACTAAGAAAAGTTGAATTAACACTAAGGAAAGTTGAATTAACAGTAAAGAAGTTGAATTAACACTAAGGAAGTTGAATTAACACTAAGGAAGTTGAATTAACACTAAGGAAAGTTGAATTAACAGTAAGGAAGTTGAATTAACACTAAGAAAAGTTGAATTAACACTAGAAGAAGTTGAATTAACAGTAAGGAAGTTGAATTAACACTAAGAAAAGTTGAATTAACACTAGAAGAAGTTGAATTAACACTAAGAAAAGTTGAATTAACACTAGAAGTTGAATTAACACTAAGAAAAGTTGAATTAACACTAAGGAAAGTTGAATTAACACTAAGGAAAGTTGAATTAACACTAAGGAAAGTTGAATTAACAGTAAGGAAGTTGAATTAACAGTAAGGAAGTTGAATTAACACTAAGGAAGTTGAATTAACACTAAGGAAGTTGAATTAACAGTAAGGAAGTTGAATTAACAGTAAGGAAGTTGAATTAACACTAAGAAAAGTTGAATTAACACTAGAAGAAGTTGAATTAACAGTAAGGAAGTTGAATTAACACTAAGAAATTTGAATTAACACTAGAAGAAGTTGAATTAACACTAAGAAAAGTTGAATTAACACTAGAAGTTGAATTAACACTAAGAAATTGAATTAACACTAAGAAGTTGAATTAACACTAAGGAAAGTTGAATTAACACTAAGGAAGTTGAATTAACACTAAGGAAGTTGAATTAACACTAAGAAGTTGAATTAACACTAAGGAAGTTGAATTAACACTAAGGAAGTTGAATTAACAGTAAGTTGAATTAACAGTAAGGAAGTTGAATTAACACTAAGAAAGTTGAATTAACTAGAAGAAGTTGAATTAACAGTAAGAAGTTGAATTAACACTAAGAAAGTTGAATTAACACTAGAAAGTTGAATTAACACTAAGAAAAGTTGAATTAACACTAAGGAAGTTGAATTAACAGTAAGGAAGTTGAATTAACAGTAAGGAAGTTGAATTAACACTAAGAAAAGTTGAATTAACACTAGAAGAAGTTGAATTAACACTAAGAAAAGTTGAATTAACACTAGAAGAAGTTGAATTAACACTAAGGAAAGTTGAATTAACAGTAAGGAAGTTGAATTAACACTAAGAAAAGTTGAATTAACACTACAAGAAGTTGAATTAACACTAGAAGAAGTTGAATTAACACTAGAAGCTGAATTAACACTAGGGGAGATTGAATTAACTTCAACCTTATCAACTTTGGCAAATAATCCCAAATTGAACCACCATTTAACTTTCAAATAGTTAAAATAACACTTTTTGTGGTTAAAAACAGCTCTGAAATATTTTACTCTGAATTTACTCCTCCAGTTTTTGTTGTGTAGCCTCACCCGCCGAGTCCTGAAGTGGCTCCTGTCGTTTTTTGTTTTTTTTAAATCATCAAACGTTCGCTCTTGTCTCTTAAAGGACCTGTTTTCTAAATTTAATCCGTCCTGAACGAAACAAAACCCCGGACTGTCCTTTGCTTTTTTAATTTCACGATTGCCAAATCTCCATGCGTTGCCTGTTTTATGAATATTGCTGAATTATCGTAGGAAATGTCGGACCGTTCTAATGTACGTGTGGTTTACAAACGTCCTTATTGTTTTTTGAATCTGAGAATGTAGCAGATCTTCCAAATCCGGGACCACTTTACAATAACACGCTGGATTTTATTTGGAGCGTCACGAATGTCTTTGGAAAATATTTAAAACCCTCTCCACAGTTTCGCCTCATGAACAGCACAGATTGTGAATTTACTGGGTTAACGTTAGAAATCTGTGGAGCTTTTACAATTTTCAAATGCTTTCCAAAGTGATCTGCAATTTGCTGCTTTATTTATTTTATTTATTTAATATTTATTTAATTGCCAAAACGTTTTAATGAGCTGAACAATACTGAACTTTTCCAACTCATTCAGCTGTTTACGAAAAACAATTTGAAAGATACAGTTTGTGACTCAATCCGTGTGTCAGTCGTTCATTTGTTTTTCAATGTAAAACGAAAAATAAGAAAACAAAAAAACAACTATTTTCTTCGTTATTTGTCTCCAAAACAAAAATGAAAAAACGGAAATGATTTGTTTTTTTTCAGTTTTCGATTTTGTGTTTAAATGAAAAATGGAAAAAACGGATAATGACCGTTTTCTGTTTACGTGACTTAAACTGCAATGCCGGACTAAACCAGGACTAAACCAGGACTAAACTAAACCAGGACTAAACCAGGACTAAAACAGGACTACACCAGGACTAAAACAGGACTACACCAGGACTAAAACAGGACTACACCAGGACTAAAACAGGACTAAAACAGGACTACACCAGGACTACACCAGGACTAAAACAGGACTAAAACAGGACTAAACAGGACTAAACAGGACTAAACCAGGACTAAAACCAGGACTAAACCACTAGGACTAAACACCAGGACTAAAACAGGACTAAACAGGACTACACCAGGACTAAAACAGGACTAAACCAGGACTAAACCAGGACCCAGGACTAAAACAGGACTAAAACAGGACTACACAGGACTAAAAACAGGACTAAAACAGGACTACACCAGGACTAAACCAGGACTACACCAGGACTAAAACAGGACTAAAACAGGACTAAAACAGGACTACACCGTTTTCAATCCCGATCTGGTCCTGGTCTCAGTCCCAGTCTTAGCCTTGGTCCTGTTTCCGGTCTCAGTCTTGGTCATAGTCCTGGTCTGGTTCTGGTCTCAGTCCCAGTCTCAGTCCTGGTCCTGGTGTCCGTCTCGGTCTGGTCTGATCTGGTCCTGGTCTCAGTCTCGGTCTAGGTCCTGGTCCCGGTCTGGTCCCAGACTCAGTCCTGGCCTAAGTCCTGGCCTAAGTCCTGGCCTAAGTCCTGGCCTAAGTCCTGGCCTAAGTCCTGGCCTAAGTCCTGGCCTCAGGCCTGTCCTGGCCTAAGTCCTGGCCTCAGGCCTCTCCTGGCTCCTGGCTAAGTCCTGGCCTCAGTCTTGGCCTCCTGGTCTTGCCTCAGTCTTGGCCTCAGTCCCGGTCTGGTTCTGGTCTGGTTCAGACCTTATTCAGTCCTGGTTCAGTCCTGTTTTAGTCCTGGTTCAGTCCGTTATCCATTTTTTTCCATTCTTCATTTAAACACAAAATCAAAAACTGAAAAAACAAATCATTATCTGTTTTTTTCATTTTGATGAAGAAAATAGTTTGTTTTTTTTCCATTTTCTTATTTTTGTTTTTATTTTGAAAAGTGAATGACCGAACGACACACAGATTTGTCTCTTATTGTAACGTGGTGCCCTTCGGTGTGTTCTTAAGTTTTTATTTCCATCACGTATTTATTTATTTATTTAGATAATTTATTTTTATAATATTTATGTACTTTTATTTATTGACCCGTGTATTTATTCGAGTGATTTCTACAGCCTTAAAGTGGACGGAGAGCCTCGCTTGTGTTCATTCTCTGCCTGTGTCCGATTCTGTTGTTTCTCGTTGAAGCGTCATTACGGCTTTGCACACACCGTTCCAGAGCACAGAGCTCCCGGGCGCTGTCCGAACGGGGCCCGGACACGTGTTTACAGACCGGAGGGGGGTGTTCTACTTGCATGTCTACGGCGGAATGTTCAGCAATTACACCATGGTGACACAAAAACGGTTTTAAAGGTGCATCGAGTGGCTTTTCTCGACAGAGATCTTAAACGTGCATCACGAATTTTGGACTTCTGGTCATCGCGCAATCCAAACTGGGAAGGATTTTCTGAAAAAGTGAGCATCAATTCGTCATGTTTGTTTTCCCAGTGCGATACGTCGATCTTTTCAAGTCTTTTGAACCATATCGCTTTTGTTTCTGGTTCTGATATTGTCATATTTTAGTTTTGGGATTCGGACATCGTTAATTGTTGTGGTTGTTTGATCCTAACAGCGGAAAACGACTCGAGAAATGTGTTTGTGAACTTCATAAATGCAAAAGTGAATCAGATGTGTGTGACTCAAACCTCTGTTCAAACTGTTTCTCTTCCCAACGGAATTGAAAAATAGTGAAAGGTGAAGGTGATGGGCAGGATTGATCCACAGGAAGAACCAAAAATGAAACTTTTGACTGACTGAGAAATCATCCCGAGTTTGCAGCGAACATTTTGTATGTGGAGCGAGAACAAAACAAAATCCTGATCCCTCGCTCAACCTCGGTTACAAATTTAAAAAGTCAGCGCCAAAACGAAAGGCGCCGAGAAACACCTTCCACTGCAAAGAGACCAAGACGTGATGTTGCTGTAAAACCACAAGAACAAGAAAGTGCAGCTCAGTCTGTTTGTCTTCTGCTTCCTCTCACTTAACAAACGGGATTTTGATTTGTCGTCGCTCCACATACAAAATGTTCGCTGTAAACTCAGAATGATTTCTTAGGCAGACAAACATTTCCTTTTTGGTTCTTCCTGTGGATCAATCCTGCCCATCACCTTCACTTTTCACTATTTTTCAATTCCGTTGGGAAGAGAAACAGTTTGAACAGAGGTTTGAGTCACACACATCTGATTCACTTTTGCATTTATGAAGTTCACAAACAAATGTCTCGAGTCGTTTTTCGCTGTTAGGATCAAACAACCACACAATTAACGATGTCCGAATCCCAAAACTAAAATATGACAATATCAGAACCAGAAACAAAAGTGATATGGTTCAAAAGACTTGAAAAGATCGACTTTGTCAACAGACACATCCCACTGGGAAAACAAACATGGAGGTTTGATGCTCACTTTTTCGGAAAATCCTTCCCAGTATGAACTGAGCGATGACCGGAAGTCCGAAATTCATGATGCATGTATTGCCTTACCTCTGATATATTCCAAAGTATGGCATTAAAATTTAAAATCTCCGTAGAAACAAGCAGGAGACGTCACTGGGGCGAGTTTACAGGTCAGATCCGCGAAGAGTTGACCCCACTTAAAGCTATTTTTGAGCAAGAAAAACACCCGTAATTGAATAAATGCATCTTATATCATTTAGGAAAACCTCCAACATGAAAAGTCATGCAGTGCACCTTTAAGATCATCTGAAAACTACAAAAAATATAAAGTTAGTTTCACACCCTCAGGGAATTTTGAGATATCAGCAGCAAAGTATCAATAAATAACGATCTCCAAATTTCTTCTGATCCACAAATGTTTGGGGTCGGCTCCACAAACTTGTCATTTTATAATCTTCGGGTTTAAAGTCCTTTCAGCTGAAACACTCACGTTTTTCTGAAGCTGTTGTGAAGAAATAATTGGACTTTAGTTTAGAAGACGCTGAACTTTGATCCAGTTTTTGTTTCATATAGATAAGCACAGGAATTACAGAGATATAAACCATAAACGAGGTCAACAAATCTTGGTCTGACAGTTATGGGTCAAATGCCGAGGACAATAAAGTCGACCTTAAACTAAAAACCCTTTTTTGACAGAAAATCTCGTGTCTTGTTTACATGTTTCCAGGCCCCTTTGTGAATGTCGCCGCGTAAACCAGGTCTGTGCAGTGTCCGGGAGCTTTCCCTTTAAGTTTCGAGTTTTGAATTTTGACATTTTTTTAAAAAATGTGATGATGTGTATTTTACTTTCTCTTAGTGCACGGCTCACATGCGGATATCTCACTGTCCCAGAGTTTTTTAAACAAATAAATGAATGAAACTGAAGTCTCTCTTTTTCTCAGCCTGTTTAAGCAAGACTTAAGTATAAATATGTTTACTAGTGTTTAAACACACATCTTATATTGGATTTGGTCTTCATATTATTAAAGAGAGGGGTTAGTTTGACTATTATTGTCTACATGATTAAAATTTTAAGTTACTGTTTATGATAATGCACTGTTATTATTATTATTATTATTTTATTTTTTTAAATTTATTTATTGCTCTGACAAAAAAAATATAATGTGACAATAAATAACTAAAACGAGGATTTGAATAATGATAAATGCATTATAAATCATGATCTAAAGTAAATAGATTAAATTATTATTATTATTATATTATTATTATCAATCAATCAATCCAATTATTTATTTATTTATTTATATATTTATTTATTGCTCTGACCAAAAAATGTCACAATAACTAAAATAGGGATTTGAGTAATAATAAATATAAGATAAATGCAATATAAATTATGATCTAAAGTTGTAATATCAAAACTTTTTATTATTATTATTTATTTATTTATTTATTTTACAATTTTATTTATTACTCTGACAAAAAATAATAATGTGACAATAAATAACTAAAATAAGGATTTGAATAAAAATAAATATACGATAAATGCATTGCAAATGTTATATCGAAATAAATTAAAATAAGGATAAAAATATAAATTAACGTATGAAATATCTAGAAAAATAGTCTCCATTCCTCACATTTTTTCAACATTATCTTATTTACGAATGGTAGAACTCTAACAGCAGAGGGCAGTATCGCGCGTCCGAAACGTCAGACTTTGGACTACAGCTCCCATGATGCACCGCGGCACCAGAACCGCACTCAAGGGCGAAGGGAAACATGCTAGGTACGGTTCTCTGTTTATAACGCGTTTTTTATTCTATTTTCATTTAAACAACGCGGTATTTACGCACAGAGATGTATATTTACGCGCAATTACGTCTACACGTGTCGTAATTAAGCGAAATGTTGTAGTTTTTACGTTTAAGGGCCATGCTAAGAGGTAGTTCCACTCATTGTTATTATACTCTACGCAGTATAATATTTATCTTTGTAAATGGCAGCGTTGTTCAAATATTTGTATTTCGTAATATTTTGTTAGGTTGATAAAAGTAAAAACAGATTAAAAACGTGTTCGGGGCTCACGAGACGTTCATAACAAAGGGGCGGGGCCAGGACTAGAAAAGGACCAATCACAAACCAGCTCATAGTGAAAGTATAAATATATCTAAATACTCGTAAATATTCTCCATATATCCAGAATGCTAAACTCTTTCCCTCCAACTTGTGACGTCATCTGGTGGTACTAACTAATGCACAACTGCTCCTCTGTGTTTTTAAAGTCAATAAATTCTCCACTGACATGAATGGGATCCTCGATTAACCAGAAGTGCCTCCACAAAAAAGCGAGATTTCCGGAACATTTGTAAACAAAAGTGGGCGGGGCGGAATAAAGTGGATTATCGTCGTGGTATCAGAATCAGTATTGAGTATCGAGTCTAATCCGTGTATCGTTCGTTCATTCGTTTTTCAACGTAAAACCAAAAATAAGAAAACGAAAAAACAACAATTTTCTTCATTATTTGTCTCCAAAACAAAAATGAAAAAACGGATAAAGATTAATATTTTTCATTTTTCGATTTTGTGGACTGAACCAGGACTAAAACAGGACTAAATCAGGTCTAAACCGGTCTCAGTCCTAGTCTCATTCCCGGTCTCAGTCCCAGTCCTGGTCTCAAGCCTAAACCAGAAGTGAACCAGGAGTGTTGGGACTGGTCCAGACATGCGCCCGCGTAGACTGTCGGGTGATCAGGAAACTGGGACCAGACTGGAACCAGACCGGGACTGAGACCTGGTTTAGTCCAGGTTCAATTCTGGTTTTGAGCTAGTTTAGACCTGTTCAGTCCTGGTTTTAGTCCTGATTTTAGTCCTTTTTTGGTCCTGGTTTAGTTCTGGTTCAGTCCTGGTTTAGAACTGGTTTAGTCCTGTTGTAGTCCTGGTTTTGTCCTGTTTTAGTCCTGGTTCAGTCCTGTTTTAGTCCTGGTTTTAGTCCTATTTTAGTCCTGGTTTAGAACTGGCTTAGTCCTGTTTTAGTCCTGGTTTAGTCCTGTTTTAGTCCTGGTTTAGTCCTGTTTTAGTCCTGGTTCAATCCTGTTTTAGTCCTGGTTTAGAACTGGTTTAGCCCTGTTTTATTCCTGGTTTAGTCCTGTTTTAATCCTGGTTTAGCCCTGTTTTAGTCCTGTTTTAGTCCTGGTTTAGTCCAGTTTTAGTCCTGGGTTAGTCCTGTTTTAGTCCTGGTTCAATCCTGTTTTAGTCCTGGTTTAGTCCTAGTTTTAGTCCTGTTTTAGTCCTGTTTTAGTCCTGTTTTAGTCCTGGTTCAGTCCTGGTTCAGTCCTGTTTTAGTCCTGGTTTTGTCCTGTTTAGTCGACAAATAATGAAGAAAATCGTTGTTTTTTCATTTTCTTATTTTTGTTTTTATTTTGAAAAACGATTGAACGAAACGACACACACATTGACTCGGTTCGTTAGTTATCGAAATCGAGTTTGAAATTCCCGTTTTCGCGCCAACACTCTCTTAAACTCTTTCGTGTTTTTGTCAGTGTGGGTGTGTTATAACCAGGGAGCGCCCGTCGCCGTCGAGGTCGAGGACGAGGCCAAAGTGTGCGACCTGAAGCGAGAGGTCGGAGGTCGTCTGGGCGTCCAATCAGATCGTCTCCGGGTCCTGTTCGCCGGGAGAGAGCTGCTCAACGGCGCCACACTCAGGGTACTAAAACTCAAGTCAGAACTAAACCAGGACTACAGCAGAACTAAACCAGGACTAAAACTGCTCTTTTTCCTCAGAGCTGTGACCTCCCGGAGCAGAGCACGGTTCATGTGGTTCTTCCCCGGACTAACCCAAGACCGCCGGACCAGGATCTAAACCGGGAACAAAACCGGGGGCCGGTCCAGGGTGCGGTCCGGGATCTAAACCAGGACTACGTGAGTCTGACCCGAGTGGACCTGAGCCCTCCTGAAGAGAGTCCAGAGTCCGGAGACGGAGCGCAGGAGCTGAGAGCCGAGGAGGAGGGGCAGGGAGGTGAGTTTGGTTTGTTTTATTTTAATAATATTGCAAAATTAAATTAAAAGTTTAAAAGTCAACGTACTTTTTCCGTGTTTATCTCCTGTCGTTTAAACACCTGTATCTGATGAATTTTGAACCGGGACTGAACCAGAACTGGACCAGGGCTTAACCAGGACTAAACCAGGACTAAATCAGGACTGAACCAGGACTGAACCACGTAGGGCTGGGCGATATGGATCAAAAAATATATCTGGATATATTTTGCTATGTCTCGATATACGATATATATCTCGATATGTGTACAGGAAAAAATAACTCCCCAAAACTGAAAACTGCAAAAACAAATATGTCAAATTCCACAGTGTCTTTTTTATTAAAGTGCAAGAGGCAGTTCATGTAGGAACAAAGTGCTTCTGCCATTTAAGATTACAGAAAATCCCTAATTATATAAATAATAATTTAACTGTAAAATAAAAGAAATAATACTTATTTCCTTCTTTTCATTCATAAATAAAACAACTCAAGCTCATCTTTGCATTAACTCTGTGATCCAAACCATAACCAGAACCATGAGCTCCTTCAGCACAGGAAGCTCGGGAGGTTCCTTATTTTAACAGCTCTCTCCTTGTGCGCTGATGCGGTTCAGCTTCTTTCGGACTAAAGGACACGACTCATTGGAATATGAGTGTTTTCTCTGTGACTGAGGATGTGCTGATGATGTTTTTGTCTGTAAATGGTGGAAAGGTTTCGTGGTGCTTGAAGCTTTTCATTGGCACCAACTTTGGGCGTTCACGGCGGTAGTGAGGAGTGAATGAGACACAAGCAGCAAAATCAGTGCGGCGGGGACACACAGAGGTGACGACAGAGAAGACAAACAAGCAAACTGAATAAAAGCATTATGTCGATATATATACGATATGTCAGAATCCATATTGAGTTAAAAAAATATCTCAATATATTTAAAATATCAAGATATCGCCCACCCCTAGAACCATGACTGAACCAGGACTAAACCAGGACTGAACCAGGACTAAACCAGGACTGTACCAGGACTAAACCAGGACTGAACCAGGACTAAACCAGGACTGAACCAGGTGTAAACCAGTGTCATTAGCGGACCATGATGTGTTTTATGTAATAAATACACCAAAGTCACTCTCGACCGGGAAAACAAGGCACTCGCCGACCGCAGCAGACACCCTGGACGGACGTCAAGTATTTTTCTCCCGTTCATCCACGTGTTGAGGGCGTCTGAACTAGAATGCAAAGGTGTCCAGGGTGTTTTTTGAGGCTGGGGTCTGAACACAGCATAAGTGTCAATCTTGATAATACACCATGATGGAAAATCTAGTGTTTTGGATAAAGTCAGGCACTTTTTTCTATGATTCTTAGTAACAGGCTGTGTTACTTAGTGCTTGATTGGATGAAAAAAGGTGTTCCTGACAGTAGTTTCCTGATTAGTTATTACTCAACGTGTATAAACTACATATTACGGTCAAATTTTTTTTCTTATTTAGGTGCTCTGCTGCTATAAAACATGACATAAGAGCATTTAATTCTCAGTTTAATGGTGTGTTTTTGCGTTTTCTTTCCTCAGGACGTAGTTCATTCTTCGTCTTCTGCAAACGCTGTGGAGGAGTGAGGGAGGGGAAGCTCCGAGTCTGCTGTAAAACCTGCCAACAGTCCACGCTCACGCTCACACAGGTCAGAGCGCACAGCGTGATGTCAGAGAAGCTTTGATTTCAGGCTCCAGACGGTCCGTACAGAACATTTAAAACAGACACAAGACAAACACGACAGGAAGAATAATCGTCTATCGCATTTTGAGCTTTAGAGATGTGGACAAACTAATAATAAAGAGTTACTCAAACCTGAAACATGAAACAAAACACAACTCCAGATTTGTTTTTAAGGAGGTAACAACATTAAAACATAACCTAAAGCTCACAAGATTCTATTTTACGTAATGTAGGACCTTTTTATTTTAGTACTCTTGTCTTGGAAAGTCGTGTTTTTTATATTATGTAATATTTATTGTGATTTTTAGCCAAACGAGATGAATGAATGAATTATTTATGGAGCAAAACCATTCTGTCCTGTAGCTCTGTAACACTTTATTTGTAATTGTGTTTTTATGTGTGTTTATTGTGTAGATTGTGGATGAATGAAATGTGAAATGTGGGACGAGACTCTTAAATCAAGCAAATTTACCTACAGATACGAATAAAGTACTGTAATTTTTGGATTATAAGTCGCTCCAGCCAAAAAATGTGTAATGAAGAAGAAAAAAACATATAGAAGTCGCACTTTTTGGGGGAAATGTATTTTATAAAATCAGAGACCAGGAGCAGATATTTACTGTGTAAAGTCAAGTTGTAGTAAAAACAATAGAAGAGAGAACAACAGACTGTTAACGTCACATATGAACAGTTCTTCAGATAAACTATAACATAAACAACAGAACAGAACAAGTTTAACAAACTCTCCATCTCACTCCAAATCACTAAATCCATTCAATTCTTCATCCTCGGTGTCACTTCTGAACAACTCGGCCTCGACCTCCGGAGGTAAACAGAGCGACGCTTCCTCTTCTGTGTCGCTGTCGTCAGACTCAGCATCAGTTCCAGTTAGAATTATTCGGGTCTTTCTGAATCCCGACAGGATGGTTTCGGTGTCACTGAAGTCCAGGCTTTGTCCATCCATCCAGTGACTTCAGGAAAGTTTCATGGTGCATCCTCCCGGTGTCACAAGTTTCTCTCTCACTCCAAACTTTCTTTCTGCTGCTCGATTATCGTTTTCAGCTGCAGATTTCACGACTTGCAGTTTGTGATCTGCAAAATCTGATTTTGTTTTTGGGGGCATTTGTGTTCAGTCTTCTCAGTCGTCTTTATAAGTTTGTTTAAATGTTAAATTGTTCAGTGGTGCAGAAGTAATGGTGCGATGGACTGACATGATACAGACAGGACAGAGGCTCTTTCTGCAGGAGACATGCGCAGTAGAGCCAAGTGACAGTGGTACAGGAGGAACAGGAGCAGCAGATACTCACACACAAGACTAGAACCTCTCACCGCTTCACTCAAACATTTTAATATAGAAGTCACACTGTTTGTTCTTTCTCTGTTCCCAGGGCCCCTCCTGTTGGGACGATGTGCAGACTCCGGGTCGGATCAGAGGAGTTTGTCTCTCAGACGGCTGCAGCGGAGGAGACGCGGTGAGGGAGTCTGTGTTTTAAAGTCAATACTGTGGAACATTACAGGCAAAACCATAACATCTCTAAAATTAACTTAGACTTAGACAAACTTTATTGATCCACAAGGGAAAGAGACCAGAGTCAGATAAGGCGTAATGATATAAATGTATACGCACAAGTCAAAATAAAGTAATAAAAATATCTCAGCTGTATAAACACTTGCTCCAGAACTAATTTCCCTACGGGGAACATACAATCTACCACAACATTAACATTCACAGCCCTCGTCTCCTTTTATGGACGGACGATCAGATATTTACATTTGCATTTGTTATTCTGGTGTAACGCGGGGCTCAGTGTTGGAAACCGTCCCATCTTTTACGTGAAGGTTTTAGCATTTTTTTCGGAGGACCTTTTCTTTAAAATGGAGGTAATAGTTTTGGATTATTTTATTGAATGTGTATTTTTTTGCATTGTGTCACTTTCTTTGTGGGGGAGTCGGGAGATTTGCTCTTCAAAAATACAGTATGTTTCAAAACTTGCGTCGTAACTCTGAACGGGGTTGCCTCTCCGTAGATCTGACCCGTAACTTGGTCTAGTGGTGTCATCTTCTTGTCTCTGTATGCCGTGGGGATCAGTATAACCTGTAAAAGTTACACCGTGCATCTTTAATTTAACTCTCAAACTGCATTGTTCCACATCGTAACAAGAAATATTTTGTCTTGAACACAAAAAAAGTCTTAGGATAACAGTTGGGTTATTTATTTATTGGTCTGTGTTGTGTGTTAAACGGTGTATTTTCTTTTCTTTTTTTTGCAGGAGTTTTTCTTCAAATGTGCGTCTCACCCGACCTCTCAGGACGACCGCTCCGTGGCTCTGGACCTGGTCACTCTGAACAGCCGAAAGGTCCCCTGCATCGCCTGCATGGACGTCATGTGAGTGACTTTGCGGCTGATGTCATGAACTTTCACTGGGGCCTGTTACGATGTACAGTTCTATATCGAGTTATCGTTCAATATATGCCAGATGGACCAGTCATTTTTTAATCATTATTTATCGTGGGGACTTTTTCTTTGTAATCGACCTTTTTCACAACGGCCGGAAGTGCCATGATGTAGGGTAAACCTCATTTACGTTGCTTTAACAATGCTTTTCTATGGTAAAATATCTGTAAATATCTGGCGTATTTTCCACCAGCTTCATAAATCTGCCACCTAGTGCCTCCGCTCAATTTTATTTCTCTCCAGAGACTAGGTCAGGAATCAGAATACACTAGACGATTCGCAAAAACCTCAGAGGTGCGAGTTCGGTCACCAGTCAACTAGCGAAGAGCCAAATATTCAGTGTTGTCAACGATTCCCGAGATCGAGGATTTAAAGCCGGAACAAAGAGAATGTTTGGTGAATTTTATCAAGGGGAAAGACGTTATTGTCCTGCTTCCTACGGGATTTGGGAGTTAGTTTTGCATCGACTCAGTGCGCACTGCCACCGTTGCCTCGTCGCCATCGTTTTTGATTTATGGATCTGCGTCGAGGTTCATGCACCGCGAAGTAATTCACAGCCAAAACGCTAGGGGGTGACGATATCTGTCCATTCATAAATACGGTCTATGCTTGTGACCTGCAGACGTATAATCTCTGAAAAGTTCCATCTCCAACATGATAAAAACACAGAACAGACTCACCATTAGTACAATATCCCTCTGTCTCATATTCCACTGAGTCGTGTCCTTTTAAAGTCCGACAGAAGCTGAACCGTGTCAGCGCACAAGGAGCGAGCTGTTTTTTTGAGCGCTTAGTTTATGCAAGTGAGCCATGCGATTTTAAGTTTCGTTTCTGTAAAACGTAAAGACATATGCGCAAAGCTGCATTAAACACATTATTACTCAATGTATACTGAAAGAAAGAAAAGCCGAGTACAGGAAATGTCTGTAGTGCGGTGGTAGGGACGACCAATCACAGCCATTATCGTCCGCGTCGCTTCCCCTACTGTCTGCGTTGTTTCGATGCGTAGTTAGAAAATTTCGGAGGTGCATGTCGGTCGACACAGACTCTCTGTGTCATGACGCAGACGATTTGACGCTGGACCGTAAACTGGCCTTTAGCGGTGCATTACATACGTCACGACCAAATAACATCGATTGGTTAAATCAGGCATGTCCAAACTATGGCCCGGGGGCCAAATGCGGCCCTCAGACAAGTTTTTCTTGGCCCTCAGACTTCCAGGTGAATTGGCCCAAATGACCGTGCATCAATTAAAAAATATTTTTTTACTGCAAGTTTTTTGAAAATCGACCTTGATAAAGTGAATATTTCATATTTAGTTTGTGGTTTTAAGGATCTTAGCGTGAATAAAGTGTGATGGCTCATTCTAACGTGTTAAACATGCACATATTTCAATTATTCCCTGTACTGAGCATTAGTCTACGGCCCTCGATCGGCCCTCTACTTCATCTGTGTTTAGATATGTGGCCCTTGATGAAAAAAGTTTGGACACCCCTGGGTTAAATGATAAAAAGTACCCGCCTACCGTCGAGAGAATGAATCCTAATGCTGCGAGGTCAGATGGTTTCCACGAAGTGAAACCGGCTGATGAATCAGGCTGGGGTTGCATGGCACAAGACTGTTTGAAAATGAGTCTTTCTGTATTTCTGAGCCCACTGGAGCCATTTCTGCTTGTGAGTTTTGTTTAATAGTGGCTGAACAGAAGGTTTTATACATAACAGTGTAAAGTCACTGTGAAGTATCAATAAGAAACACTGGAATAAAAGGGTTTATATCTTGGTCAAAACACACCTGGATAGTAAATGTTACTAAAACAACATGACATGAGGTAAAATATGACCTGAGTGTATTTGTGTGTCCAGGGACGTGGTGGTGGTTTTCCCGTGCGCCGCTCGTCATGTGATCTGTCTGGACTGTTTCCGTGGTTACGCTCAGACACGACTAAACGAGAGACAGTTCGTTTACCACCAAGAGCTCGGATACACGCTGCCCTGCCCTGGTACCACTAATACTACATACAGATACTTCTACTACTACTGCAGATGTTACTACTACAACTACTACAGATGATGCTACTACTGCAGATCAAATTACTACTACTACTACTACAGATGATACTACTACATCTACTACTACACATACTACTACTACTACTACTACTACTACTACTGCTGCTGCAGATACTACTACAACTACTACCGATGATACTGTTACTACAGATGATACTACTACTACAGATACTTCTACAGCTACTACAAGTGATACTACTGCTAGTACAGATACTACTATTGCTACTACTACACATACTACTGCTACTACTACAGATACTACTACTACTAGTACAGATGATACTACTACTACAGATACTTCAACAACTACTCCAAATTATACTACGACTACTACAGATACTCCTACTGCTACTACTACACATACAGATGATACTATAACTACAGATAATACTATTACTACTACTGCACATTCTACTGCTACTACTACTACTACTACTACAGATACTAGAACTACAACTACTACAGATACTACTACAACTACTACAGATACTACTACAACTACTACAGATGATACTACTACTACTACTAAGGATACTGCTATTGCTACTACTATTACTACTACTACTGCTGCTGCTACTACTACAACTACACATGCTGCTATCACTACCACTACTACTCCTACAGATACTATAACTACTACTGCTGCACATATTACTACAACTACTACTACTACAGATACTGCTACTACTACTTCTACTACAGATACTATTAATATTACTACTACAACCAACAGCCCACAACGACAAAACATAATACAGACTCTCTTCTGTCTCTAGGCCAGAAAAAGATACATTACTGCTTTTCTTTTTTCTAAATCTAGTTGTAAATTTTTCTATAAACACATAAAACTTGATCAATATTCACTAAATTCTGTGTTTTTCAGCCGGTTGTGAAAACTCTCTGATCAAAGAACTGCATCACTTCAGGATCATGGGGCAAGAACAGGTGAGTGTAACAATTTTACACTGTATGTAAAGGTGCACTATGGAACTTTCCCACGACTCCGGCTTGTCTCCATGGTTATTTCTTTGTCAGGATTGTTCCACGGCATTGCATTAAAGGTTGTATAGAGGATTTTCCAAGGAACGAGAAATCCAGCGACTGTTTGTCCTTTTTCAAATGTTGCGCATGCGTGAAACCACCCCCCCTCCCCTACAGCTCCTACGTAGAAACGCCTCCTCCCGCCTCCTCTTTACGCCAGAAACAGGTTTGTTTACAGCCGGTGAGCTGCACATGACTTGTAAACAACAAACTACAGTGTTGGTTAGGCAAGACGGAGAAGTGAGGAGCGGGGGAAGAGCGGATCGGGCAGCGGGGACAGGAGCAGGAAAGGGGAGCAGAGAAAGTTGCGCGGAGATTCCGTGTGAATGAACTAGCTACAACACGCAGCAGCAAGCGGACTCTTTCTTTGCCTTGAAAATTACGTTTTCAGACATAGGATATCACTTTCGTGTCCTGAAAAACGTTTGTCTAACTCTTGGAAATAAAGTACGTTTTCATAATAAGCAGAAGTTTCCTGTCCAGGAGTAATTTGTGGACCAGTGCGTCAGTCTTTAGACCCTTCGTCTGCTTCAGTTGCGCCATCGCTGGAATGAATCTATAAGAATCACCTTAGTTTGGCTTCGCTGCTTTTCCCCTTGTCTTCTTCTTTCAGCGACCTCAAAAACGGACTTTCTTTTGCGGCGAACTGCTCCTGGATTCTTGTCGCCATTGCAACAAACTTTGTGCTAACTGAGAGGAAGATATAGGTCAAAAAAAGCCGCTAAGAACTGTTGCGTTGGTGGAGTAAACAGCGTCTGTGCGTCTGTGGACTGCGTGACAGTCGTACGTAAACCACGTACCGGCGGCGCGCAGGCAAGTCAGTTACACTAGAAACGTAGGGAGTTTGATTGACAGCCTGTCAGCTCACAGATAACGAGGCAGTGTCGTTATCTATTGGCAAATGTTTAGCCCCACCACGTCCAGAGTTGATGAATTTTTATTCTCTTTTTTTTGGTCATCATAATTACAAGGCTACTGCATCTCTATAATGCTATCATTGACAACTTGAAACAAAAAAAATATATAAAAAATCCTCCATACAACCTTTAAACCCATTTATTTCTCCATTTTCATTTTACATCGATTCAGTTGCAGGTGTTTTATTACAAGAAATGTCTCAAAACAACTTGCTTTCGTACTGTGAGTGGGCCTCGCCTCTCCACAGATCTGACCCGTCTCACTACGTCCATTTACAGACAAGCAGGAAGAAGCTATAAAAGTTACACAGCGTACCTTTAAACATCTTCGTAACTGTTCATGGGGTTCTGCTTCCTTTTTGTTTGCAACGTTCTGTGGACTTTTTACATTTTTTTGTTTTTTTAATTGTTAATCGCTATGGCAACGGTCCTAATTTGTTGTGTATTCTTTCTGTTCCCTGCGCAGTACGACCGTTACCTTCGCTTCGGGGCGGAGCAGTGCCTTCTGGGGCTGGGCGGGCTGCTGTGTCCGGGGGCGGGCTGCGGGGCGGGGCTCGTGGCTCAGGGCCGGAGGGTGGAGTGCGACGTCCGAGCCGGGTGTGGCCTCGTGTTCTGCAGGGACTGTCGCCAGGACTACCACCAGGGGGCGTGTCCGACTGCGGAGGGGGCGGGGGCGGACGCTCAAGCCCCGCCCACAGAGCAGGTGAGGATGAGCTGTGGGGTGTTTCCGCGGATTTATTAAAATAACTGGAGGGTGTTGATGCTTGTGGCTACTTCAGCGGAAAAAATCCCCTGGGCTGAGAGAGGATTTTTCTCATAGAGGCAATGTAATCATAAACTGCTCTTGTTCGGCTGACAGGGCACCTATAACTTTCAAAAATGTTGGATTTTGTGCTGATTTTTACCTATTTGTAGATCATAAACTTTTTCTCAGCTCAAAATCCTTCAGTTGTCTTAAAATAATCGTTCGCTCCGGCTCCGCTCTGGCTCCTCTCGCTCTGATTGGTCAAAACAATCTCGTGATACATGAGATTGACCACAGGAAAAAAGAGCTCTACTGCACATGCTCAATCGGCCCAGAGCCACCGGAAAGACGAATCTGGAATCATGCACCATTGAGCTTGACCCATTGACTTGAATGGGCGACCATTTTGAAAGCTCGGGACTTGGGTGTTTCCCAATGTGCAGGATCCTCGGCTTCTGAATCACTTCGAACAGATCCGCCAAGTGGTGTTCCAGTTCCCCCAAAGTCCTCACGTCCTCCATGCTCGACTCCTTTTCTTGGCTCTTTTACCAAGGATGCACAGGTGGATCCTTAGACGATTGAAATCGCAGACAACTGCAACTTCCTTTTTTATGAATATTATTTAAGCAGTAAAAAGCATTTTAATAAAATAAAACTCACTTAACAATAAAACAAAGTTAGTATTTTACTGTTTTAGCCACACTATTATTAGATCAAATGAATTCAAATCAGGACAAAAGCAGCAAAATCTCTTAATGAAGGGGACTGGAAATACAATTAGCCTATCATCCAAAAATGTTTCAGCCTGTGCATTTATTTATTTAGGCTAATAAATTTTAATTTAAAATTTACCCTAAACTGTTCAATAACAGATTAACTCAGCCTTTATTATTCACGTTTCAATTCCTGTGATACAGAAAAACACCTCTGAACACTTTATATTTGTAGAAACATTGCACTTTAACCACTTCACTGCTGATTGGTTTTGCTCTTGGATTTCCAAATATGGTCACTGGTTGCAGATTAGCCACTCTAACTGCCACCCTCGATGAGCTTCATTTGACTGCACCCGAACGCTTTGGCGACGTCACACTCCCTTAGTTCTGCTGTACAGTCTGTGGGGTGAACTCAGTCTCTCTGTGGTCGATCTGTGGTTGTTTACAGTAGATGTGTTGTGTTTTAGTCACGTTTATAATGTTTATTCTGTTTATTTTCTTTATTCTGTCTCTTCAGAGTTTCCCTGTGGACAGTGAGGCGTCTCTGCGGTCGCGTTGGGACAGAGACTCTCTGCTGTTTATCAAAGAATCCACCAAACCCTGTCCCCGGTGCGCCGCCCCAGTGCAGAAGAACGGTAAACACACACAAATGCACACACAGACACTCATATACACACACAAAAGTCTTGTTTTCATTGGTTGGGTGTGGAGCGGGTCAGTTTGGTCAATGTCTTCGCTGAGTAAAGTGACCTATAGCACCGCGTTTAAAGGGTCCAAGGGGCACTGGAGAGACGAGCTCCCAGAGAGGCCTGTGGCTAAATGATGAAACAGACGACTGGACACTGGACTGGAGAGAACACGAAAACGAGACGTCATAAAACAGAACAGAAACAGCCAATAATCATTTCAAAAATATATTTCTTCCAGTAGATGATGCATCAAACATGAGCCAAACCTAAAGAGACGTTTATAATTCATGGATTCGATTTAAAAGGTGCCAGGCCCAGAGGAGATTAATCCGATATTTACTCAAACACCAGAGCCAATCAGAATATGGATAAAGAAAATACGTGTTTGAGTATGACTCCTCCAGCTCCAATAAATAAATTTAATACAATAAACTGATATAAATTCATGTTATTATTATTGTGTATTGTTGCTGCCTGAAAAATGAATTTCCTTCAGGATGATAACGTATTTTCTATTCTAAATATTTTCATATTTTCTTTTTATCTAATAAGTCATGACACTTAAAGGTTGTATGGAGTATTTTTGTTTTGTTTTTTTAATTGTCAATGAAAGTTCAAAATAGCATTATAAAAAAAAAAAAGAATGAAAATCCATCAACTGTGAACATGGTGGGGCAGCTCAACATTGTTTGGTTGTCAATCAAACTCTGTTTCTAGTAAAACTTACTCGACGGCGTGCTAGGATTACGTGGTTTACGTTAGTCTCTCACGTATTCCACATAGGCAAGACGCCGTTAACTCGACCAACACAGAGGTTCTTAGCGGCTTTTTCGAACCATTGCTTCCTCAGTTTCCACAAAGTTTGTTGCTACGGCAGACAAGAATCCTCAACCAGTTCGTGGCAAAAGAAATTCAGTTTTTGTGGTCGCTGAAAGAAGAAGAGAAAGGGAAAAGGAGCAAAGCCAAACTGAGGTGATTCTTGGAGATTCCTTCCCGCGATGGCGCGACTGAAGCAGACGAAGAGATTAAAGACTAAATTAAATTACTTCTGGAACAGGTAATAACAACAGTAGTTTCATTCAGTGATTCATGCAGCAGCTGTAAATAAGAGTGATTTCTAGAGTAAGGAGGAGACAGGAGGAGGCGTTTCTACTTAGAGCCGTAGAAGAGGGGGGTGGTGTCACTCAGGCGCAAAATTTGAAAAATGACAAACAGTCGCTGTATTTCTCTTTCCTTGGACAATCCTCCATACAACCTTTAAACATGAAAAGAAATAGACAGTATCAGAAAGCATCAGCAGTAGTCAGTAATAATATTTGTTTGTTTGTTGTTTTGTTCCAGGAGGCTGCAGTCACATGCGCTGCCCTCTGTGCCATACCGAGTGGTGCTGGGTCTGTGCTGTGCCCTGGAACAGAGACTGTATGGGCAACCACTGGTTTGAATGAACTACAGTGTAAAACGATCACATGACACCACTCTGAAGTAAAAGTACTGCATTACATAAACCACTGTGTTTGAATAGGACAGTAGAGGATTTACCACTGCTCCCACAGACTCTAGAAAAGTCTAACTGAACGCACACACACCAACCATTATTTAACACTGACGTAACAATAAGGGAAATATTGTGTTTTTTGTGTTTTCAAAAGTGTCACAACATCGAAGGACAGTGACAAAAAATATCGTTATTGCTGGGCTTCAGATGACGTCACGTCGATGTCACAAAAAAGCAGATGGGAGTCAGGAAGTAAAGACAGACACAGAACCTGGTTTACCTCTGCTGACGCGGCGCCAATATGCCTAAATTCTGTGCAGTCTGTGGTTGCTGCAGCCACTCTAATTGGGAGAAAGACAAAGTTTTTTTGTGTACCGAAAGTGTTGTGTCACAAGTAGGGATGGGCATGATTAATCGATTAATCGATAATTGATCATTAAGAATTTCATCGATTACGTTAATTTTAATCGACAAACTGAATGTAGGTTGTTGTGTGTAGTGTGACCAAACAGGTGTGTACATGTGTCTCTGCATCAGAAGGAGCGAGACACAAACAGTGGGTCAGTCTGTAACGAACTGAAGCACAAATGTGTATTTAACGATGATTTGTACAAGAAATTCCAGGCTTTCTGTTGTGTTCGGGACAAGTGTGAGTCCATGTGCACAGTGTATAAAGCAGCACATATGTTTCTGTGTCCAGTGGGAAAAAGTTTTTCCAGGTGAGAGTCGCTCAATGTGGATGACGAGTCCCCACCTCCCTCCCCCCGTACGCTGTCCTGGTTTTGACAAACACAAATCTGGTCACACTAACCTGTATTCACCTGAGTCATGTCTTCTAATCCGACAGAAATTGAACACCACATCAGCGACACAAGAGCTGGAGTTTTATCTTCGCTTAGTTTATGCAAATTAGTGATGCAGTTTTAAGTTTTGTTTCTGTGAGAGTTGAACAAAACTGAATTAAACACATTATAATGTCAAACGGGCTGATGTGGCTCTAGAGTCGTTACGGTTTATATGTCGTAAAGTTGAATTTATTTATGCAGATTAGTAGTGCAGATAGTAATAATAATGATGATCATTTTAATATAAAAACGTTAATGATTAATTGATAATCGATTGTTAATTCTTCCGACGATCGATTAAGAAAATTTCATCGAATGCCCGTCCCTAGTCACAAGGGAGTTAGTTTAAAAAAAACTTACAGGAAAAAGACGACAAAAGTGGATCGACGATCTCCGGCTAAAAACAGGACAATGCTCGAGTTTGCAGCGACCACTTTGTAACAGATGAGGATTGTGTCATTCATGAATTCATATTTTCAAAGTTTTTTTGGACATTGTTTTTAGAAAGGCAAGCATCGTAAGTGACAGGTAAACTGTTATTGGTCCTAACTTGTCACACGAAAAGCTTTATGTGGTGCTCATTTTATTAGCTTACTGCTGTAATTTGGCATTTTATATTTTTTTATTTACAGATACAAAATAGTTGTCGCCTCCAGGCTTTTATTTCAGTCTTTCATTTGTCTCAGTGTTTACGAGGTCTGCAGCACCACATCATTTATTATATCCATCGCATCAATGCTGGGAAAATCATCCAAATTGTATGAAAAGTTTGACTTCTCCAGATCGTACGGGTCATAATCGATATTTAGACTTATTTTTTCGTGATTGCGGGTCTGTGTCGGCCCGTTCAAACTTTTATCAAACTCTCTGTCACCCCGTGTGTTGAGTTTTGAAGCAGAGCAAACACTTCCACACCTCCTGCCCCCATCTGAATTTCACGCATCATCAATGTCACGTGATTGAAACCCAGCAATAGAGTATTGATACTGGTATTAGAACATATTACTGCTTTGTCTGGAATGTTTCCCAGTATGGCATTAAACTATCTACTCTTCTGTCTTCATGGAAACCAAACCAGACCGAGTTACAGGTCAGATCTGTGGAGAGACGACCCCGCTCACAGTCAGAATGTTTGTTTTTCTAGGTATTTTTGAGCTATAAAACGGTGATTAAATAAATGTAAAGTAGAGCTGTTTAAAGGTTGTATGGAGGATTTTTTTTTTGTTTCAAATTGTCAATGAAAGTTTAAAATACCCTTACAGAAATGCAGCAGCCTTGTAATTATGCTGATTAAAGAAAAAAGAATGAAAATCTGTCACCTGTGGACATAGTGAGGGCAGATAAACATCAGCCAATAGACAACAAGTCTACCTCATTTTCTATTGGCTGTTAGGTTGTCAAACTCCCTGCCTTTCTAGTGTAACTGATGCGCAGGGATTATGTGGTTTATGCAGCAGTTCTTAGAGGCTTTTTTAAATTGTAGTTTCCTCGCAGTTCGCACAAAGTTTGTTGAGATGATGGACAAAAATCCACGACCAGTTCGCCACAAACGAAAGTCCGTTTTTGAGGTCGCTGAAAGAAGAAGAGAAGAAGAAAAGGAGCAAAGCCAAACACGTGATTCTTGGAGATCTCTTCCAGCGATTGCGCGAATGAAGCAAAGAGTCTAAAAACTGACATGCCGGTCGTTAAATTATTTCTAGACAGGTCACTTCAGTAATTCTGAACACGTGCTGGATGTAAACAAGCATGATTTCTAGAGCAAGGAGGCGGGAGGAGATGTTTCTACTGAGGCTGTGGAAGAGGAAGGTGGTGTCACGCATGCACAACATTTGAAAAAGGACTGTTGCTGTATTTCTTTTCCCTTTAAAAAAATCCTCTATACAACCTTTAATGTCACACTGTGGAACATTCTTAGCAGAGCGATTACATATCCATAGAAATAAGCAGGTGAAGGACCTCTAAACACAAAAGTCACACAGTGCACCTTTACAGCACAGAAGTTGAGCTGTAGATGTGTTTTTATGAGAGACGATCCAGAATGTTGAAGACAATGAGTTAAAAATGAAGAGTATTGAGTGTTTTATCTTTATGAACGTACCTCAGACAAATGTAAAGCTATGAACAGCTCCAAAGATGTGAAAAATTGTGAAAAATAAACATATTTTTTCAAGACTTTCTTCGTTTTTTGCGGATGTTGTGGTGGTGGTTGGATAAATACAAACAAGAGTGGACTTAGTTTTTAATAGAAATGATTACGGGAAACATTTGTGGATATTACAGTTAAAATAGACATAATTCTGGAGGTGTTCAACATGTATGATCAGTGTTGGGGAGTAACAGATTACATGTACTGGAGTTAAGTAATCAGAGTACAAATGATGAGTAACTGTATTCAGTTACAGTTACTTTGTTGAAATAAATGGATTACACGGCGGGATTTTCATGTTTTCACATTTTGGGCTATTCCGTTTTTGTTTTTTTTTCTTTGGTAATTCCACTCATTGCCGTAAAACTAAACTAGATCTAAACCAGGACTAAAAAAAGGACTAAAACCAGGTCTAAACTAGATCTAAACCAGGAAACTAGAACTAAACTAAACCAGGATAAACTAAACCAGGACTAAACCAGGATAAACCAAAACTAAACCAGGACTAAACCAGGTAAACCAGGACTAAACCAGGACTAAACCAAGACTAAACCAGGACTAAACCAGGTCTAAACCAGGACTAAACCAGGTCTAAACCAGGTCTAAACCAGGACTAAACCAAGACTAAACCAGGTCTAAACCAGGACTAAACCAGACTAAACCAGGACTAAACCAGGTCTAAACCAGGACTAAACCAGGTCTAAACCAGGACTAAACCAGGTCTAAACCAGGACTAAACCAAGACTAAACCAGGTCTAAACCAGGACTAAACCAGGACCAGGTCTAAACCAGGTCTAAACCAGGACTAAACCAAGACTAAACCAGGTCTAAACCAAGACTAAACCAGGTCTAAACCATGTCTAAACCAGGTCTTAACCAGGACTAAACCAAGACTAAACCAGGTCTAAACCAGGTCTAAACCAGGACTAAACCAAGACTAAACCAGGACTAAACCAAGACTAAACCAGGTCTAAACCAACCAAGGTCTAAACCAGGTCTAAACCAGGTAACCAGGACTAAACCAAGACTAAACCAGGTCTAAACCAGGTCTAAACCAGGACTAAACCAAGACTAAACCAGGACTAAACCAGGTCTAAACCAGGACTAAACCAAGACTAAACCAGGTCTAAACCAGGATTAAACCAAGACTAAACCAGGTCTAAACCAGGTCTAAACCAGGACTAAACCAAGACTAAACCAGGACTAAACCAGGACTAAACCAGGTCTAAACCAGGACTAAACCAAGACTAAACCAGGTCTAAACCAGGTCTAAACCAGGATAAACCAGGATTAACAGGACTAAATCCTGCTGTGTGGACGTGTCTCTTCTTCTTCTATCAATAATATTTTTAATTTGGTTCAGTAAAGTCTGGACTTTTTATTTTCTTTTATCAGACAAAACATCTTATGTGAAGATTTCCTCGTCTTTGCTTCTCTACAGCAAATCAAGTAATCCAAAGTATTCAGATTACATTACTCACTTTAAGTAATTTAACAGATTACATTACAAACTACATTTTGGGGTATGTAATCTGTAATCTGTAGGGGATTACATTTTAAAAGTCACCTTCCCAACACTGTCTGTATGTGTTTGGTAGAATGTTCAGCAGTTACCGCAGTGACACTAATGCACGTACACATTAGCAAAAAACTGTCAAATAAGTTTTAAGATTGCCTGAAAACTCAAGAATAAAACACAAAATGGATTCTAAGAGAGCATTTTCAGGAGTCTGTGATCAGTTCGTGCGTTCATGGTCCCGTTTAGGAGTTTTATTTTCAACAAAAAGCTCAGAGTGACACTGAAAAACTGCATTGCAAAAAAGCCTGGCCAAAATTTAAGATATAAACGCTTAAATTTATCAGAAAATAACTTAAAATAAACCTCTAGACTAGAATTAAGCATTTCAGAAATAGTGAGTACATAGTAAATGTGAAAACTAAAGAATAATCTGATATAAGTTTTAAAATCTGAGCTATAAAACCACCTGTAATTGAATAAACGTAAAGTAGAATTGTTTAATGTCACACTGTGGAACATTCCAGGCAGAGCAGTGGCGTATCCATAGAAACAAGCTGGTGACGGACTCCCAACCGTAAAATAAAAAAAAAAAAAAAGTGCTTCTGAACTTTTAGACTTTTAGTGTGACGTCAAAAAGGGGTCAGCCTCATCATCAGAAGAGCCTCTAGTCAGAAAATCCATGTTCAGGTCGTGTTACAAATTGTTACAAATGAAATTTCAAGTTTTAAATATTTTAAAAAGTAAATATTAAAAGTAATAAATATATTAAACCCTTAAAATACAGCAAAAATGTTTGAGGAAATAATGATTTGGGTGGAAATGTCTTAAGTCTTAAGTGAAACAGGGTTAATAATTGTCTGATTTTCAGGCAACAACTTGCAAAATGTTCAGTAATTCGAGCTCTACAACCTTCATTTCAATTTTATTTTAAATATTTTTCTTTTAATAAAGCATTGGTGGGTTTGTAAACCAACAAATGAAGTCATGCTGGCCTTAGCTAATGCTGTTATACATGATTATGTGTTTTCCTGTCAATATCTCAAAAAATGTTGATGTTGCAGCCATTTTTAATTGGTAAACATCCAAAAGTTTACTAATTCTTCCCTGATATCCAGGGATTATTCCCTGTTGCTTTCATCAAATAAACATTCAATTGTTCAAGAGAAATGTTGCTGACAAACCAATAGAAGAGGGAATGATTTTCTGACTAGTGGGCTTTCTGACTTTCTGACTGACTACTGGGCTTTCTGACTAGGGCTTGTCTGACTAGGGGCTTTCTGACTACAGGGCCTTCTGACTAGGGGGCTTTCTGACTAGTGGGCTTTCTGACTAGTGGGCTTTCTGACTACAGGGCCTTCTGACTAGTAGGGCCTTCTGGTGCTTTCTGACTACTTTCTGACTAGTGGGCCTTCTGACTAGTGGCCTTCTGACTAGTGGGCCTTCTGACTACTGGGGCTTTCTGACTAGGGGCCTTTTCTGACTACAGGGCCTTCTGACTAGTGGGCTTCTGACTAGTGGGCTACTTCTGACTAGGGCTTCTGACTCTGACTAGTTCTGGGCTTTCTGACTAGTGGGCTTTCTGACTAGGGGGCCTTCTGATGATAAGGGTGTAACCGTCAAAAATATGGAAAACTCTCAAATAGAACTGTCTACTTTCTTTAATTTTCAACAAATTTTTCAACTTTTCTTCACAAATTTTTTCTTGATTGGCGCAAAACTATAATTTACATTTACAACAGGATTTATCCCGTCAACTTAAGTCAAAAATTTGAGAACTGAGTTGTAATAATCTGAGCTGGAGACAGGTGAGAGTCTCAGGCAACGGTGAGATCACAGATTTGTCGACCCGGTTTATGGTTCGTATCTTTTTAATTCCTGGAACTATCCACACGAAACAAAAACTGTCACAAAGTTCAGCCTCTCCTCTGTCACGAGAAACAAACGAAAGTCACGTGATTTCAGAAAGCGGATCCGTTATTCAACCCCCGAGGACGAGACATGACGAGTTCGTGGAGACGATCCCGGACAAATAACGAGAAGGAGAAACATTTGGAGATTTCTTTCAAGAACAGTGAGTCTCCAGAGAATGTTTAGTCCTGTATGTTTTGCTTGTGTTGCTGTAATTTATCAGATAAGGCTACTTGACTTTTGAACTCTCTGCACCAACACCCAAACCCTGATCACTAAGTATTTTATTGTTTTGTTTGCACTTAAAGGTAAAGACACGTGGTCGGTGAGCAGCGTCTAGATCTACTCTGAGGATTTAAGTATGTAAGTGGAAAGTTTGGACTAAAGTTTGGGTTCCACTTTGTTATTTTTCTTTTTTTGTGGAGCGTGATGGACCGCGTGAGGATGATCAGTTCTCAGGTCTCCGGTTCTGGACTCCGGGGAGTGGAGAATAGAGGTTTGGAGATGGAAGAGACAGGAGGAAGTTTCAGCGTCTCCAAAGAAGACGAACAAAATAAAAATAAAGAGCAAACTCAAGACCCAGTCCAGGTGAGGACACAAGAATCTGTGTGTCAGTCGTTCATTTGTTTTTCAAAATAAAACCAAAAATGACGAAATAAAGGAAAAAAACAACAACTCCAAAACCAAAATGAAAAAACAGATAACGATTCGTTTTTTCAGTTTTCGATTTTGTGTTTAAATGAAAAATGGGAAAAAAACGGATAAAGGACTGAACCAGGACTAAACCAGGACTGAACCAGGACTAAACCAGGACTGAACCAGGACTAAACCAGAACTAAAACCAGGACTGAAACCAGGACTAAACCAGGACTGAACCAGAACTAAACCGGGACTGAACCAGGACTAAACCAGACTAAACCAGAACCAGGACTAAACCAGAACCAGGAAACCAGGACTAAACCAGGACTGAACCAGACTAAACCAGAACTAAACCAGGAACTAAACCAGGACTGAACCAGGACTAAACCAGAACTAAACCAGAACTAAACCAGGACTGAACCAGGTCCAGGACCAGACCGGAACCAGACCAGGACTGAGACTAGGACTGAGGCCAGGACCAGACCGGGACTGAGACCAGACTGAGACCAGAATTGAGACCAGGAGTAAGGCACCGACCAGACCAGGACCAGACTGTGACTGACACCGGACTGAGACCGGGACCAGTCCAGAACTGAGACCGGGACTGAGACCGGGACCAGACCAGGACCAGACCAGACCAGGACTGAGACCGGGACCAGACTGGGACTGAGACCATGCCTAAGACCAGGACCAGTCCAGAACTGAGACCGGGACTGAGACCAGGACCAGACCAGGACGAGACCAGGACTGAAACCAGGACTGAGACCAGGACTGAGACTGGGACCAGACCAGGACTGAAAACAGTTTAGTCCTGGTTTAGTCCTGTTTTAGTCCTGATTCAGTCCGACATCTCAGTTTAAGTCACGTAAACGGGAAACGTCCGTTATCTGTTTTTTCCATTTTTCATTTAAACACAAAATCAAAAACTGAAAAAACTAATCATTATCTGTTTTTTCATTTTGGTTTTGGAGACAAATAATGAAGAAAAAAAATAAAAATTAAATTATCTGCCATTTATTCAAATACAGGTGTTTTATTGACAACAACATTTTAGAATCTACTCCAAATAGAGACGATGCATCTCAAAGGACGATCCTAAATAAAAAAATAAAAAAATTTAATCTTTAAAAACGTACATTCAAACTGAACATGTTTCTGTGGAATGATGCTGCCGCTGCCAACTACACTGAACATTAAACAGAAAAGAGCGTGTTTGTATTTCCAGAGTTTTAAATCCGGTTCGTGCGGTGGTGAAGTCGGCCGCTCGCTGGGCCTCGTACTCCTGCGGCCGCTGGAGACAGAAGAGGAACAAGCTGCTGGGTAAAACTCTCAACGTGTGGTTTCACTTTTACAATCCTTCTGAATCATAAACAGTTTTACATTTTATTTCTGTTTACGTTTTTGTGGCACAGGAGTCACGCCCGAGGTCCGGTACAGAGGACTCGCCGGGGACGCAGACGACGAACTGGACTCGAGCATGAACCTGAGCCAGGATCTGAACCAGGATCTGAACCAGGGTCTGAACCAGGGTCTGAACCAGGGTCTGAACCAGGGTCTGAACCAGGATCTGAACCAGGATCTGAACCAGGATCTGAACCAGGGTCTGAACCAGGATCTGAACCAGGATCTGAACCAGGACCAAGCCCAGACCCAGTACCTGAATAAGAGGCTCCTGAACCACTTCAGAGAACTGGCAGCTCATGACCAGGACACAGACCAGGTGACACAGATAAAGTTGTTTTTTACTCTTACACCGAATAATTTGTAGAAAGAAATAGTTTGATGATAGTAGTAGTAGTAGTAGTAGTAGTAGTAGTAGTAGTTGTAGTAGTAATAGTAGTAGTTGTAGTTGTAATAGT
>NW_026571095.1:34898616-34936116 GCF_026225935.1 Boleophthalmus pectinirostris | reverse complement strand
CAGTTTTCACAGTTTGTCCTAATTGACACATGGTTTCTGGCCCTGGTTTAGTTCTTGTTTAAACCTGGTTTAATCCTAGTTTAGTCCTGGTCTAGTCCTGGTTTAGTCCTGGTCTAGTCCTGGTTTAGTCCTGGAATAATCCTAATCCAGACATGTTGTTTTAGTTCTAGTATATGTTTTCACATTGTGTCCTAATTGAGATAGATTTTGGTTTTAGTTTCAGTCCTGGTTTAATTCTCCGAGAAAATAATCCAAGTGATTATTTATATTTATTTGAATGTTTTTTGAAGCGTTCTTCTGTCCTGTACACTGCTCCCTACAGATCTCTCGTGCCTGGAGCGTGGACGTGATGCGCTTCTTCCTCGATCGCGGGTCAAACCTGATGACTCCAGATCAGTTTGGGGTCACAGCGCTCCACGTGGCCGCTGCCCTGGACTACAGCCAGATGGTCCTGTTCCTCCTCCAGAGAAACGGTGGGCTAACCACTCTGCCACAGTAACACAGGGAGATCTGGAGTCTAACCCCAAACCCCCCCTCTCCTCCTCCTCCTCCTCCTCAGCCGACCCAGAGTCCCGGACCCGGACTCAGGCTCAGACTCCTCTTCACTTTGCGGCGAAGAGCGACGCCGTTTTCCAGTCCATCAGGGTCCTGGTTCTTCACGGAGCGTCTCTGGGATCTGTGGACTACAAACTCCGCACGCCTCTGCAGCTCGCCGCCAACATGGGTGAGACCGAGGACAGGTCTGGACCACTCAGGGGTCTTTGGTCTGTTTCGACCTGGTTTAGACCTGGTTTATTCTACTTTAATCTTTAGACCTGGTTTAAATCTGCTTTAGTCTTTAGTCCTTTAGTCTTTAAATCTGGGTTAGATCTGGTTTAAACCTGATTTAGACCTGGTTTAGATCTGGTTTAGTTCTACTTTAGTCCTGGTTTAGATCTGGTTTAGTTCTACTTTAGTCCTGGTTTAGACCTGGTTTAGTTCTACTTTCGTCTTTAGTCTTTAGACCTTTAGTCTATAGAACTGGTTTAGTTCTGGTTAATTTCTACTTTAGTCTTTAGTCTTTAAACTTTAGACCTGGTTTAGTCCTGGTTTAGACCTGGTTTAGACCTGGTCTAGTCCTGATGTGGATCTGGGTTAGACCTGGTTTAGATCTGGTTTAGACTGTTCTGGTTTAGTTCTACTTTAGTCTTTAGACCGGGTTTATCCTGGTTTAGATCGAGTTTAGATCTGGTTTAGAACAGCTTCAGTTCTGGTTTAGACCTGGTTTAGTCTTTAGTCTTTAGACCTTTAGTCTTTAGACCTGGTTTAGATCTGATTTAGTCCTGGTTTAGTCCTGGAATAATCCTACTTCAGATATGTCATTGTAATCTTAAGCCATACAATTCCTGGTTTAGTCCTTGTTTAGTCCTGGTTTAGTCCTGGTTTAGTCCTGGTTTAGTCCTGGTTTAGTCCTGGTCTAGACCTGGTTTAGTCCTGGAATAATCCTAGTCCAGACATCTTGTTTTAGTCCTAGTAAAAATTTTCACACTGTGTCCTAATTGAGATAGATTTTAGTTTTAGTTTCAGTCCTGGTTTAGTCCTGGTTTTGTTTTGGTTTAGTCCTGGTTTAGATCTTGTTTAGATCAGGTTTAGCCCTGGTATAATCCTACTTCAGACATGTCATTTTTATATTTTAGTACTTATATTTGACCTGTTTTAGTCCTGGTTTAGTCCTGTTTTAGTCCTGGTTTAGTCCTGGTTTAGTCCTGGTTTAGTCCTGGTTCGGTTCTGGAATAATCCTGGTTCAAATTCTTTTAGACTTAATTCAGTCATTTTAGTCATTTTAGTCTTTACTTCACAGTTTGTCGTTGGTGTTTTCAGAGCGCAGAGCGGCGGCCCGTGTGCTGTTGGAGCTCGGCGCGGAGGCGGGGCTTACGGACCGTGACGGACAGCTCCTCGTCACCGCCCTCATCAGCCACATGTCGCCCGTGGTAACCGCCGCCGCCATTTTATGTCACCTACAACATCTCAGAAAAACTAAGACGATGTTATAGTGTCTTAGTCAAGAGCGCACTAATCGAGACCAAGACCAGTCCGAGACCACAGGGGCCAGAGACCAGGACGAGACCAAGACCGCTGAGGGTCGAGACAAGACCGAGACTTTTAAAGGTCAAGACCGAGACAAGACCAAGACCTCTGAGGGTCGAGACAAGACCGAGACTTTTAAAGGTCAAGACCGAGACAAGACCAAGACCTCTGAGGGTCGAGACCGAGACAAGATTGAGACTTTTAAAGGTCAAAACCGAGACAAGTCCAAGACCGCTGAGGGTCAAGACCAGGAAAAGACCTCTAAGGGTCAAGACCGAGACAATACCAAGACTTTTACAGGTCAAGACCGAGACAAGACTGAGACTTTTAAAGGTCCAGACCAAGACAAGACTAAGACCTTTGAGGGTCGAGACTGAGACAAGACCAAGACTTTTAAAGGTCGAGACCAACACAAGACCAAGACTTTTAAAGGTCGAGACCAAGACAAGACCAAGACTTTTAAAGGTCGAGACCAAGACAAGACCAAGACTTTTAAAGGTCGAGACCGAGACAAGACCAAGACTTTTAAAGGTCGAGACCAAGACAAGACCAAGACTTTTAAAGGTCGAGACCGAGACAAGACCGAGACTTTTAAAGGTTGAGACTGAGACAAGACCAAGACTTTTAAAGGTCGAGACCAAGACAAGACCAAGACCTCTGAGGGTCGAGACCAAGACAAGACCAAGACTTTTAAAGGTTGAGACCAAGACAAGACCAAGACCTCTGAGGGTCGAGACCAAGACAAGACCAAGACTTTTAAAGGTCGAGACCAAGACAAGACCAAGACCTCTGAGGGTCGAGACCAAGACAAGACCAAGACTTTAAAGGTCGAGACCAAGACAAGACCAAGACTTTTAAAGGTCGAGACCAACACAAGACCAAGACCTCTGAGGGTCGAGACCAAGACAAGACCAAGACTTTTAAAGGTCGAGACCAAGACAAGACCAAGACCTCTGAGGGTCGAGACCAAGACAAGACCAAGACTTTTAAAGGTTGAGACTGAGACAAGACCAAGACTTTTAAAGCTCGAGACCGAGACAAGACCAAGACTTTTAAAGCTCGAGACCGAGACAAGACCAAGACTTTTAAAGGTCAAGATCGAGACAAGACCAAGACCTCTGCGGGTCGAGATTGAGACAAGACCGAGACTTTTAAAGGTCAAGATCGAGACAAGACCGAGACTTTTAAAGGTCGAGACTGAATCAAGACCAAGACGTTTAAAGTCGAGACCAAGACAAGACCGAGACTTTTAAAGATCAAGACAAGACCAAGACTTTAAAAGGTTGAGACCGAGACGAGACCAAGACCACAGCCCATTGAGACCAAATCAAGACCATCTTTGTCATTTCCTACATTTATTTGTATTTCACAGTTATTTTGGCACATATATTGTATTTTCTTGTATTTGGTTCCAGGCCGAGTTGGCTCTGAATCAGTTCCACGTTCACGACACGATGAGCAGACAGCAGTACTTCCACCTGAACCTCCTGGAGCCGGAGCCTGTGGACCCCAACAGCAAAGGTGAGAGCGAGCGCCACCTACAGGACACTGCGAGGAACAACAGCAAGGCATTAACACTTTGTATTCATTTACTCCTCGGTTTTCAGACTGGTGAAGCTAGATTTTAATATTTTTTCAACCAACTCTCATACCACATTCATACATACAGGTAAAAGTGTCTTGCTCAAGGACACAATAACATAAGTAAGCATGGGTGGAAGCTAAAACATCCCACTGTTGTTTCATTCACGCTTGTTTCCTTAACCCGTTAACTCAAAGTATTGTTTTCTAAGTCCTCAAAAATGAACGGTTCTCAAATTGCCCCGATTGTTGCGTCACAGGTAAAAATCCGGGCTTCTCCTGTGCAGATTTTAAGCCCAAAGCGTATTTAAAGAGGACAAAACCTTTTTCACGATGGCCGAAAGTGCCGCGCTTTGCAGAACTTGCGGTCAACTGGTTTTCTGTGGCAAAAAATGTGTGTCGTGTTTTCCAGCAGCTTCATAAATCTGCCCCATCACCAAATCTCCAACCAACAAGCTCCACAAAGGATAAACATTCTAAGTTTTGGTGATGGGGCAGATTTATGAAGCTGCTGGAAAATATGAGAGACGTTTTGCCACAGAAAACCATTAACCAGAAGTTCCACAAACCTTTAGCGAGGCAATTCCTGACCATTGTGGAAAAAGTCTATTAGAGCCACAAGAATGCTTAATATTAATCCTTTACTATTAATAAAATCAATGCAACTTCATCACTGTTCTGTTTGAACACGATCTCACTCTTTACTAATCTAACGTCTGCTGTTTGTGACAGAGGCCGACCTGAGGGACCCGACGTCTCCTGTGAGTCTCAGATTTAACACACAGATCCTCATGCAGCATCATCAGCTAATGTCTTAATATTTTATGTAAATATTTGTTGGTATTTTTAGTTTTTAGTCCACGTCACAGCTGGAAGTGGCCACAAAGGTCTTTAGTCTTGTTTAGACCTGGTTTAGTCCTGGAATAATCCTGTTTTAGACCTGCCGTTTCAGTTGTAGGTCATATAATTTCACTTGTATCCAAAATGAGACATGGTACAGAACTGGTTAATTGGCTTTAGTCATATTTACACCTGTTTTTAGTAGTTTTTATTACTTATATTTTATTATTTAATACCTTAGGGCTAGAATACCCAACAAGAGTCACAGTAGCAGTTGAAATACACCTTAATTAAGAACCCTAGAGGTCCATGTACCATTCATTCTTTCGATTTTCAATTAAGAACGAAAAACAATAAAATGGAAAAACAGTTTGTTATTTCATTTTTCTGTTTTAGTGTCAAACAAAAAAAAAAAAAAAAACAGATTTCAACCTTTGTTTTTATGTTTATTTCAAATAACACCAATCAGAAAAAAGTTTTGGTGCCTATTTTAATTTTGATATTTTATTCTCTTTGGTTATTTGCCCCAAAAGTTCTGATGCTGAGCGCTGCGTGTGAATTCAGTGTCAACCGTGGATCTATAATAAAAACTATTTTTATTATAGTTTTATGGAGCCACATGAACAAAGGAGAGTCTATCGCGGCTTCCTGTTTCTCGTCATGGAGTTCAGCAATGACTTTCTAAGACGTGAAAGTAAACGCGTCGCTATAAAAGACGACGAAATGTTTGTCCACAAAATTGCAAAGATTTTTCAGGTAAATTCTTCTCGCAGCAGAACATAAACCTGAGAGAAAAAAATATCAAAGTTAACATAGACAACGAGGTCTGTGTATCATCTGTTCTTCTGAATTTCAATTAAGAATGAAAAACAATAAAAACAGCTTGTTATTTCATTATTCTGCTTTACAAAAAAAAAAAAAATTGACTTTAATTTCCAATATTTAATTGAAAGTTTATTTCAGACCAATCAAAAACACTCTCTGCCTGTTTCCATTTAAAATATTTTATTCTCTTGTTTATTTCCCCCGGTTCAGTTCTGCTGTTAGAAGGATTTACCAGAAAAATCTTCGCAGTTTTTTGAGCAAATATGTCATTTTCTTTTATAGCGATGCGTTTACTTTTGCTTGTTAGAAAGTCATTGCTGAACTCCATGACGAGAAACAGAAAGCAGCGATAAATTTGTTCAGTTTACTCCACAAAACTAAAATAAATATTGTTTTAATTATAGTCCATGGTCGACACTGCAGCAGAACTTCCAGAGCAAATAAACCAGAGAATAAAATATCAAAATTAAAATAGACACTGAGTTTTTAATTGGTGTTGGTGAAGTAAACTTTAAATTAAATGTTGAAAATAGAGGTTGAAATCTGTTTTTTGTTTGACACTAAAATAGAAAAATGAAATAACAAACTGTTTTCCCATTTTATTGTTTTTCATTCTTAATTGAAATGTTAAAAAAGCAAATGGTGCACGGACCTCTAGCTCTAACTTTGTCCGTTCATTTAAAATCTCGTGTTGGTTTGTTTTTGATCGCAGCTGGAGGTGGTGGTGCATCGGGGCAAACTGGACCTCATCATGAACCCAGTGTTTCTCAAACTCATCGAAGTCAAGTGGAACCTCTACGGACGGTCTGGACTTTTACAGAATCTGTGTAACTCTGTGGTGGAATGTTCAGCAGAAAAAAACAGTCAATGTGATCAATACAAATGTTCATGGTCCGGTTTAGGTGTTTAACTCGGCTTTTGTAGCTCCAACTCTTTGATTAAAGTCTAACAGAGCTCTTGTAGAACCAGTTTTAGAACACACGTCCTTCTAAAACGAGGCCTGTCCGTATCGTTCACGTGTTTGTTTGTTTGTTTACGTTTTCAGGATGGGGGCGTGGCTTCTGCTGATCCTGAACTTCCTCTTTAACGTTTCCTGGACGACGGTGGCCATTTCTGTGTCGGTGACCAGAGACTCTCCTCAGAGATACGTGCTGCCGCAGGTTCACTTCAGTCGCTTCACTAAACATATCTGTGCTTTAATACTTTATACACGGACATGACAGTGGATGTGTGTTAAATATAAACAGGGGGTTAGTCTCATGATACGATATCGTCACGGTATGAACCTCACGCTACGATATTTATTGGACCGTCATTTGATGCAACATTTATTGTCATTTTCATATCAGTGACATTTTGAAAAGCCTTTAAAGCTGAAATGCAAAAAAACAATTGTAATAAAACTGTAGGAGTTAGTCTGACAGAAGCTGAACCGCATCAGCGCACAAGGAGCGAGCTGTTTTTTTTTCAGCGTTTATGCAAATGAGCCATGTGGTTTTAAGTTTTGTTTTATGTAAAATGTAAACAAATGTGCGCAAACCTTCATTAAACACATTATTACTCTGTGTATATTTGAGTCGTCCTCATAGAACAGGGGTGTCAAAGTCATTTTGGTCCGGGGGCCGTATCCAACCTACTTTGATCCCAAAGGGGCCGGATCAGAAAACTCATGTCATATAAACCCCAAAAATAACAATAAGTTCAAATATTTGTGGAGAGAAACTCAAATCTATTACAGAAATATTTTTTAATTGATGAACTCTTTCTATTACAAAATATTATAATATTATGAACAACCTGAAACTTTAAGAAAAATACAATTTTAACACAATGTTTTAACGTGAACTTGTATGTAAATAGGAATAAGTCCATTTTTGTTGTAAAATCCTGCACTCGGCTCCACTTTTCTCGTGTTGGACATTTTTCTGATGAGGGTGTCACGGTCAACAGTCAAAACGATCGTCCTTTAAGAGCGTTTGGAAAGAGACAAGTTTTCATTTGTGCTGCTCTGGTGGGAGGGGCCACGTACAGAGACGCTGGAGACGCTGCTGTGATAAACACCACAGAAAATTAACAATATTTTAATAGAAAATATAATTAAAAATATTTTAGTAGAAAATCAGCCGAGGGCCAGATTAAAGGTCTTGGAGGGCCAGATCTGGCTCCCGGGCCGTATGTTTGACACCTGTGTCATAGGGAATAAAAAAACTAATTTAAAAGTGATGGCATTTTATATTTCAGCTCGAGTTTTGCCACTAACCTTTTACGCCATCCACCGTGGAAAATGGATGCAAATCACTCGTTTTCTGTGATGTATTTGGTTATTTCTTGAGCTGTTGTGAGGCAGTTCTGTTGTAAATGCTTCACGTAGAGTTTTTTGTCCCAACTTGATTTTCTGAACACATTCTTTAACATTTTCGGCATCTTTTCTCCTTTCTCCTTTCGTGTCACAACAAACCCAAAATGTTTCTAGACCTCAGACTTAAAGGTTGTATGCAAATTGGCTGGTGCTTCCACAACGGGTGGTGGCTGCACGGGCTGATGACTGCGGCTGTCGCAGTGGTTTAGGATTACTGACGTCCATTCACTTCCTCGCAGTACAAAGTTTACTGTATCATTACAAACAAGCCTAATGATACATACATAAATTACTGATATTGGACCGGAAAACGTTGCAGATGACATTAGATCATTCTATAAACCAATATGTTTAAAGACAGATGGGGGCAGCCAAAATGAATAACTTTAAAATGCGGATTTTTGTTCTAACACAGGGAGTTCTTGGGTCTAGTCAAAAATAGAAATGATCAGGTTACGTTTTGGATATTCCATAGTAAAGAAAAATGTAATCAATAGTGAAATCTCTGAAGTCTCTGAAGAAGAGGTATTCTTCTCTGACTCTCGACGAAGGCGGTTGCATTTTTCTCTCCTCTCCTGCCCTTATCTTCCCTGCTTTACTTCTCTTGTCTCATCTAGTCTAATGTGTTATACCTTTGAGAAGTAAAAGTAAAGCTGTAACAGAAGTCTTCACATGTAGCCTATAAAGAAATGATAAAATCCAGGTCGACGTGTTTGCAGTTTGACAGGAAGCGAGAGACGAGGGGATGAAGAGAAAGAGACAGCTGAAGACAGATGAAAAAGCAAACAGACAGAACCCACTGAAAACCAGTTCATCCTCATCCTTAAAAAACAAAGAAATATATGGAGGGACGTGCAATGCGAAATTGAAAACTGTTTGGGGATCAAAATTATATTAGAGCCATGTAGTGTTCTGTTGGGAATTTTTCCAAACAACCTAAGAACAAATAGCCATTTTCATTTGCTGAAAATTTTACTTTTAAAAAAAAAATTCGGTCTCCTGGCTCAGGCCGCTGCCCCCCACAATTACCCAGTGGAAAAATAAAATAAAGGATGTATATCATATGGAGCAAATAACTGCAAGGTTACAAATGAAGACAGATTTATTCATGGACAAATGGTCTTCAATTCAGGCCTATATTTCAAAAGGATGACTATCTTTTGTAGGATTTTTGTTGTAGTGTGTGTGTAGTGATATTATGAAAGCTGTGTATGACTGTATCTATACTGTATACTTTGTTATCATTTTACTTGTGTTGCATCCTTGCTGCTATAATTATGTGCTTGCACCAAAATTATTTAATGTTCCAAAATATAAAAAACAAATCAAAAAGATTTTGCGACCCCCTTGTCCTCTGTGTTAGAGCATTCATCCACTGAAGGTCGAAGGAATGATTCATGGACCAAATTCTGTCGATGTGTCCTTAGGCAAGACACTTCGTCCACCTCATACTGGTGGATTTAAAGTGTCTGTGTGTTGGTTTCAGGACTGGTGGCGCGTGCTGCTCGCCGTCGTGGCTCTGCTCTTCACGCTGGAGGAGGTGCTTCGGGAGGTGATTGACATCCGCCGCTCCAACAGGAAGCTCCGCCTCCAGCAGAAGTGGGAGCAGCGCCGTATCCGTGACGACCTGCGCGGCTGCCATCCCATGTGGCCCCAGGTCGGAGGTCAACTGTTTGTTTTTATGTTTTACTTGTGTTAAATAGTTTGTGTTTTCAGGACCGAGTTTTCCTGGAGGATCAGCTGAAGTCTGTGCAGAACATGAGAGGAAACTACAGCAGAGATCTGTGGTAACTCACACTGTACACAGCGTTTACACTATGAGAGGCTCAGTCGGTGCAGACACTTGCCCCTTAACCTGAAGTTTTAAGGTTTAATTCCTGTTAGTGTCATTTCACCCTCTCCTCTCCTGTGTGAATGTGTTATTTGTAGTGGTTTGAGCAGAAGACTTGCTCTAACTCACTCACCACACAGAAAGTAGGTTCCAGGTTCGATTCCCTCGGTGGCACTGACTTTTTTTTTTTTTTATTCATCTTTGTTCCTGACTCATGGTCCATTTTAAAAACAGACAAGGACAGTGACAATACAAAATACTAAACATTTATGTTTTTGCATTTATAGTATTTATAGTCCCAAAGTGCTGCACAGAGATCATAAAATGAAGACCACAAATTGCTAAAATTTTGTCATACCCTTCCTAAAAACAATAAAACCAATAAAAGCAAATATATACGTCACAAAGACGCTTTACAGATCATTCAGTCACTCCAGACCCGGTGAATTACTATTGTAGCCACAGCTGTCCTGGGGCAGACTGACAGAATCGCAGCTGCCAATCTGCACCATCGGCGCTTCCGACCACCACCATAATTCACACACACACCACTTTCATCCTAGACAATGTGGGTGAAGTGTTTTGCCTAAGGACACAACGACAAGTACCAACCAGGCCTGACCCTGCTGAGCTTCTGGGATCTGACGAGATCAGGCTTTGACAAGCCGCTGTAGCCTCATAAAATAGCAGTAAATAAATAAAATAAATAAAAGACACAGAGGACCACATGACTCACACGGTGTTAAAAGCCACAGAATAAAATTTGGTTTTAAGACGAGACTTAAAACTCTCCTCTGTGGGGTCTGTTGGGACGTGAGGGGGGAAGAGTGTTTCAGAGTTTGGGGTCGGTCGCAGAGAAGGTCCAGTCCTCTTGGTTTTGAGCCTCGTCTTAGGCCTCACAAGAACCAAAGGCATAAGAGGATTTGCCTGAGCATAGATCATCCTACACTGTCTATACATATCTTCATCATCTGTCATGTCCGCGGTGACGATACGCCCAAGATATTTAATTTTAACTCAACATTCGACAGGCAAAAGTCAGGATATCTCATGTGCGATTCGACTTATTTATTGTGTATCTCTCCATGTGTATTTCTCCATTTGTGTGTGTTTTCTTTACAACTTCAACGCAACTTCATTTAACAGAGAGCAGCTCCTCTTTCTGATTGGTCGTCTCTCTCTCTCTCTCTCTTCAGGAACCTCTCTGATTGGCTGGTGTACTGTCTGCTGGGCGTGTCCACGGCGGTGCACGTGGCCGACGTGATCAGACCCTCCGACTCTCTCCACGTCGCCACTCTTCGTCTGTTTTCTGTCTCCATCATCTTCCTCTGGCTCAGGCTCATGAAATATGTCCGAGCGTTCAGGTAGCAACTGACCTCCGACCCTCTGATGCTCCGTTCCTCTGACCTTCTCCTCGTCTCCTCTTCTTCTCTCCAGGTTGATGGGACCGTTCATTGTGATGCTGGGGAAAGTGGCTGCAGATGTGATGAGGTTCTTGTTCCTGTACGTGGAGATCTTCATCCCGTACGCCTGCAGCTTCTGGATCATCTTTGGAGGTCACTCACAGTAAAGATTTTTTAAGATAAGATAGAATAATGCCTTTTGAAAACTTTCTCCCATGAGAATAACCGTGTATGCAGACATTAAATTAGTATTTTAATATATTTGTATACACAGTGTGAATTTATATTTTAATAATGTACATACCTTTTGTGTGTATATTTGTACTACAGGAGCAGTGGCGAGTATGCAGACGGTTAAATGTAGTATTTGTATATATATTTGTACTACAGGAGCAGTGGCGAGTATGCAGACGGTTAAATGTAGTATTTGTATATATATTTGTACAGGAGCAGTACCGAGTATGCAGACGGTTAAATGTAGTATTTGTATATATATTTGTACTACAGGAGCAGTGGCGAGTATGCAGACGGTTAAATGTAGTATTTGTATATATATTTGTACAGGAGCAGTGCGAGTATGCAGACGGTTAAATGTAGTATTTGTATATATATTTGTACTACAGGAGCAGTGGCGAGTATGCAGACGGTTAAATGTAGTATTTGTATATATATTTGTGGTACAGGAGCAGTGGCGAGTATGCAGACGGTTAAATGTAGTATTTGTATATATATTTGTACTACAGGAGCAGTGGCGAGTATGCAGACGGTTAAATGTAGTATTTGTATATATATTTGTACTACAGGAGCAGTGGCGAGTATGCAGACAGTTAAATGTAGTATTTGTATATATATTTGTACTACAGGAGCAGTGGCGAGTATGCAGACAGTTAAATGTAGTATTTGTATATATATTTGTGGTACAGGAGCAGTGGCGAGTATGCAGACGTTAAATGTAGTATTTGTATATATATTGTACTACAGGAGCAGTGGCGAGTATGCAGACGGTTAAATGTAGTATTTGTATATATATTTGTACTACAGGAGCAGTGGCGAGTATGCAGACAGTTAAATGTAGTATTTGTATATATATTTGTACTACAGGAGCAGTGGCGAGTATGCAGACGGTTAAATGTAGTATTTGTATATATATTTGTACTACAGGAGCAGTGGCGAGTATGCAGACGTTAAATGTAGTATTTGTATATATATTTGTACTACAGGAGCAGTGGCGAGTATGCAGACAGTTAAATGTAGTATTTGTATATATATTTGTGGTACAGGAGCAGTACCGAGTATGCAGACAGTTAAATGTAGTATTTGTATATATATTTGTACTACAGGAGCAGTGGCGAGTATGCAGACAGTTAAATGTAGTATTTGTATATATATTTGTACTACAGGAGCAGTACCGAGTATGCAGACAGTTAAATGTAGTATTTGTATATATATTTGTACTACAGGAGCAGTGGCGAGTATGCAGACAGTTAAATGTAGTATTTGTATATATATTTGTACAGGAGCAGTATGCAGACGGTTAAATGTAGTATGTACAGGAGCGTACCGAGTATGCAGACGGTTAAATGTAGTATTTGTATATATATTTGTACTACAGGAGCAGTGGCGAGTATGCAGACGTTAAATGTAGTATTTGTATATATATTTGTACTACAGGAGCAGTGGCGAGTATGCAGACGGTTAAATGTAGTATTTGTATATATATTTGTACTACAGGAGCAGTGGCGAGTATGCAGACGGTTAAATGTAGTATTTGTATATATATTTGTGGTACAGGAGCAGTACCGAGTATGCAGACGGTTAAATGTAGTATTTGTATATATATTTGTACTACAGGAGCAGTGGCGAGTATGCAGACAGTTAAATGTAGTATTTGTATATATATTTGTACTACAGGAGCAGTGGCGAGTATGCAGACGGTTAAATGTAGTATTTGTATATATATTGTACTACAGGAGCAGTGGCGAGTATGCAGACAGTTAAATGTAGTATTTGTATATATATTTGTGGTACAGGAGCAGTGGCGAGTATGCAGACGGTTAAATGTAGTATTTGTATATATATTTGTGGTACAGGAGCAGTACCGAGTATGCAGACGGTTAAATGTAGTATTTGTATATATATTTGTACTACAGGAGCAGTGGCGAGTATGCAGACGGTTAAATGTAGTATTTGTATATATATTTGTACTACAGGAGCAGTGGCGAGTATGCAGACGGTTAAATGTAGTATTTATATATATTTGTACTACAGGAGCAGTGGCGAGTATGCAGACAGTTAAATGTAGTATTTGTATATATATGTGTACAGGAGCAGTACCGAGTATGCAGACGGTTAAATGTAGTATTTGTATATATATTTGTACTACAGGAGCAGTGGCGAGTATGCAGACGGTTAAATGTAGTATTTGTATATATATTTGTGTACAGGAGCAGTGGCGAGTATGCAGACGGTTAAATGTAGTATTTGTATATATATTTGTACTACAGGAGCAGTGGCGAGTATGCAGACGGTTAAATGTAGTATTTGTAATATATTTTTGTACAGGAGCAGTGGCGAGTATGCAGACGGTTAAATGTAGTATTTGTATATATATTTGTACTACAGGAGCAGTGGCGAGTATGCAGACGGTTAAATGTAGTATTTGTATATATATTTGTACTACAGGAGCAGTGGCGAGTATGCAGACAGTTAAATGTAGTATTTGTATATATATTTGTACTACAGGAGCAGTGGCGAGTATGCAGACAGTTAAATGTAGTATTTGTATATATATTTGTACTACAGGAGCAGTGGCGAGTATGCAGACGGTTAAATGTAGTATTTGTATATATATTTGTGGTACAGGAGCAGTGGCGAGTATGCAGACGGTTAAATGTAGTATTTGTATATATATTTGTGGTACAGGAGCAGTGGCGAGTATGCAGACAGTTAAATGTAGTATTTGTATATATATTTTGTACTACAGGAGCAGTGGCGAGTATGCAGACAGTTAAATGTAGTATTTGTATATATATTTGTACTACAGGAGCAGTGGCAGTATGCAGACGGTTAAATGTAGTATTTGTATATATATTTGTGGTACAGGAGCAGTGAGTATGCAGACGGTTAATGTAGTATTGTATATATATATTGTACTACAGGAGCAGTGGCGAGTATGCAGACGGTTAAATGTAGTATTTGTATATATATTTGTACTACAGGAGCAGTGGCGAGTATGCAGACGTTAAATGTAGTATTTGTATATATATTTGTACTACAGGAGCAGTGGCGAGTATGCAGACGGTTAAATGTAGTATTTGTATATATATTTGTACTACAGGAGCAGTAGCGAGTATGCAGACGGTTAAATGTAGTATTTGTATATATATTTGTACTACAGGAGCAGTGGCGAGTATGCAGACAGGTTAAATGTAGTATTTGTATATATATTTGTACTACAGGAGCAGTGGCGAGTATGCAGACAGTTAAATGTAGTATTTGTATATATATTTGTACTACAGGAGCAGTGGCGAGTATGCAGACAGTTAAATGTAGTATTTGTATATATATTTGTGGTACAGGAGCAGTACCGAGTATGCAGACGGTTAAATGTAGTATTTGTATATATATTTGTACTACAGGAGCAGTAGCGAGTATGCAGACAGTTAAATGTAGTATTTGTATATATATTTGTACAGGAGCAGTTATGCAGACGTAGTATGCACAGAGCATAGTATTGCAGTATTTGTATATATATTTGTACTACAGGAGCAGTGGCGAGTATGCAGACGGTTAAATGTAGTATTTGTATATATATTTGTACTACAGAGCAGTGGCGAGTATGCAGACGGTTAAATGTAGTATTTGTATATATATTTGTACTACAGGAGCAGTGGCGAGTATGCAGACGGTTAAATGTAGTATTTGTATATATATTTGTACTACAGGAGCAGTGGCGAGTATGCAGACGGTTAAATGTAGTATTTGTATATATATTTGTGGTACAGGAGCAGAGTATGCAGACGAGTATTTGTATTATGTACAGTATTTTGTAGTATTTTATATATATTTGGTACAGGAGCAGTGGCATGCAGACGGTTAATGTAGTATTTGTATATATATTTGTACTACAGGAGCAGTGCGAGTATGCAGACGGTTAAATGTAGTATTTGTATATATATTTGTATACAGGAGCAGTGGCGAGTATGCAGACAGGTTAAATGTAGTATTTGTATATATATTTGTACTACAGGAGCAGTGGCGAGTATGCAGACGGTTAAATGTAGTATTTGTATATATATTTGTATACAGGAGCAGTGGCGAGTATGCAGACAGTTAAATGTAGTATTTGTATATATATTTGTGGTACAGGAGCAGTACCGAGTATGCAGACGGTTAAATGTAGTATTTGTATATATATTTGTACTACAGAGCAGTACGAGTATGCAGACGGTTAAATGTAGTATTTGTATATATATTTGTACAGGAGCAGTACCGAGTATGCAGACGGTTAAATGTAGTATTTGTATATATATTTGTGGTACAGGAGCAGTACCGAGTATGCAGACGGTTAAATGTAGTATTTGTATATATATTTGTGGTACAGGAGCAGTGGCGAGTATGCAGACGGTTAAATGTAGTATTTGTATATATATTTGTGGTACAGGAGCAGTACCAAGTATGCAGACAGTTAAATGTAGTATTTGTATATATATTTGTGGTACAGGAGCAGTACCGAGTATGCAGACAGTTAAATGTAGTATTTGTATATATATTTGTACTACAGGAGCAGTACCGAGTATGCAGACGGTTAAATGTAGTATTTGTATATATATTTGTGGTACAGGAGCAGTACCGAGTATGCAGACGGTGGGAGACCTGCTCTTCACGCTCTACAGAATGACTCTGGTGGACGAGTACGATTACAGCTCCATGCAGAAGCTGGACTCTGTCATGGCTCCTCTGCTCTGTGGAACCTTCCTCGCCGCGTCCTCCATCCTCTGCGTCAACCTGCTCATCGCCATGGTGACCGACACTTTCCAGAGGTACAGCCACCTCCTGTGTCTTTTGTCCTGCACCCAGCACAAAACAGCGTCTCCTCACGCAGGTCCTTTGGGTGCAGACCGGCCAGAAACATAGTGATGGTTGTAAACGTGTGTCTCCATAGTAACGGTTGAAAACTTGTGTCTCCATAGTGACAGTCGTAAACGCGCGTCTCCATAGTAACGGTTGTAAACGCTCATCTCCATAGTGACAGTTGTAAACACTCTTGTCTCCATAGTGACGGTTGTAAACACTCTTGTCTCCATAGTGACGGTTGTAAACACTCTTGTCTCCATAGCAACGGTTGTAAACGTGCGTCTCCATAGAGACGTTTGTAAACACGTCTCCATAGTGACAATTGTAAACACGTTTCCATAGTGACAGTTGTAAACTCTTGTCTCCATAGCGACAGTTGTAAACGTGCATCTCCATAGCGACGGTTGTAAATGCGTGTCTCCATAGTGACGGTTGTAAACATGTGTCTCCTGTCGTGTGTCCCTGTCATGTTTCCCGTCATGTCTCCTGTCTCATCCCCTGTGGTGTCTCCTGTCGTGTGTCCCTGTCATGTTTCCCGTCATGTTTCCCGTCATGTCTCCTGTCGTGTCTCCTGTCGTGTCTCCTGTGGTGTCTCCTGTCGTGTGTCCCTGTCATGTTTCCCGTCGTGTCTCCCGTCATGTCTCCTGTCTCATCCCCTGTGGTGTCTCCTGTCGTGTGTCCCTGTCTCGTCTCCTGTCTCGTCTCCTGTCGTGTCTCCTGTCCCAGGGTCCACGATAACTCCAAAGCGAACGCCGTGATGCAGCAGGCCGCTGTCGTCCTGCAGCTCCTCGACTCTCTGCCCATTCTGAGACGGTTTTATGACCACGCCCACATCACCACCCACTGTGCCCCGCTCGCCCAGGGAGACCACGCCCCCTGCCCCGTCCTCCACAGCGAGCAGGCACACATCACCCGGGAGGTCAAAGTGAGTCAGATGCCCTCCCGTCCTCCTGTGTCTCTTTAGTGTTGGGCTGAGATGGGGGCAGATCAAATGTCTCTTGTTGTGGTTCTTCTTTTCTTCTATTTCTTATTAAATATATTTAATTCATGACTGCTTTTATATCTTAATTATGGTATTTTGTTTTCAGGAAACACTGGACGAGTTTCTGTCTCTGCAGAAGGAGGCGTCAGGGTGAGTCACATGACCTGCTCTAAACAAATACATGGACATTATCACAATATAACAGAGCTCACTTTCCCCTGGATTTAAATATATATATTTTTTGTAATTATAATTCTTTAAATTTTGATTTTCTTCTTTGACACAGAGTCCAGACGCCTCAGGACCAAAACTCCAGTGTGAATGAAGAGATGAGCTCCATCAGATCTGAGCTGCAGGAACTCAAGTCTCTGGTGCAACAGCTCCTTCAAAATAAGAGCACGGATAAAGATCTAAGAGCTCCTTCAAAATAAGAGCACGGAAAAAAGATCCAACAACTCTTTCAGAATAAGAGCAAGGAAAATGATCCAACAGCTCCTTCAAAATAAGAGCATGGAAAAACAGTGCAACTCCTACAAAATAAAAAAAACAACTGAAAAACAGTGCACAGAAAAAGATCCAATACCTCCTTCAAAATAAAAGCACGGTAAAAGATCCAACAGCTCCTTCAAAATAAGAGAACATAAAAACTGTGCAACTCCTACAAAATAAGAGAACAGAAACAGATCCAACAACTCCTTCAAAATAAGAGCATGGAAATAAGTGCAACTCCTACAAAATAAGAGCACAGAAAAAGATCCAACAACTCCTTCAAAATAAGAGCATTGAAATAAGTGCAACTCCTACAAAATAAGAGCACAGAAAAAGATCCAACAACTCCTTCAAAATAAGAGCTTGGAAATAAGTGCAACTCCTACAAAATAAGAGGACGGAAAATTACAAAAAAACAGGAGTGAGTTTTTGAAAAATTTTGAGAAATTGAGGACATTTTAAGCACATTATGTAATATTTGTATTATAAAAGTATATAATATTCAGTATATATTTATGATAAGAATAATAATTTATATTTGTGCATTCTGTGTTTCATATTTTAGAAATGTAAAAACAATATTTAAACTGTAATAAATTTTGAGGAATAACATGGTTTTTAATTAGATTTGCTTTGTTTTAAGATTTAGTTCCCAGTGTAAATAATCCAACAGCTCCTTCAAAATAAGAGCACGGAAAAACTGCAACTCCTACAAAATAAAAGAACAGAAGAAACTGCAACTCCTACAAAATAAGAGAACAAAAAAACAGTGCAACTCCTTCAAAATAAAAGAACAGAAGAAAGTGCAACTCCTACAAAATAAGAGAACAAAAAAACAGTGCAACTCCTTCAAAATAAAAGAACAGAAGAAAGTGCAACTCCTACAAAATAAGAGAACAAAAAAAACAGTGCAACTCCTTTAAAATAAGAGAACAGAAAAACAGTACAACTCCTACAAAATAAGAGAACAAAAAAAACAGTGCAACTCCTTCAAAATAAAAGAACAGAAGAAAGTGCAACTCCTACAAAATAAGAGAACAGAAAAACAGTACAACTCCTACAAAATTAGAAAAAAACTGGAGTCACTTTTGGAAAACTTTTGAGAAACTTTTCTATTCAAGTTTGAAGTCTAAGGACATTTTAATCACATTATGTAATATATGTATGTATTATAAAAGTATATTATTGGTAAGATTTATAATATTGATAAGTTTTACATATTTATGATAACAATAATAATAATTTATATTTGTTCATGCTGTGTTTCATATTTTAGAAATGTAAAAACAATATTTAAACTGTAATGAATTTTAGGCATGACCCAGTTTATAATGAGATTTTATTTGTTTTAAGATTTAGTTCTCAGTGTAAATTTTATACCAGTCCTGGAAAATTATCAAGCCAAGAATCCTGTGCATTTCAGCTTTTCCACAGAATAAGACGATGAATCACCCAAAGAATCACAACGGAGACAGAAACGAGCCAGAGTCCAGATGCAGTCTTACATTTTATTGGTGATGGAGTCCAAACTAAACTAACAAATACAAAGAGTGGGTTTGAGGAGCAGCGTGACGGGGACACGATCGGCACGAGGAAAAAACTCAAATCATAATTTTACATTTGGCTTTGAGGAGAAACAGCTTCATTTAAAATCATGCGTTTAGTCACAGAAGAGTGAAGCAGATGCACCAGACAAGAGGGAATTTTTACGTTTTTTCAAAGTGAAATTCCAAAACTTTTTTTTTTTTTTTATTTAAACTTTAATTATTGGTGGCAGTTGTTTATGAATTGCCTTCAATAAACTAGAAACAAAAAATAAATAAACTTGTATGTGTCTGTTGTCAAAGGTTTCAGGGTTTTTCCTTTTAATTTATATAAAAGGGGGGCCCATGTGAGGTTTTTTTGCCCAGAGCCCACAAATTTCTATCGACGAGCCTGGTCCCAGATGAAAATAACAGACAAAAATTTAAATAGGTACTAGAGGTGTGCAAAAATATCAAAATATCAGTTTATTTTACTAAATTTTTTTGTTACAGCTACAGTTTTGTTGCTTGTTTACAGGAAGAAAACTTGTTTATGCGACACATTTGACATTTTCATTGTTTTGAGGATTAAAATGTTTGTGTTTTTGCACAAAAAGTGGTTTAACAAAGACTTTTAGTATCACAGCCATGATTTAGCCTTTATTTTTTACAGAATCGATTTGAAATATATCGTATCGAATCGAAAGCTCGCTGTATCAGTATATATCGATATGTGTCGTATCAGCAACTTCTCAATGATACCCAGCCCTTATAGTCACCAAGACTGAGTGGAATTTTAAAATTTTAAAATCAACTTTAAATTAAATATTTAGAATTTTTTTCTTTTCTTTTTTTGGTTTGACACTAAAATGGGATAATGAAATAAACTGTTTTCCCATTTTATTGTTTTTCGTTCTTAATTGAATTTCAAAAGAACGAACTGTACACAAACCTAAGAAAAACACTTACTCCATTGGTGGATAATTTTACTTTTCAAATTTAATCGATTGAAATAAAGTAAAAATTGTCTTAATTTAAGTCATGTTAACTTAGCTAGATATTGTTTTTTTTGTTGTTGTTTTTTTCCAGTGTACCCAGTGCACTCGGAGTTGTGTAGGTGAAGAAAACTGGGACATTTTCTCATTTTTCTGAGATTTTGTCGAGATTTTGCCACGATCAGAACCCAAAGAAAACTGTCATCGCATCTTTCCAAGATATCTTCCTGGTTTGTGACGTAAAAGTGAATAACGCTTATTTTGGAGACACATTTCGGTCAATTTTCTATAATTTAAAACCTTTGAATCTGAATTTTTTACAGAACAATTACACCCTGTCGTTACTTTTCTACTTTGGCAATAAAAAACAATTCACACCAAATTAAAATCACCGTTTAAAAAAAAAAAATCCTTTGAAATTCCACTTTTTACAAACTCCGCCTCCCAGAACCACACGTTAAGAGACCAAAGTTTGTATTTTTGTACTAAAATATATTATCGACTCCAGCTTGAGTATTGTACATGACACCGTTAAACAAATAAATAAACCAAAAAATACAAAAAAATAATAACTGACTCGTAAATATAAAAAGTCCTACACATTTATTCGGTGAAAAGGGGAAACCAAATACTGCCATTGAGAAATAAAAACACACAAAATAATAAAAAATACTGTTCGGTAAAGTTACATTCACTAATGTTTGTCAAGTGAGCAACAAGGAAATCCTATGTTTGTTTATTTGAATACTTTAGATATTTCCTATGTCAAAATAAAGGTTTCTGATTGGCCGTTACTTTAGTGGAGTGAAACGAGGCGAGAGTTTCGGTAATCGGCCAATCACAGCGCTGTATCGGAAAAGGGGGCGGGCTCTAAGGGCAGTTCTGTGATCTGATTGGCTGAGAGTTTAGAGGCGGAGACAAGAGCAGCAGGTTTGAAAAAAAAAAAAAGGAAGATAGATGTGATTTATTTTTTATGTTGAAAAGAAACTGAACCACAAACCTCCCAGTGACGAGGAGATAGATCGACTTAAACCACGTTTGAGACAGGAAATTTAGACCTGGTTTAGTCCTGGTTTAGTCCCGGTTTAGACCTGGTTTAGACCTGGTTTTAGACCTGGATTAGACCTAATTTAGTCCTGGTTTAGACCTGGTTTAGATCTGGTTTCAACCTGGTTTAGTCCTGATTTAGGCCTAGTTTAGAGCTTGTTTAGATCTAGTTTAGACCTGATTTAGTCCTGGTTAAAACCAGGTTTAGTCCTGGTTTACACCTGGTTTAGACTTTGTTTAGACCTGGTTTAGACTAAGTTTAGATCTGGTTTAGATTTAGTTTAGACCAAGTTTAGATCTGGTTTAGACCTGGTTTAATCCTGATTTAGTCCTGGTTTAGACCAAGTTTAGACTAAGTTTAGACCTGGTTTAGACCAAGTTTAGATCTGGTTTAGATCTGTTTTAGACCTGGCTGAATCCTGCTTAAGTCCCGTTTGGTGAAATAGTACGCTCATTCGAACGACAAGATTAGTCCTGGTTTAGATCTGCTTTATTTCTGGTTTAGACCTAGTTTAGACCTGGATTAGTCCCAGTTTTGTTGTGTTTTACATCTGATATTCTTCTATAGATTGTAAAACTTAAGTCCTATTATTTTAGTTTCGCTTTAGGCCCAGTTCAGACCTGGTTTGAACCTGGTTTAGTCCAGGTTTTGATCTATTTTCTTCTACAGAACACAGACTTGCTCTAAGAGGAGTATAATCCTGGGTTAGTCCTGGTCTAATCCAACCTGTTTTGGACCTGGTTTCTTCTTTAGACCTCACACTGGATCATTCCTTGGTTCAGCTCTCATTTAGTCCTGGTTTAGTTCTGATTTAGTCCTCATTTAGTCCTGGTTCAGTCCAGATTCTTCTATGAACCTGAAACTTTCCATATTTTGCGTTAAAGACACTTTATTCGTTTCCTCGCTGCTCCCGTCTCCAAACCCCGAACTTTTTTTTTTTTTTTTTTTTTTTTAACTCTTAACTCGTGTAAATTCAGTTTAATCTCTAAAGAGTTTTCATAAACAAACATTAGTAAACATGACGTCAATGTAAGTAACATTAATTACACAACAGAAATAATACTGGCTACATCACAGGAGAATCGGCTCTGGAAGAAAACGCGAGGAAAAAAAAACGACGACAAATCCGTTTTCTGCGACCGTTAAAGCCGCTTTACGTGACATTTCCGCTCGTTCCTATGCCTCGAATGTCCCACGGCGCAGCATTAAACGTGTCTCCATGGATACGAGAGACAGGCCTTAACTCACACTGACGCCAACGGGCCGCGGAGTTACAGGTCAGATCTGCGTCGAGGCAATTTTCTTTCTTTTTTTTTTTTTTTTTTGCAACCGAAGTGAGTAATTGAGCGAAGATACATGTTGAATTTAATGCCGTACTGTGGGGCATGTGGTCGTCTCCATGGCAACGAGAAGAGGCAGAGCTTGATTACGTAAGCAAGTCTATTAAAAGGAGTTTATTTTTTGTTTTCTGTTTGTTTTTACCTGAAAATCACAACACAAACTGACTTTATGATGACAAATTATTTCAGAATTTCAAGCTTGAATTGAGTCAAAATTGAAAAGTTAAAGCTGCACTGTGTAACTTTTTGGTTTCTAGATCTATACGTGTCATTGCTCTGCCTGGAATGTTCCGCGGTGTGGCTTTTAACAGCTCTACGTTACGTTTATTCAATTTAGAGCTCAAAAATATCTCGAAAAACAGGCGTTCTGATTTCTTTAGACCTTAAACTTTCACTAAGTCCTGGTTTAGATCTGGTTTAGTCTCACTTAAGTCCAAGTTAAATCCTGAGAATTCTTCTGTAGAATTTGGACTTGCACAACGGGGGGTCTAATCCTAGTTTAGTCCTGGTCTAGTTCCGTTTTAGACCAGATTTGGACCTGGATTCTTCTTTAGAGGAGCAAAGTCCTGGTTAAGACCTGGTTTAGTCTTGGGTTAGACCTGGTTTAGTTTTAGTTTAATCCTGGCTTAGTCTTGGTTTAGACCTGAATTAGTCCTGCTTAGTATTGATTTAATCCTAGTTCAGTCTTGGTTTAGACCTGGTTTAGTCTTGTTTTACTTGGCTTAGACCTGATTTACACCAGATTTAGTCCTGCTTTAGTCCTAGTTTAGTCTTGGTTTAAACCTGGTTTAGTTCTAGTTTAGTCCTGGTTTAGTCCTGCTTTGGTTTAGACCTGGTTTAGTCTTGGTTTACTTGGTTTAGACCTGATTTAAACCAGACTTAGTCCTGGTTTAGTCCTGCTTTAGTTTAGGTTTAGTCCTATTTTAGTCTTGGTTTAGTCCTTGGTTTAGACCTGGTTTAGACCTGGTTTAGTCCTTGTTTTAGACCTGGTTTAGTCTTTGGTTTAGTCCTGGTTTAGTCCTGGTATAGTCTTGGTTTAGTCCTCCCTTTAGCTTCTTCTAGACCAGACTTTCTGACTATGAACAGCGTCGCCTCTCCACAGATCTGACCCGTAACTCTGTCCGGTTTGGTCTCCATGAAGACAGAAAAGTTTAAAGCCACACTGCGGAACATTCTAGACAAAACACCAACACCTCAAAACGGACCCTGGAGCAGAAAAGTCACACAACGCAGCTTCAAAACTCAAACCGGATTCATATTTCGAGTCGAATTAAAGTCGTAAACGTCGTCGCGTTTTATCCCAAAGCGAAAAACAACCGAACCAAAACTGTTTCAATGGCACATTTTAACAGCACAGGGTCTTTGCATAAGGCAGCGGGCCAGCAGGGGGCAGCCTAACCCACAGAGGCAAAAAACACACACACAGACGCCTCGCGAACCCAAAACCCGAGACGGACGAGGAGCAGGGGAACCACGGGAAGTCAACGGGAACGGCACGGGAATTTACCAGGTTCAGAGTTTTCACGTGTTAAAAATCACCACGTATACAAATTATGGCTTTGTTTACAAATTAAATCATGTTTTTTATCAAATTATAACAGAAATGGACTCAAACGACGCACTTTTGACACTTTGGAGCAACTGCAGTTCTTCAAATCTGCCGCTAGGTGTCGCCAAAACGCACACAAACTCCACTTCTGTTTATTAGTACTGTTAAAATTTGTTAAAATAATGAGAATTAAAGGGTATTTTCTGATCTGTGTTCTCATTTTTGCAACAGAACAACTTTGCGTAGTAAATGTATAAAATAGAAAAAAATTTAAAATATTAAGTGTATTAAAGGTCTTAAATTACACAAAATTGATGTTATAATGTTGTTACTGCAAATCTGGAGTTGTGTTTTGTTTCATTCACACAAATTAAATCGTGCTTTTTTATCAAATTATAACACAGAAATTGACTCAAACGACGCACTTTTGACACTTTGGAGCGACTGCAGTGCTTCAAATCTGCCGCTAGGTGTCGCCAAAACGCACACAAACTCCACTTCTGGTTATTCGTCGTTCATTGTTAAAATCTAATAAAAAAATCAGAATTAAAGGGTATTTTCTGATCCATGTTTTCATTTTTGCACCTGAACAACTTTGCGTAATAACAGTAAACGTATAAAATAAAAAAAAAATTTAAAATATTAAGTGTATTAAAGGTCTTAAATTATGCAAAATTGACGTTATAATGTTGTTACCGTCTCAAAAACAAACTTGGAGTTGTGTTTTGTTTCATTCACATGAACAAATCTTGTACATTTAGACGGAAAAACTACAGCTTCGTGACATCACAAGGTGGAACAGAGCGTTTTGAGCTTCGGAGATGTAGAGAATCCGTGTGTCCTTCGTTCATTTGTTTTTCAAAATAAAACCAAAAATAAGAACATGAAAAAAAAACAAAAAACGATTTTCTTCTTTATTTGTCTCCAAAACCAAAATGAAAAAACAGATAATGATTCGTTTTTTCAGTTTTCAATTTTGTGTTTAAATGAAAAATGGAAAAAACGGATAACGGACTGAACCAGAACTGAACCAGGACTAAACCAGGTCCAGGACCAGACCGGAACCAGACTGTGACTGGGACTAGGACTGAGACCAGGACTGAGGCCAGGACCAGGACAAGGACCGAGACCAGGACTGAGGCCAGGACCAGACCGGGAACTGAGACCAGGACTGAGACTAGAACTGAGCCTGGGACCAGACCGGGACTGAGACCAGGACTGAGACCTGGACCAGACCAGAACTGAGATCAAGGACTAAGACCAGGACTGAGACTGGGACCAGACCGGGACTGAGAGTGGGACCAGACCGGGACTGAGACCAGGACTGAGGCTGAGACCAGCCCGGGACCAGACCGGGACTGAGACCAGGACTGACCAGGACTGACCAGGACTGAGACTGAGATCAGACCGGGACCAGACCAGCACTAAAATCGGTTTAGTCCCGTTTTAGTCCAGGTTTAGTCCTGGTTCAGTCCGTTATCCGTTTTTTTCCATTTTTCATTTAAACCCAAAATAATTATATAATAGTTGTTTTTTTTTTCTTTTCATTTTCTTATTTTTGGTTTTACTTTGAAAAACAAATGAACGAACGACACACGGACACAAGGAAACAAAAAACACAACTCCAGGTTTGTTTTTGAGGCGGTAACAACATTATAACATTATGAAGATTTAATAATTATAATTTTTGAGTCTTATTTAAAATACATACGCAAAGTTGTTCAAGTGCAATCCTCGTTTTCACCACCAGGGGTCACTAGAAACGCCGCTGTGCCTCTGCCCATTGACTTCCACTCAAACCGTTTCTCGTTCGAGGACTTGGTGAAGTGTTGCTACAGCTCAGGGTCCTGACGCCGGCTTTCGTCTTTCGCTTTTTCCCTGATGATTTTTTTTGGACACAATTCCCGTTCTCCCCTTCCCCCTGTCCCCGCCCCCCCCCCTCCCCCCCCGAAAGTTTGTTATCTTTAAGGCTAACAGTCCCGTGAACGAAACTCCGCCGCGAAAAAACGCAACCGAATGAGTTAAAATCACTTGAACTCAAAATACGTGAACTGAGAATAATTAATTTCTCTTTAAAATCCATAAATTTCAGAAAAGAACTATTTAAAACTAAAAAATTATATCTTTAGAATGGTTAAAAGTCCTCAAAATGGCGCCCATGACTGCACTACGTTACAGAGAGCAGCATAGTCCTGGTTTAGATCTGGGTTTCTGGTTCACTTTAGTCCCGTTTCAGACTCTGGGACTCTTCTATAAATTTTTAGGCTGGGTTTAGGCCTGGTCTAAGTCCAGTCCTAGACCGGTTTTGGACTTGATTTCTTGTTTAAATTGTTCACTTTTAATGAGAGTATAGACCTGGTGTGATCCTGGTTTAGATCTGGTTCATTCCCAGGACAGGTCAGGTTCTGAACATAGTCTTGATGGAAATTTAGTCCTGGTGTAGACCTAGTTTAGACCTGGTTTAGTCCTGGTCCAGTCCCTGTCATTCTTCTGAACATACAGAAGTCTTAAGGTGAGTTTAGCCCTGGTTTATTTCTGGTTCAGTCCTGGTTTAGTCCTGGTTCAAGGTCATTCTTCTGAACATACAGGAGTCCTGAGGGGAATTTAGTCATGGTTTAATCTTGGTTTAATCCTGGTTTAGTCCTGGTTTAGTCCTGATTTACTCCCAGGCCATTCTTCTGAATATACAGAAGTCTTAAGGGGAATTTAGTCCTGGTTCAGTCCTGGTTTAGTCTCAGTTTAGTACTGATTTTATCCTAGGTCACTCTTCTGAACACCTACAAGTCTTGAAGGGAGTTTAGTCCTGGTTTAGTCCTGGTTTAGTTCCAGGTCATTCTGAACATACAGAAGTTTTGAGGGGAATTTAGTCCTGGTTGAGTCTCAGTTTAGTACTGGTTTGATCCCAGGTCATTCCTCTGAACATAAAGCTTGAGGTTAATTTAGTCCTGGTTTAGTACCGGTTTAGTTTTAGGACACACTTCTGAACATACATAAATCCTGAGGGAAATTTAGTCCTGGTTTAGTCCTGATTTAGTCCTGATTTAGTCCTGGTTCAGTTTTAGGTCATTCTTATGAAACATACATAAGCCTTGAGGGGAGTTTAGTCCAGGTTTAGTCCTGGTTTAGTCCTGGTTTAGTTTTAGGTCACCCTTCCGAACAAACAGAAGTCCTGAGGGGAGTTTAGTCCTGGTTCAGTTCTGGTTTAGTCCTGGTTCAGTCCCAGATTCTTCTATGAACCTTCTTTTAAGTTACAGTGAATAGTTTTAATTATTTGCCAAAGTTCTAATGAAAAAACTACCAGATTTTCAAAACTAAATTATTTAAAGAATTGAGAAATCCATTTAAAATCTGTAAAAACGAAATCCTGGCTTTTTGAGTAAATCCATTTAAAGTATTGTTCATCAAACCTGTTCATTTATTTGAATAATCTTAGTGGTCTTCGTGTCGTCTTTACATATTTTGAAACCAAGTCATTTCAACTCATTTTCCCGACGGCTCGTTTTTTGGCGGCGCGAAAAGGCCTAGCTAGCACAGACACAAAACACAAAACAAAAAAATAAAAAAAACACGCCAACACGGACACAGGTGGCTAGCTAGTGCACGTTTATACAGAGTAACACTGATGCATGAGGAGCGTATCCGTCGGGTAAACCAGGAATACTGTAGTGCAGAGGTCGTTGTTCATTCAACTCAAAAATACTGATTTACGAAAACTTCATTGGCAATAAAAAGGTATAGAAATCTGTAACCACTTTTTTACAGGTTAAAATGCAAGAACAAGGTTAGTAACACTGACAAAATAAACAAGACGAGACAGGAAAAGTCGAAGCGCGTTTACGCCAGACATTACGGTAAATCTGAGCTCGGGATTAAGCAAGAAAGCTGATTTTTAGTTACTGTTATGGTCAAAAATATCTGTTTTTTAATGTGATTTTGCAGTAAAATAACAACGTTGGAAGGTTTTTATTTTAATTAATAGAAGCATCAAGAATTTTGGACTTTCCGTCGTAGCGCAATCCAGACTGGGAAGGATTTTTCGAAAAAGTGAGCATCAAATCGTCATGTTTTTCCAAGTCTTTTGAACCATATCACTTTTGTTTCTGGTTCTGATATTGTCATATTTTAGTTTTGGGATTCGGACATCGTTAATTGTGTGGTTGTTGGATCCTAACAGCGGAAAACGGTGCGAGAAATTTGTTTGCGAACTCCATAAATGCAAAAGTGAATCAGATGTGTGTGACTCAAACCTCTGTTCAAACTGTTTCTCTTCCCGACGGAATTGAAAAATAGTGAAAGGTGAAGGCGATGGGCAGGATTGATCCACAGGAAGAACCAAAAAGGAAACATTTGACTGACTAAGAAATCATCCTGAGTTTGCAGAGAACATTTTGTTTGTGGAGCGACAACAAAACAAAATCCCGTTTGTTAAGTGAGAGGAGCAGAAGACAAACAGACTGAGCTGCACTTTCTTGTTCTTGTGGTTTTACAGCAACATCACGTCTTGGTCTCTTTGCAGTGGAAGGTGTTTCTTGGTGAACAGTTGGTGCCTTTCGACTTTGGCGTTGAATTTTTAAATTCATAATCAAGGTTGAGCGACGGATCAGGGTTTTGTTTTGATGTCGCTTCACAGTTCGCAAACTTCCGAAGCCCGTTTCTCGAGTCGTTTTCCGCTGTTAGGATCCAACAGTCACACAATTAACGATGTCCGAATCCCAAAACTAAAATATGACAATATCAGAACCAGAAACAAAAGTGATATGGTTCAAAAGACTTGAAAAGATCGACTTTGACAACAGACACATCCCACTGGGAAAACAAACATGGAGGTTTGATGATCCTTCCCAGTATGGATTGTGTGATGACCGGAAGTCCGAAATTCTTGATGCATCCATTGGTCAATGTAGTCCTCGTTGAACAAAACTTGTATTGTTTTTTTAGATTATAAGGATTTCTAGAAGTGAGTGAGTGCGTGAAGATTTGATATTTTGGGGGATTTACTTGTGAATCATGAGTTTAATCCACTTTTTTACACATTTAATCTCTCTTTATGTAAAATCAATTTGTTTCCTATGACTTTTCTTCTGTATACATAGTAGTTTTTGCAGCTCCCCCTGCAGGTGGAGCGTTGCGTATGCAGTTTGGGTCAGATACGCACAGATACTAGGGATGTAACGATTATTTTTTAGTTACACGATGCATTTATTCAGCATTTTTCTCTAAAATTTACGCAAATTATTCAAATTGAAAATAAATATCGGCTACAAATATGAACCTTAGAACAGTTTTGCGATGTAGAAAACTCAGGGATGTAACAATATCCAAATCTCTCGGTACGATATTATCACGATATACATCTCACGGTACGATATTTATTGCGATATTTTGAAGAGGCCGATATTTTTTGCTTTTAAAATACCTTGACAAGATTTTGGTGTGAATTATCCCAGGAATTCATGTAAAAAAATATCTATTCATGTTGTTTGCGCTGAAATGAATCATGGGAAATGTAGTTCCTGATGTTGATAAGCCGTTCCTACTTTTACCAAGACTTTTACTGCTACGATATCACGATATTTCAGTTATTGTTACATCCCACAGATAAAATTTTAGATTTTCGAGAGCTTTTGAGTTTCTTTAATCGAACAAAGCCCCAGAAATAACCTGCTGACCCTGTAGTTTTGACGATTTAGTGGATAGAAAGGCGAACGGCAAAAAGCAGAAGCCACTTTTCGATTAATTTGTGATTCAAAACTGGACTAAAATGTAAAACGCTTTGAGAAATTTGATAGAAACAACAAAAAAACAAAAAGAATCCAACATTTTAAGTTGTTATGATGAAAAACGTGAAATTTTACTGCAAACATTTAACATTTTTAAAAATCTGATTACTTGGTGATTAAGTACGTGAACTTTTTAACACTTATTTTATTGAATAGTGGTTCAAAAAAGCAGCTATTGCCCAATTTAAACACAATTAACACAATTTAAAACACCAAATTGTGAAGAATAAAACAGTCAAAAGTGCTACGAAGTGTCTGTTGTCGAGTGTGTGTTAAAATATTCCAGAAAACGACAAACTTAAATTCATTACTGTCACGGTAGTTCATAAAATTTAACACTTATTTAGTAAAATTTTGGCGCAATGTGTTAAAAATCAAGTTTTTTGGCAATAAATTAAATGGCACAATGGATTTTATGGGGAATTACTTCACGTTTAGTAAAAATAATACAAAAACTGACTGGAAAATTTAACACTGGATGGGATTTTTGAACTGCAAATTTACCGTAATGTTTAGTAAAGACGCGCCCCGTAATAACAACCTGGTATATTTCAGTAACAAGTCTAAAAATGTCATCGGGTGAACTTTAAATCTTCTATAAACAATTTTTAACACTGATAATTCGTATTTTTCCACAAGTTCAGGCACGCCGCGGTTTGTACACAGTAGTGGGCCGAAAAAGCAACCATCCGCCTGTCGCTTCACGTCGAGAGCGTCTTTTGAGCGATTTTTCCTTCGATTTCATTTCATTATTTGGCGTTTTTTGCCTTGACTCTTCTGCGCGTGTCACAGTTTTTACCCCGGGCTTCCGCGTTTTCCTCGGAATCCGCGCCCGAAGCCTCCCCGAGTTCGACCTCCATCTCCTCGCCGCTCTCCTCGTTTTCGTCGTTTTCTCCCCGGGCGTGTTCCTCTCCGCCGTCCGTGTCGTCGACCTGGACCACGCGAATATCCTCCACGCACATGGCTTCCTCCTCGTACTCCTCCTCCTCCTCGTCGTCGTCGTCGTCGTCCTCGTCCTCGTCCTCGTCGTCGTCCTCGCTCGTCGCCTGGCTGTCGGAGCGCTGCGTGGGGGCGGGGCTGTGGCTGTCGCCGTTGCTCCGGCCCTGCGTCTCCGCCGGCGAGGAGAAGGCGGAGAAGGAGTAGCGGTGGTCCTGCGTCTCGGCCGGCGGGGAGGAGGCGGAGGACGAGCAGACGGAGGCGGACGAGGAGAAGGGGTTTCGTTTGCAGTAGGAGTAGCGGTGGTTCATGTGCTGCGAGTAGGAGCCGGAGTGGGAGAAGCGTTTGCCGCACTTGTCGCACTCGTAGGGTTTGATTCCCGTGTGGAGCCGGGCGTGTTCGATCAGGTGGTGTTTGTGTTTGAAGGCCTTTTTACACACGGTGCATTCGTGAGGGCGCTTTTCCTGCAAAACAGAAATAAAAGTGCGTGAAATTAATGAAAATATCTGTAAACAGGCGTGTTTAAAGCTGCACTGTCAATCTGTGTATCAGTTAAAATAAAACCAAAAATAAGAAAACGAAAAAAACAACGACTATTTTCTTCATTATTTGTCTAAAACCAAAATAAAAAACAGTTAACGAACAAAAAAAACAACAAAATCGAAAACTGAAAAAGTTTTGTTAAAGTGAATGATGGAAAAAAATAACAGCCAATTCCCGTTTCTGTTTAGACCTAGTTTAGAACTGGTTTAGTCCTGGTTTAGAACTGGTTTAGTCCTGGTTTAGACCTAGTTTAATCCTGGTTTAGTTCTGTTTTAGTCCTGATTTAGACCTGGTTTAGTCCTGATTTAAACCTAATTTAGTCCTGGTTTAGACCTAATTTAGTCCTGATTTAAACCTAATTTAGTCCTGGTTTAGAATTAATTTAGTCCTGGTTTAGACCTGGTTTAGATGTGGTTTAGTCCTGGTTTAGACCTGGTTTTAGTCCTGGTTTAGACCTAATTTATTCCTAGTTTAGACCTAATTTAGTCCTGGTTTAGACCTAATTTAGTCCTGGTTAAGACCTGGTTTAGTCCTGGTTTAGACCTGGTTTAGTCCTGGTTTAGACCTAATTTAGTCCTGGTTTAGACCTAATTTAGTCCTGGTTTAGACCTAATTTAGTCCTGGTTTAGACCTTGTTTAGACCTGGTTTAGACCTTGTTTAGACCTGGTTTAGACCTAATTTAGTCCTAGTTTAGACCTAATTTAGTCCTGATTTAGACCTAATTTAGTCCTGGTTTAGACCTGGTTTAGATGTGGTTTAGTCCTGGTTTAGACCTGGTTTTAGTCCTGGTTTAGACCTAATTTATTCCTAGTTTAGACCTAATTTAGTCCTGGTTTAGACCTTGTTTAGTCCTGGTTTAGACCTAATTTAGTAGTAGTAGTAGTATTAGTAGTAGTAGTAGTAGTAGTAGTAGTAGTAGTAGTAGTAGTAGTAGTAGTAGTAGTAGTAGTAGTAGTAGTAGTAGTAGTAGTAGTAGTAGTAGTAGTAGTAGTAGTAGTAGTAGTAGTAGTAGTAGTAGTAGTAGTAGTAGTAGTACCTGTATGTTCATATTTATGCCTGAGCAGGGAGCTGGCCTTCTGAAACACTTTGTTGCACAGGTCACAGGGAAACACTCCCTGATCTCCCATCTTCCTCTTCTTGGAGTCGTCGTTCTCCTGTCCTCCTGCGGGGGGCGCACTCTTCTGACCGCTCACCACCTTCTCCTTCTTCTCAATCTGAAACCAGAAAACTAATTATATCAGCATGTCTTAGTGCCTTTACTTAAACTAAACAGGGACTAACCTAATAAAAAATGTGGATAAATGTACGTCAAACTAAAAACTGTAACTCTGGCTCTCGAAATGTGTTACGAGTTTGAACTTCTTACACAAATAACAATTTAATTAGGGGTGGGACATTAACACATTAATTACAATAATTAATTCCAAAGAACATGACGCATCAAAAGTATTAACGCATTTAATCACAGTTTGCCAACGCGGAATGTTTGTTCAGTGTGTCGTGGTACAACAATGACACTGACGCCACTGTTGGGAAGGTGACTTTTAAAATGTAATCCCCTACAGATTACAGATTACACACCCCAGAATGTAGTTTGTAACGTAATCCATTAAATTACTTAAAGTGAGTAATGTAATCTGAATACTTTGGATTACTTGATTTGCTGTAGAGAAACAAAGACGAGGAAATCTTCACATAAGATGTTTTGTCTGATAAAAAAAAAAAAAAAAAGCCCAGACTTTACTGAACCAAATTAAAAATATTATTGACAGAAGAAGAGACACGTCCACACAGCATCATTTAGTCCTGTTAAATCCTGGTTTAGACCTGGTTTAGTAGTCCTGGTTTAGTCCTGGTTTTAGACCTGGTTTTAGACCTGGTTTAGACCTGGTTTAGTCCTGGTTTAGTCCTGGTTTTAGACCTGGTTTAGACCTGGTTTAGTCCTGGTTTTAGACCTGGTTTAGTCCTGCCTGGTTTAGACCTGGTTTAGACCTGGTTTAGTCCTGGTTTAGTCCTGGTTTAGACCTGGTTTAGTCCTGTTTAGACCTGGTTTCCTGGTTTTAGTCCTGGTTTAGACCTGGTTTAGTCCTGGTTTTAGTCCTGGTTTAGTCCTGGTTTAGTCCTGGTTTAGACCTGGTTTAGACCTGGTTTAGACCTGGTTTAGTCCTGGTTTAGTCCTGGTTTAGTCTTTTAGAGTCCTGGTTTAGTCCTGGTTTAGACCTGGTTTAGTCCTGGTTTAGACCTGGTTTAGACCTGGTTTAGTCCTGGTTTAGACCTGGTTTAGACCTGGTTTAGTCCTGGTTTAGTGGTTTTTAGTCCTGGTTTAGACCTGGTTTTAGTCCTTTTAGTCCTGGTTTAGTCCTGGTTTTAGTCCTGGTTTTAGTCCTGGTTTTAGACCTGGTTTAGTCCTGGTTTAGACCTGGTTTTAGACCTGGTTTAGACCTGGTTTAGACCTGTTTTAGTCCTGGTTTAGTCCTGGTTTAGACCTGGTTTTAGTCCTGGTTTAGTCCTTTAGTCCTGGTTTAGTCCTGGTTTAGTCCTGGTTTAGTCCTGGTTTAGTCCTTTTTAGTCCTGGTTTTAGTCCTGGTTTTAGTCCTGGTTTAGACCTGGTTTAGTCCTGGTTTAGTCCTGGTTTAGTCCTTTTAGTCCTGGTTTTAGAAGACCTGGTTTAGACCTGGTTTAGTCCTGTTTTAGTCCTGGTTTAGTCCTGGTTTAGATCCTGGTTTTAGTCCTGTTTTAGACCTGTTTTAGTCCTGGTTTAGTCCTGGTTTAGTCCTGGTTTTAGGTTTAGTCCTGAGACCTGTTTTAGTCCTGGTTTAGTCCTGGTTTAGCCCAAAATGTGAAAACAGCAAAATACCGCTGTGTAATCCGTTTATTCCAACAAAGTAACTGTAATCCAAGCCCGCGTACCTTGATGGCCTTGTGCCCGTTGAGCAGTACGGTCTTGCCCGCGGTGGAGCTGCCAGCAGGGGGCGCGTAGGTGTAGGTGAGCTGCGGGATCAGGATGGTTCTCTGTTTGGTGGTCGGGTTTATCGCGCTGAGGCACCCGACCGTCCCCTGCCCGGCGATCGCCACCAGCGTCGGGATCTGCGTCGCCGTCACGAAGTTCGAGTTCCCGCTCTGGGGCGTGGTCACGTACAGCGCCCGCGGCTCCAGCTGGTCTTTGCTGATGCACGCCAAATTCAACGGCGTCGTCTCCAGTTTGGACAAGTTGTGGAGCAGCTGGACCGTCTGCGTCGGGTTTTGCGATTTGGCGTTGTTGTTGTCTTTCGGCGATTTTTCTTCCGTCGCGGTGGTTTCTTTACTCGTTTCGCTCGGGAGTTCCGGAGTTGCGGATTTCGGTAACGACAAGTCCAGTGGCTCGGCTGTAGAATCGGACTCACTTGGCTCCTCCGGTTCGGTTTTGATTGTGATTTGCGAACTCGTTTTTGGGGCTAGAAGGAGCTGGAGAAGTGCTGAGAGATTCCGAATTCTCTTGCGTTAAATCCTTCGCGTTTTCGGCCGTTACGACGTCAGAATTTTCTGCTGTCAAATTGCCATCCACGTTTTCCGTTTCGTTCTCTTTCGCGGGTTCCTTCATCGCAACATCGGCCTCTTGCGCATCGCCTTCCTTCGCACTTTCCTCCATCGATTCTTCATTTTCTGGTTCATCTATCGCTACGCCATCCGCTTTCGGAGTTTCTCGCGTCGTCGAATCGTCTTTAGACTCTAAGCGCTCCTCCTTTTCCTCCTCATCATCCAAGTCTATCCGATCCACTTTTCCTTTAATCGACAAATCCTGCGCCTGCTCCAAACTCTTCGCCGCGACTTTCTTCCCGCCTTTGTTCATTTTCACGAACCACTTCTGTACCACCTCCACGGGTATGCTCACTTTCACCGCCAGCTTTTCCAGCGCGGCGTGACTCGGCCGCGAGTCGGAGGAGTACGCGGATTTCAGCACGGACAGAACGTCGTCCGCCGGGCTCGGCTCGTCCAGCGCCACTCCGGCTTCGCTCAGTAAATCCGCGAAAGAAGGATCCAACGCGGCGCTGTCCACGGCTTCACAGTTCGCCGCTTTGCGATGCTGCAGCAGGTGGACCGCTTCTAAATGCTCCGGACACTCGTCGCACAATAAGCAATCCGACGTTTTTGGCATCTCCGCTACCGATTCCGTTTTGCTGATCACGATCCCCAAATCGTCCGAGATCGGCTCCGAAACCGGCTCTTCCTTCACTTTTTTCGAAATACTCAAATCCGTCGGGAATTCTTGTACATCCGACGTGCACGACTGCTCCGTTTTACTCGGGATCGGCGCCGCTGCTGCTATGGGAACCGCTGACGCAACCGGAGGGCTGTTTTTCACCACAATCGAAGCCGGCTGCGTGTTCGCCGTCGTCGCCGCGGTCGGGCTAATACTGTAGTTGATGATGATCTTTGTCGTCCCGTCGTGATCCACGAACGCCGGTAAACTAATGATCTGCTGCTGCGGCTGCTGGACCACGAACCCCTGCTTCCCTTGCGTCCCGTTCACCAACACCTTCCCGAGAACGTTTTGCAAATCGTTGAGGTTGATCCCGATCGGCGACATCAGTCCCACAGTCGGAAGCACCATCGCGACGCCTTGAGGCAAACCCGTCCCCACCGCCGGCCTGTTGATCCCGTTGACGGGCGGGACCACGGTGGGTTTGATGTCCTCCTCCACGGGTTCGGTTTTGATTTGCGTGACGGGGATGTGCTCCTGGAGGGGTTTGCTGTCCATGTTCCTGGCGGGCGCGATGGCGACGTGGGCGGAGGAGGCGGCGATCTGGTGGGGTTTCAGGGGCGGGTGGTGCAGGCCATTGGGGAAGTGGGCGGGGGCGCACTTTTTGCTGCTGATGTGGGAGCTGTACGAGCCCGAGTGAGAGAAACGCTTGTGGCAGTTGGAGCATTCGTACGGTTTCTCACCTGGAAAACACAGATAAAAGAGGAATCAATAAATAAATAAATACAGACACAGAAATAGTCAAATAAGTGGAAGAGTTCACTGTCATGGGTTTGTATTAGAGCCCGACCGATATATCGGCTGGCCGATATTATCGGCCAATATGGGCACCTGGAGACATATCGGCTATCGGCCGATATGCTTGCTGATATGGGCCGATATTTCACGTGGGCATGTTATACCTCGTTATAAAGCTCAGACTCTCTACATCATGTTCATTTAATCCAATTTACAGACAGATAAATGTCCTCATATGTGGCTCCGCACCAGTATTTATCTGCGGTGTAATTTGTCTGTGTGTGTGTGTGTCCGTACTGTCCCTGAACACACCACAGAGTCACGTCACTTCACATGTGTTTGTTTACACCCGCAGCCGTGCGCAACACTGAGATTATTTTCTTTTTACGGACAATCGGTTTGAGTCTGGATTAAAAGGACATTTATTAGTGCAGATTTGTGATGTGAGGAGGAGCCTGTGTGAGCGGTGAGTGTTGGAAATACATCGACTTTGAAACTAGTTTAGGTTTTGTTAGCGATTAGCTGCTGTAGCTCCTGCACACATAAACAGGCTGTTTTCTATTGGTCTATTGTAAAGTGACTTATATTGGTCGTATATTTGTTACTGGACCTGCATTGATATGTAAATGAGCTGTGAATAGACGTGTGAATGATCCACATTTATGCATATAATTAATTACCGCGGCGCGCACGTTTTTACGGCTAAAGGCTAATAGCGGTAGTTTATTTACTAGCTAGGAGTTATGGGTCGGTCACGATCGAAGCGGCTCTTAGAGCGAACAACGGGAGCATGTTTCTTATTGGGAGCCGTGTTTTCTCTTTTTCTCACTTTTTCTCTTCAAGCCGCTTGTAGACCCATAGTTTGACAGCAGCAGCGGCTGAAAACGAAACTTTCAGAAATCTGCGTGTGCACAGGAAAAAAAAAAAAAAAAAAAAGTGCATATTTGGCTGCAGTTCAGCATAAAATGAATAAACCAGGACTAATCTTGAGCTCGAGTGCAGGAGAGAGAGATAGAAACCGAGTCCCGACACTCAGTCCTGGTTTAGTCCTGTTTCTGGTTTAGTCCTGCTTGCAACAAAACAATCTCAAGAGTCGCTTGGGAGCCGAAAGAGCCAGCTGCTTTAGTGAGCCGAGCCAAAAGAGCCGGTTTTCAAAAAAAAAAAAACTGGAATACCCATCACTAGTAGCTAGAATGTGATGCAAAAAATGCCATTAGGCCAAACTTCTGTATGTAAATATGATGTAAAGAGGCAGAACAACAATAAATGTTGCCTAAATAAACCCAATTTAGAATCCACTAGAGCCAAACCTAAGTTTTTTAAACAATTCAAGATTTACAGTGAATTTTTACAT